>NC_048313.1:12399998-12418471 GCF_013100865.1 Trachemys scripta elegans
CCCCCCCCATCTCCCTCCCCCTGCTCCGGCCAGGCCCCCCATCGCCCCCTTCCCGGGCCCCCCCATCTCCCTTCCCCCGCTCCGGCTGCCTCCTCCGCTCCAGCCGGACCCCCCATTCCCCCCCGCCCTGGCTGGGCCCCCCCATCGCCCGGGCCGCCCATTCCAGTGCCCCCCATCTCCCCATTCCCGGGGGGTCTCCCCCTGCTCCGGACCAGGCCCTGTGAGCGGGATCCTATGACATAGGAACTTGTCTCCCCAGTTCCCAGAAATCCCCTCCTGGGGGAAGCCAGGGCCCGGACGCCTGGGTTCGCAGGGATCCCCCTTCTGAGCAGGAGTCAGGGTCAGTGAGTTGCTCTCGCTGGTCTGCAGCGAGTGTGAGGATCCCGTGGTGACAATGGGAGGAGGTGGGGGGTTCCCACCGTGACTTGGGAGCACCCCGAAGTGGTGATCACACTGCTCATCTCAGGCCCCTTCCGTCCAAGGATCTCCCAGCGCCGGATAGACACCACTGGACTCCTCCTGGTGGCCTCCCCCTTCTCCTCAGAGAGGCGGGTCTGTATGAGCCTGCCGTGGGGTGGGGAAACTGAGGCACACAAGGGCGAAGGGACGTCTCCCTGGTGTCATAAGCCGGGGAGCAAACCAGACAAAATTCCGGTGTTGATCACTTACCTGTAGCAGAGAAGAGAGCCCCAGGGGGAGGGGTTTTCCTGGCCATCTCATGGCCCAGTTCTCTCTCCTCCTTCGTGGGTCAATACACTCGTGACCTGCTGTGCATTACAACTGTACCTGAGAAACCACCTCACCTAGACAGCGCCTAACTCGCGACTCCTGGGTACACCCATCACAGCAGAGGCCCCTGGACACCCACGAGCACAGTGTCTGTCTAGGGCACCTTGCTATGAGAGTTGCTAAGCTTTCGTAACTCTCTTCAGACTAGTGGATCATTCATCCGCCGTCACCGCTGCTTAAGAGGAGACGCAGGTGCCTATAACCCCGATGTAAAGAATCCATCTTCTCTTGCTAATGCAGACACGGAGTGGGGTTTTTTTGGGGTCTGGCTCTGTGTGTCGTCGCCAGTCTGTGGACAACTCACGAGCTGGTTGTAAAAACCGACTTTCCAGGGGCCAGCTGAGCCAGGTTACGAAATCGCCTTTCTGGGAGAGGCGGTAGCATGAAATGTTGTTTGGTTTGGAGTACACAGGGCCTCTCCGCTCTCCTCCCCCCTTTTTTTAAATAAGAGAAGGGTGTTTGTGTCACCTTAAATAGGAATCACTAGGGGGCAGTCTCTGCTCTCATTACAGACAGACTTCTTTTACAGACGTGGTTGTGAGCCTGATTGCTTTGGCTTGCCACAGCAGAAATAGCCTCCCAGCCATATCCCCAGTTCCCCAGCAGGTTTAACGTCAAGCTGACGCATCTTCGGAGTCTCCACCATGTTTTGCAAGACTTGGAAGATCCCCAGGTTGTTTCGGGTGGCACCCTGGGCATGTGAGAGCAAAGGACGGGAACGGTTATTCCTTATCACAGTCTGTTGCCATTCATCTAGTCCCCTGACCTGCAGGGTTATAATGCTTTCTACACACACACAAAGTATTCCCCCACGGTAAAAATATTCTTTATCGAGAACAACCACAAAAATACATGTTCAAGCAGCATCCCGAGGCACTGTGTTGTAGTGGTTAGAACAAGGGCTCAGTTTATTCAGAGCTTTTTTCCTTTCTTCCTACGTGAGCCTGAGTACGTCACGTCTCTGTGCCTCAATTACCCTCATCCCCGTTTCACAGCTGGGGAAATTGCCTAGCACACAGCGGGGTTGGGCGGCTTAGTTCGTGGTTGCAGAGCCTGCCGAGATCCTCTGATGAACGATGCTAGCGGTGCAAGGCTTTATTAATAAGTTCCAACGAAAGGTGACAATGTAGTATTGCCTCTGTCCAGTGTCAGCACGCGCCGTGCGCTGTCTGGCTGAGGGCAAGGAAGGGTGAGGGTTACCCTCATGTTGCAGAGCAGTGAGCTGAGGAACAGGGAGGCCGGGCCTTCCCCGTGGCCACCAAGCAAGTCTGTGGCCGAGTCCGGAATGGAACTCGGATCACGTGATTCCTGGGGCCGTGCTCGCACCAACGGTTGACACACCCTGCTTGTGAGCAAACGACTGACCCTGGCTGTTCTGCTCTGGTGACAGTCAGTGGCACGGCCATGCCTGGACGTCCCGACAGAGCCCTGCCACGCTGAGAACCGTTCCTGCCCAGAAGAGTTCACTTTCTGTATGGGCAGGAGAACAGGAGGGTTCTTCTCTCCATTGTACAGCTGGGGAAGTGGGGCCTGGGGAGGCGAAGTGACTTGGCCAAGGTCCCACAGTCAGTGGCAGAGCTGAGAACTTGAGCCCAGATTTCCTGAGTCCCAGGCCGGTGCCATAACCCCAGTCCCACCCTCCTCTCCGCTGCCGCAGTCTGTCCCGCGGTCACAGTGTGCTGACGTGCTGTTTGGTTACAGGGAGAGCGCCACTCTGCCGTCCCCAACTGGAAACACCGGCCTCGCGGGCACAGACTGCCATGAACTGCCGCGCCGAGGTGCTGGAGGTCTCGGTGGAAGGCCGCCAGATCGAGGAGGCCATGCTTGCCGTGCTCCACACCATCCTCCTCCACCGCAGCACCGGCAAGTTCCACTACAAGAAGGAGGGGACCTACTCCATCGGGACCGTGGGGACGCAGGACGTCGACTGCGACTTCATTGACTTCACCTACGCCAGGGTCTCCTCCGAGGAGCTGGACCGAGCTCTGAGAAAGGCCGTCGGGGAATTCAAGGTAAAGAGCTTGGAGCCAGTCACCTTGGCTGACTTCTCAGAGGATGTGCAGACCAGAAATCCCAACAGGGGTTGGTGGAGCTGCAGGCCCTTAGCCCTGCTATGAATCGGGCCCAAGGCATTGAAAGGAAGGTACTCCTTAACCTCCCAGGGTGTGTCTTCGCTCCACGGTTAACCTAGGCTCTCCCCCGGGTCTTAACCCAGCCGTCTGCCATCCACCAGAAGAGCCTCTGTCCCAGGTCTGGAGATGTTTTAAGCCTGGGCAAACTGACCCAGCTGGGAGAGTGGGTTAGAGCCCTGGCTGGGACCTGCTCACTCTGCAGTAAGGATGCAGGCTGAATAGTTCGAGCGCTGATAATCCTCCAGCGCACTTCCCACAGTTCCACCCCAAAGGACAGACAAGGTCTCCCTCCCTTGGACTGGGAAGGAATCCTAGAGTCTCAGCACAGGGAATCCTGGGATACGTCCCCAGAGCCCCAGGGCAAGCGCAGAACCAGTGAGGACACAAACGCAAAAAGGGATTGCGGGGGACGCTCGCTCCTCGGCTAGGCTAACCCGGTGCCCACACTCAGGTGCTGGTCGCTCAGGTTAACTCTGTAATGAAGACACGTAAATCAGCTAACCCCAGCAATGGGGGGGTGGGTGGGAGTGTGTGTGACGGGTGTAGTGAGGCGAAGTGCTTGGACATTCTCTGGGGAAAAGACACTAAGTGCAAAGTCATCTGGGGTAGGAAAAGACTCCATTGCAAAGGGCTGGGAATGAAGCCAGCCTCCTGCACTTTGGGGCTATGCAGCCTTCTTCATCGAGAGCATCATGGGAGTCGTCACAGAGCGAAAAGGAGAGTTTTGTAGTTCTGTGTGAAGAGGGGCAGTGGCTCTGTGGATGGATGGGGTCTGGATACATTGACTCCCCCAAGCCATAGAGAGTTAATGGCAGGAGACGTGAAGCCCCGGCAGTTCAGCGTCCTGTGGTCCTAGTACCATTTGGAGAGGCACATCTCTGCATGGTGCTCGGCTCGCTCTCTGTGGCGCCTTGCCCGACACACACTGTGCTTATTGCTGTAAGCCCCGCGGTGTGTAACGCAGTGGGGCCTAGATACTGTCCATCTCGTAATGCCCATTCAATGCGATTTCTGCCCCAGATAATTTAGAGGCTATATTGGGGATGGTCAGATTGTGACAGGGTTTCTGTGGAATTAAATCCAAGACATATGTTGCGGTGAATTTTAACTAGGGAGATTTAGGGAACAAATCATCCCTTGAGTTTTCTGCATTTTGAACCACTGTGTCCTAAATCCTGCTGAAAAGGTCATGGGAAGCAGTAATATCTGGGTTGTGGAGAGATTGGATGTCATCTCAGACCATCACTGTTCAAATACTTTACCATCTGTAGAGGGTCCGGTTTGGGAGCCCCAGCCCGGATTTCCAGCCCTAGGAATTTACAATCCTCCTTAATAGTCAAGGAAAGCGATGAAGGTTGCAAAGCACAAAATTTAAACTTCCCTTTACGTTTTCTGCTCCTGGGCTGCCCGGCTTAGCAATGCTGGAGTCATTGCCACAGGCAACTGGGACGAGCTGGGGGTTTGGGAATTCACAGACAAGGAGCTGTGTTCCTTTTCCCAGGCGTGTCTAGTCCACGTGAGCAACTGCGCCTCTCAACCCCCCTGTAAAAGTTTCCACATTTTGTTTCTTGTGCTTTGGTTGACTTGCCCTCTTTTATGATGGACGCGCCACCAGCAGCCATTTGTTTCCAGTGCTTTGCTAGCCCTCATTTGCAGTGATGAGGTCAGTCGTTAGCTTTGCAGTTCGATTTAATGTTTTAAAAAGTCACGTTAGCGCTGGACAAGACTGCTCAGTGTAACGACTTTATCTGGCTGGGCTTCCAAGAGAGATCTCAAATTGCTGAAAATGAACAGTGTCTCCTGGCCCTGAAGAGCAGAGCTCCAGTAAATGGAAACGGCTTCTGGACAGCAGCAGTTTCACGCGCTGAGCTCTGTTCTGCCGGGCCAAGGAGTGCCGGGCACGTGGCTAAGGTCCTCAGCTCTGAACATTGGACTAAGACAAAGATGATGTTTGGCTTACGTCTGTGATCTGGGAGCGTGTTACGCGGTTTAATGGACCCTCACGGAAGGTTAGTGACTCTGTTTTACAGCTGGAGGATCTGAGGACCAGGAGAGGATGTGACCTGTCAGTCACATGATGCATTAGCGATACATCCAGGAATGAAACCCAGTGGTCCTGCCACCCAGTCCCCTGCTCTAGCCAGGAGGTTCCCTCACTGGGGCCAGTTACAGACATTTTGCCAGATACTTCCTTAGCTTTCTCCATCAGACAGTGCCGGGGTCTCATGGTTTCATGTCTGTAAGATGTAGCGGTTGCTTTTGGCACTGCTGTGCTGGCCTCGTGAGTTTTACCTGCTTCGATTGTCTGTGGAAGAGCCCTCCTGCTTTTCGGGATTGGCGTCTTTTTGAGGTACTGATATTCTGGGTTCTCCAGAGCAAACGCACACCTGGCAGAATTGAGTTACGTGGAGCTGCAGCTCTGGGTCTGAATTTCCTCCTCTGACAACAGGAGGAATGGCCTAGTGGTCAGGAGCTGGCCTGCAACTTGGGAGACCTGGGCTCAGGTCCCTGCTCTGCCACAGACAACGTGTGACTTAGCTGTGCCTCAGTTTCCCATCTGGACTGTCCTGCTGTAGAGGGCTGTTGGGAGGGGGGTACATGAGGTGTTCAGACACTGGTGACAGGGCCAGCTGAGTAGCAGAGATCGTTAGAGCTGATACTTGCATATCACTGGGGTGGGGTCCGTCACAGCTCAGGGAAACTGCAGCTGTAGTTCCCCCTCCATGGCCCAGCAAGGGCACCTGCTCTCAGGCGTCCAGCCCCTGGCCATTGCCTGTCTTGGATGGAGGCCCTTCTGAGCGGGGTATTTCCAGGCTGCCTTCACTGTGTTATTCCCAGCAGAGAGGCTGCCCACATCTGCTGGCTTTCTCCGCAGAGATGGCTAACGGTGTGACGGCACCACCCAGCACTTCCTGTGCAAACCTACTTTAGTCAAGAGGCACTACAAAGAAAACGCATTCTACACACACGCTGACACGCTTACCAGTTGTCACCCCATCTCTCACATGGGCTCTGGCAGGGACAGTCCTTCCACACCCCACCAAGGAGTTCGTCACAGCTTCAGCTCAGAACAGGCCCTCTCTGCCCTTTATACAGTTCAGGGGTCTTTGACCCAGTAAATAGCAGACAATTGGCTTCTCTCCCCAGGGCGCAGCTTCAAAAGGGTGGACTCAGAGTGGGCCACTTGCATCCTTCTCACCCCTCAGGTTTGTCCTAGGAAATCCACTTTACACGCCTTGTCTCAAAGTCCTTAGCAGTTCCCAACATCTCCATTAACCAAGTCCCTAGGAAAGTTACACTCCACCCTACAATAACACACAAAGCGTTGCATTTTAAATACAGTGGGCCCCAATGGATTAAACCTAATTCCATTAGATTGAACTTAAACTGTATTGAATTATCTTAATTCCATAGGGATTTGTCCAGGACAGAGCCGGGGACTGGCTGTCATGGTTTGACCAGATGGCCCTTGCTCCAGTGTCCCTAAGCCCCTTGACCTCAACTGTGCCTGGTGCTCTCTCTGCAGGACGCCCTCCGATACTCAGGCAGCGACGGCATCGGGCAGATCTCCCTGGAGTTCTACCAGAAGAAGAAGTCGCGCTGGCCCTTCTCGGATGAGTGCATTCCCTGGGAGGTTTGGACCATCAAGGTCAACGTGGTGAACCTGGCCAACGAGCAGGAGCGGCAGATCTGCCGGGAGAAGGTGGGGGAGAAACTGTGTGAGAAGATTATCAACATTGTGGAGGTGATGAACAGGCACGAGTACCTGCCCAAAATGCCCACCCAGTCGGAGGTGGACAACGTCTTCGACACGGGCCTGAAGGACGTTCAGCCCTACCTCTACAAGATCTCCTACCAGATCACCGACTCCCTCGGTTCCTCCGTCACCACCACCATGCGGCGGCTCATCAAAGACACGCTGGCTCTGTAGGGCCAGGTGCCTGGGGACAGGGGGCTTGCGCCTTTCTGCTCCCCATCACACAGGATGACCCAGGGTGTCCCGGCAAGTAGAATCGTCTCAGAGCACAGTCCCGGCAGGAGTTTGCTTAGACCCCGTCCTATCATCAGTACATTTCAGATGGAAGGGTTCTGCAGGCTGGACTTGGGCTGGCCCTTCATTGTGAATCTCCCTATGTGGGGGTCATCTGGGGCTGCGATCTGAAATGTCAGCAAACTGCTCCTTGTGCCACGTGGCCTATATTGCAGCTGGCCTGTTGGCTCCCCTTCCCTGGTCTCCCTTTCCTCCCTCAGATCCCTCCTGAAGCCCCAGTTCCCTGATGGAACCTCATCCCTGCACTGCCTGATCCTGGAGCTGCTGCTGCCTTGTTATACCGGAATTCCTGGACAGGGCCCCTCCTCTCGCCCCGTCTGTTTGGGGAGGGGCTTTGCACAGGCTCTGACAATACAGCAGTAACCTCTGGCTGGCGGTCGAGTCAGGGATTGTATTTCTCTGCCTTTAACACTGTCTTGTTGTAACAGTGGGGAAAGAACTGCCCTCAACAGAGCATCTGTGACCCTCCCAGAGCCGCGGTTAGAACAGCAGTTGGGAGTCTCTGTGGGTGCCCATGAGGCAAGGCCCTTCCCTGCCTCTCTCTCCGCCTGGGAAAGGGGGAGAATGCTGCAGGTGGTCGAAGAGCACACCAGGGCAAGCGGATAGTCTTTGCTAAGCTTTATAAAGCCCCTTCCTGAAAATACTGGGGCGCAGCCGGGCACTTGCACAGCCCCTAAAACCCCTATTCCCTAGTCCGTCACCTGAAACCACGTCCACGTCTGACGTGCAGCGAATGTGGTGAGAGTGGCCGTTGTATGCAGCGAGGGCTGGGCTGGCAGGAGACGTGAGGGCCGCGAGAGAGCGGCGGCTGCTTCTGTTCCTGCAGGCTCCGTCTCCGCACAATGGGTAACTACGTGTATCTGGGTTCACAGGAGCTGTTGCTTGTGTGTGTCGTCCATTGACCTCCCTGCGCTGCCATCACCATCAAAAATACCCCCTTCGTTCTTCCTGACTGCTAAAAGCAAACGAAGCAGCCAGGAGCTCTGTCTAAAGCAGGGGGGAGATCTCTCGCCCCTGTCTCATCAACACACTTACGCCCCCGTCCCCACTTCCTCTCCAATGGAGACTGACGCCCGTGTGTTTGTTACAGACACCTTGGGCTTAGAAACTGACCTGTCTGTATTGTGTAGATCTCATACTCTGGGGGTAATAAACACTGGCCTGGGCCTTCTCTTTACTCCGTGTCTCGGGCTGTCGAGAGCGTCTCCCCCCTGCTCAAGTAGCGCCACCTCCACCGGAGTCAGGCTTTGCCGATGGCCCAGGTGTCATCCCAGCAGTAAAGCCCAGGTCTGGTGCGCGAGCGCTTCTGCTCCAGAGGGGGAGATGAGCGTGTGTGTTTCTCTGAGTCTGCTAATAAACTATTTTCCCATCAGAGCCCTCTGTGTGCTCACGTGTTCTTACCAAGGGGCTGTGAGAGTCGGATGGGGGCCAGTGAAGTGAGAACAGTTGCTGGGTGAAGGGCAGAGGAATGGGGAAGCTGACGGGGGGGTCTGAATTTCAGGAGGGTTCAAGGCCAACCTGTTCTGGGCTCTGCAGCCACAGTCCCTTCCAGAACGCTCAGGTCCCCTGGGGACATCTACAGCCAGATTCTCCGAAGAGTCCTGGGCCCAAGCCCTGAGAAGTCTGGCCCTTTCCCCGCGCCTGTGCTTCCATCCCTTGCCTTGGCCAGATCGGTCCTGACGGCGAAACAGGTTTCCCACGTGCCTCTGCTTGGCCAGCCGCAGTTAGCAGGATACGGTGCCTCTTGTGTCCACACCGCCGGTTCGGCTCCTGCCTGGGCTGGTCGTCCCCAGGTGGTAACCAGCCACGATGGCTCGTCAGCCTGCTGTCAAATCTCCGGTCAGCTCCCGGAGGATGTTTAAATCCCACTCCCAGGACGCAGAGCCTAGCAGTGGCTGCCTTAGGAGCCCCACCTGGGGCCTGGTTTTCAGGCTCGCTGAGCACTCGCCAGGGAGCTCAGTGGGAGCTGCAGGTGCTCAGCACATGTAGGAGACATTAGACAAGAAAGTGAAGCCTCCCGTACCGGTGGCTGCTGCTGAGAATTTGGGCTTTAACTTCTTCTCTGCTGCCACAGCAGAGACGCAGGAGGAGGCTTGGGCCGGTTCTGGGCCTAGGCGCTCTTGTCTCCAGAGGGGCCAGTGGGACACCTTTCACCAGCACAAACCTTCCCGCGGAGTGAATAGCCCCCAAAAAGGACAAGAACATTGTTCTAGCTAAATAGCACAAGCCTAGGAGACCCATGGAAGAAAATAGCTTCCCAGTAAGTTCCTAGCACTCGTTCAGAGGAGCGACTCAGCCATGTAACCCCAGAGCCTGACGGGGAGCAGGAATGCCGTGTGAGACCCGTAGGGAAGGACGTTCATACAGCAGTACTAGCGGATGGACTTCAGCGAGCAGCAGTGGGCTAGTCAAACACCACACGGCGTTGAGATGCGAGTTCTTAGCCCCGTAAACAATTGCGGCTTTGTGCGGGTTCTAAGTGGCATGCAGGTGGGCCACGAAGTCGCGGTGTCTGAGCCGTGGGAGTAAGTTCCAGGCGTTCAGCGATGCTGGGGGAGGAAGCGGGCCCAGTCTAGGCACTGGGGCACTTGGGGAATTTCACTGAGGATCTGCCCTTTAGCATCAACATGGAGGCTACTTCGGCCAGCGGCAGCAGCGCCAACAGAAAACTGCAGCCCGGCTGGGCCTGGCCGTAGCAGCTGTTGGAAGAGCCCAGCCCTGCTAGCTAAGAGCCAGGCTAGGAGGTGAAGGGAGCTGGGTCCAGCTGACGCTGCGGCAGGGAGAGGGGATTTACTCCGCCGGGATTGGGTCAGGGGAGGAGGATTAACAAACTGACTGATGAAAAATGCTCCGGTGGGGAGTTGTTCGGTGGGTGCGGGGGGTGAGTCCCAACTACACAAGGGTGTCTGCTGACAACTGCACCGCAGGGGAACGTCGCATCAAAGCCAGACTGAAATCATGGCTGAAAAGTTTTCTCGTCAAACATTTCTGCTTGAAGCTCAGTGGTGGGCCCAGGTCCACTCACCCCAGTTCAGCCACATTTCGGCTACCTGTATGCAAAAAGAAACAGCCGTAATCCCTTCCTCCCTCCCCTGGCTCCACTCATCTGCCTCCGAAAGGAGCCAAACTTCCCACCTCTGGTCTGGGGGGGGACGCATGGACCGGAACAGCACAACGGTTGGCATGAAGGTGGCGAGGGTGGGGTCGGTTGTTCAGGTCCCAATCCAGGATGGACCTGAGTCGGATTTCCCTGGTTTGTTACTGTAGTGCCTGGCTGAGCAGGGGCCCGTTGGGGGAGGGGCAGTATAAACAGACTAGGAGCCCCTGTCATGATCTTTAGGAGCAGGACTAGCTGCTGAGGGTGAAATCTGGGCCTCTGGAGGCTGTTCCCCAGGGATCTGGGGGTGCAGGGTGTCTGGTTCCTGGAGGAGCATGGGGGGGCTGTTTCCCCGGGGGTCTGGTTCCCCGGGGATCTGGGGGTGCAGGGTGTCTGGTTCCCTGGAGGAGCATGGGGGGGCTGGTTCCCCGGGGATCTGGGACTCGGGAGTGCAGGGTGTCTGGTTCCTGGAGGAGCATGGGGGGCTGTTTCCCCGGGGGGAAGGGTTCCCCGGGGATCTGGGGGTGCAGGGAGTCGGGTTCCCGCTGCAGGGAGGAGCTGTTCCGCCCATGGGGCTGGAGGAAGACTCGTTTCCTGACATCACTGAAGCCCGCCCCGCCCGGGCCCGTCACTGCCCCGCACAATCCCGCTCCACCGGCACTTCTGCGGCTGGCGGCGCCGCGAGCTCCTGGGGGATCTGCACCGGGACCGGGTCCGCGAGGACTGGCTGAGCCGGCAGCGGGGGGCGCTTTGCCAGAGCCCCGCCCGGGAGCCCCTCTCCTGCCCCCGCAGCCGAGCAATGAGCAGCAGCGCCCCGAGCCCCAGCCGCCCCCCGCCGGCCGCCGCCCCGACGCTGGACGCGCTCCTGGGCGCCTGTTGCGCTCTGGGGAGCGCGGGCGCGGAGAGGAGCCGCTCCCTGGTGCAGATCGCGGTGCTCTGCGTCCTCTGCCTCACCGTCCTCTTCGGCGTCTTCTTCCTGGGCTGCAACCTGCTGCTCAAGTCGGGGAGCCTGGTCGGCCAGGCGGGGAAGGAGCGGAGCCCCGCCAAGGAGCTGGAAGCGGGGATGGGCACCTAGGGGAGGGGACCCGGGACCCGCCCGGCCCCTGCTGGAGCCCCGCGCCCGGCGGCCCGTGCTGCGCGTAACGGGACCCCCCCCCTTCTCCTCTCCCTGCTCGGCCGGGCCCCCGGCGCTAGCGAGCCCCGGGATGTCCGTCTGCGGAGCTCGCTGGGCGCTTTCCGAGCCGCTGCCGGGCGGGGCCCCTCGCTGGGTGACCGTTCAAACGGGCTGGAGCCTGAACCGGGCTCGGGGGCTGCTCCTGCTCCGGGCAGAGCCGGTTTGTCCTGGCCACGGATAAAGCCAAACCGCAGCCGGAGCTGGGAACCCCCCGAGATTTGCTGCCGGAGGCTCCTTCCTCGCCTAAGACGGGATCCGGGACCGGCGGCCGCGGCCCAGTGAGTGTGAACGGTTCTGCTGGAGCCCCGAGGTGGTTTTTCCTCCCTCCGCTGTTCCGTTCCAAATCGGTATTAAACTACATGGAACCTAACGTCGGCTCCGACTTCATTTTCAGCGTGAAATCCCCCGGGGGGCGGAGGGGCCGTGTCGCGGGAGTGCCGGCGGGACGGGCTCAGACCTGCCCCACAGCGCTCCGGGGCAAAGCGGAGAGGAAGGGGGCAGGTAACCGCGAAGCGAGGGGGCTCATGGGGACAGTGACTCCAGTTTAGCCATGGGTCCCGATCCAGTTCATCCGTGTGACTCTGGCGCTGCCTCCCACCTCCCAAGAGTCAGAGGTGCTTTGTGCAATCAGAGAAAAGTCCAGACCAGTCATATACGCCTGGTGCTTTCAAAGGGCCAGTTTCATTTAATCATTTAAGAACAACTTAGGGATTCCCCCAAAGCCACACGTGAGGAAGTAGGGTGTGCTGGTTAAAACACCACGGTGGGTCAGAGGGGAAGTGAAGGCAACTATATATACTGTGTAGCTCTAAAATCAAATGGAAGAAAGGGGAAGTTGATAGTAATGATTAAAAATCACAAGTTAGGAATTGTAGAACATTGATAAGGACAGAAGGTGAACTCTAGGGCCAGCAGAGTTAAGGACAATAAGGAGTTTTTAAAATAAATTAGGAACAAAAAGACTCCCGAGAATGGGGTTGGTCATCACTAGATGGAAACGGTCACATCCTGTGTCTGGGAGCAGAGAACGCAGGCCGGATTTGCTGGATGAGGGACTATCCTGGGAAGCCGAGACTCTGAACAAGGCATGGAGGCCGTGGCGGATAATCCACTGAACATGAGCTCCCAGTGCAACGCTGTGGCCAAAAGAGTGACTGCGACCCTGGGGTGCATCGACCGGGGACTCTCACGTAGGAGCAGAGAGGTTATTGTACCTGTGGCGGGAGTCCTGGGTCCGGCGCTGGCACCTGCAGTTCAAGGACGTCGATCAAGTGCCCGGGTTCAGAGAAGAGTTACGACATTGATGAAAGGATTTGAGAACGTGCTTTATAGCGATGGGCTCAGCGAGCGGCGTCTGTTTAGCTTAACAAAGCGCTCGGGTGACTTGCTCACAGTCTGTAAGTATTTCCTCGGGGCTCTTCAGTCTAGCAGAGGAAGGTTGGACCCGAGCCAGTGGCTGGAAGTGGAAGCGAGACACATTCGGACTGGACATAGCGTGGGCATGTTTCACATTGAGAGCAATTAACCATTGGTGGCATTTCCCAGGGCCCGGGGCAGATTCTCCATCACTGACCATTTCCAAATCCGGCCAGGATGTTTCTCTGCAAGCTGGGCTCTAGGGATTACTGTGGGGCAGGTCTCTGGCTGTGCTGTGCAGGAGGTCAGCCTGGTGGAGGATCACAATGGTCCCATCTGGCATGGGATCTGTGAATTAGCAGCTGGAAATTAAAGGATTCAGGTCTCATTTTCACCTCCCCCTGCCCTCCAAGATGTTTGGGGATCTCAAAGGGCTGCATAGATGTGGGGCAGCTCATAGGGCCATTACATAGCTTGAGCTAGTGTGACAGCCAGGAGCCCTGACTCCCTCCCAGCCCTGTGCTCTGACCGCTACCCTACATTTTCATCGGTGGTTATGATTTATCTGCAACTGTGCTCTTAAGAGGGATGGGCCCTGCTCCACGGACCTGGTGCTGTAAGGACAGACGAGTGGCTGAGGTCAGGAGAACAATAGGCAATGAACTCACCTCCCTGATTCCTCCAGACAGCAGGAGCTGGGAGCTAATCCCAGTATTTCTGATTTCAACTCCCCTGTTGTTTCAAGGGATTAGTCTGGGGAAATGGTCCCTGAGTGAAAAGTGACCTAGTTATGATTGGCTTCTGCTGGGAGCTGTCATGAAGCATCATCCATAGGGAAGCCTGGATCGCCTTGAGCGCAAAGCATAGAGTCATGAGTCTATTTCTGGGCTGACCTTGGTCATGTCACTTAATCCTCCTGCGCGTCAGTTTCAACCCTGTGTACAGAACAGAGCTAACAGCCCTGAGCGGCCGGCCAGGCTGACTGTGAGGTTTGGGTTCGTTAACGTGCCAGCGTGAAGGCTGGGCTGGGCTTGCCAGGACTCTGGTTGAAATATCCAGTGTATTAGTGTGTTACTTTCTACTTAGCAGAAATCCTACCTCTGGCAGGGCAGATAACTCGCCTTAATACATCTCTCAGCTACAGCCAATAACAGTGCTGGGGTCTGTAATCAGTTTTATAATGCGCGTGGTTCCGGGTATTGCAAAGATGCTGGACAGGGCTTTACTTTTATTGCGTACATAAGAAGCAGAGATAAAGAGGCCCCCTGCCCCGTCAATCCCCGGGGATATTTCTCTGGCTGTTAGCTCCTGGCAGGAGCAGATGCTTAAATCTCTGCCTGTTAAACATGGGGAACGTAACTATGCCTGCCACACAAATCCTGTCCCTTTGAAAGGCCTGATTCTGGCAGGGCAGGAGCTGAATGCTTGTCACTTAGCAGGATTGGGCCCCAAAGGCAGAGGCTCTGTCCTGCTAGGGAAGATATGTATCTAGTAGTTAAAGCAGCAAACGGGGGGTCAGGACTCCTGGGTTCTATCCCCGACTCTAGGAGGGGACTGGGGTGGACTGGTGAGAGCAGGGGGGCTGGGAGCCAGGACTCCGGGGTTCTATTTCTGGATCTGTGAGACCTTGGTAAGTGGCTTCCCCTCTGTCTCTCTGTTGACCCCCCTGTGAAATGAGGGTAATACTGGCGCTCCCAGAGGCGCTGCAGGGGCTGACTCCTGGCGGTTTGCAGTGTGCTTTGAGATCCTTGCAGGGGCAGCGCTGTGGGAGCGCAGGGTGTCATCAAGCAGAGCGCCAGCCACAGCTCATGGCTCCAGAACAACCTGCTCTTTCCCTCCGCACTGGGGTTGGGCTCTGCGGAGCAGGTAGGTTCTGTGCTAGGCAATCAACGGCCCCAGCCGTTAGCAGGTGACTTCACTCGGACACGCTTGACCACGGCCTGCCGCGGTTTCCTTGCAGGGAGTCAGACAGGGCCCAGCCCGGCACTGAGAGCCACACGTCCCTGGCTCAGGGGTTGAGCCCTGCAGAGCTGGGGTGGGACAGTCCTTTGGCCGGCGCAGACCAGTGGATGGTTCCAGCACGCAGAGGGGAGGGCTGTGCGCCACCAACACAGGGGGGCTGAGCCGGAGGCCTGGCAGGGGGCTGAGCTCAATGGAGCCACACCAGTTTACAGCACCGCAGGGGAACCAAGATCCCAATCTGGCCCCAGTCCCATTCCTAAGTGCCTGATGGCGAAGTCTTAAAGCAGAGGCTGAGAGCTCTAAACATGATCACATGGAAAGGCAAGTGGGCCTGCTGGAAAATAATCCTCTGCTGTTTTAATGCCTTCCTGCCAAAACCCGTCTTAGGGGCTGTGACCCACAAAGCCAGTGCCAGGAAGGGGGCCGTGGAGAAGCTGGACTCTGATGCATGCAGGGAGCTCTCTCTGCAGGGCTCCAGTGCACTGCTCCCGGCTCTGAAACCCACCAGACGCCGAGTGCAGGATGGCCAGCCAGGCTCTGCATCTGCATTGGCTGAATCCAGCCAGGTGACGAGAGAAACGGATTCTGATCTCAGCTCCCCGGGGGGAAATCCAGAGTCACCCCCCTGCAGTGGGGTCAGGACCAGCTTGTCTCAAGTGATGCCGGTGTAATAGTGAAGTGACTCCAAAGGACGGACGGTGGATTGACAGACTCTGGCCCCAGCTGAGCCCCACGGTTAGGTCTTTCCCAGAGGAGAAGGCCCCCTCCTGGCCTTGCCCCTCCCACTAGAAGTCTGTCCCAGTGACTCCAGCGGCTAGTCATGGGAGCGGGGGCAGGGCCTGATGTATTTCTTTGCACGCTGCGATTGTCATTATTGGCTGTTCCTCCAGCCCCTCTTGGCCTCAGTACCACTAAATCACCAGACCTGGTTTGTGCCACGGGGCAGCGCCCAGGGTTAGAACTGGGTTAGTGGTGGGCTGTGTGTGGACGCTCCAGCTCTGTGCCCTGAGGGAGCCGTGCAGCCCTGCTGGGTCACAGTGACCCGAGAGCACTGGGGAGCAGGGTCTTTCATTTCTGCACACACCGCGGGCTGTAACCCGCCCCCAGCCTCCTCCCGGTAGCCACACGTACCACAGGGACTAAGCCACCGTCACCCTGGCAGGCAGCGTCTCTGGGCTGCTGTACTATCGGCGCAGCTCCGTGATGCTAGCCCCCGCTTGCTGGGGGGAGGTCACCGTGTCTCTCTGTTCCCACCAAGCTGGGAGTGGCTGTAAAGTGCTTGGCCAGCCTGCGAAGAGAGGGGTGGGGCTTGGGAGGAGTGCAAGCCAGGGTGCTGGTCTGGGGCAGTGTGTGTGTGTGTGGGGGGGGGCTCAGTGGCCAGTCTGGATGGAGCACAAGGCCTCAGACCATGTAACGGTGGGGAAGTTCTGCTAGCCCCATGTCACAGAGTTTGGGGGAGACCAGGCCCTGGCTTCCTGCGATTCGCCGTGACTCTCAGCCAGCCAGTAACACAGAAGGTTTATTTAGACGACAGGAACACAGTCCAAGACAGGTCTTGCAGGTACAGACCACAGGACCCCCTCAGTCAGGTCCATCTTGGGGGGCCGGGGAGGCCAGGAGGTCTGTCTGGCCTCCCCTCCATTTCCCCAGCCCGCTCCAAACTGAAAACTCTCCAGCCCCTCCTCTGCCTTAGTCTCTTTACCTGGCTAGGAGATCACCTGATCTCTTTGTTCTTCAACACCTTCAGTTGGCACCTTTGCATGGGAGGGGCCCAGGCCATCAGTTGCCAGGAGACAGGGTGTCGGCCATTCTCTGTGCAGACCCTTGCACACCCCTGCCCTCTAGGGCTCTGCAACAATCACACACCCTTATCCCACCACCTAGATACTTAAGACATGCATAGGGAAAACTGAGGCACCCACACAGTATTTAGAGAAAACATTAAGAACATTCCCACTTCATCACACCCCATTTCCCAGATGGGGGAGTGGAGGTGCAGACACTTGCCTAAGGTCAGGCAGCCACTTAGTAGCAGAGAAAGGAAGAGAACCCAGGAGTCCTGACTCCTGGACCTCTGCTCCAGCACGACCAGTGAACTTGGCTGCCCCCTAATTCACACACCCACAGAGTGGGGAGAATCTGTCCATCCTCATATACCCCTGGCTCTCTCTCCTACACCCCAGCACGCTCTCTCATACACATCTATCTATCTATCCCCACCCCCTCTATCTATCCCCACACCCCCTCTATTTATCTATCTATCCCCACCTACCCCCTCATCTATCTATCTATCTTCACACCCCCTCTATCTAGCTATCCCCACCCACCCCCTCATCTATCTATCCCCACACCCCCTCTATCTATCTATCCCCACCCACCCCCTTATCTATCTATCTATCTATCTATCTATCTATCTTCACACATCAAGTATCAGAGGGGGAGCCGTGTTAGTCTGGATCTGTAAAAAGCAACAGAGGGTCCTGTGGCACCTTTAAGACTAACAGAAGTATTGGGAGTATAATCTGACAAAGTGGGTATTCACCCACGAAAGTTTATGCTCCAATACATCTGTTAGTCTTCAAGGTGCCACAGGACCCTCTGTTGCTATCTTCACACAGGGACTACTCTGAAGAGTTGCATTAAATCAGTGGCAGTGGCTGCAGGATCGGGTCCTGAGCTGGCTCTCTGGGTCCGTCGCTGTTTCCGGGATTTGGGGCTGTGGAGGGTGGGTTTAGGACTAGCCTCCTAAGCATGGTGGGAAGTACCCGGCCACGCTGCTCTTGCTGAGTCCGGTGGTTCAGCGGGAGTCAGTGGAGGCTGACTGGTAGGAATGGGAGGAGAATCGGATGCTGGGTGTCTATTGTAGTACCTCAAATTGGGCCAGAGGAAGCTCTGAGGGGAGTTTTGGCCCCGGTGCCACCCATAAGCTTTATAGTCTGGGGGGGGGGTTAGTTCCCTTTTCTGTGACTTTCACAAGTGTGGCCAGTTCTGTGCCCGCTGCAGAGCCTGGGAGCTGAGTCTGCGCTTTATCAAGGGGTCCCTCATCATGTGTCTTTGGTGCTCATCAGCAGTGGGGGCGTCAGGTGCACAGAGCTGCGGGGGGAGATGGGCTGGGGCAGGGGCGCTGGCTGTGCCAAGCAGGCAGAGTCCGACGGGCATCGAATCCATAGGGGGAAGCTAATGGGGCCTGCAGGGGTGGATGGGCACTGGGGAAGGAACTGAGGGGCAGGGGGTGGTCCAGGGGCTTTTGTCTGCAAGAGCTCCGGCCCTGTCTGCTGCTCTGTCCTGGCCGGGATACCCGGCAGGCCCGGCTTTAGGAAGTGCAGGGCCCGATTGACGGGGCCCCGGCAGGGATGACTAAAAAAACCCACGTAAAAAAAACACATGGGGCTTGTACTGACCAGGCCGCGCTCCTAGTCTTTGGTGGGGGTCCTTCACTCGCTCCGGGTCTTCGGCAGCACTGAAGGACCCGCCGCCAAAGACCCGGAGCGCTGCTGGGTGAGTCAAAATTAAAAAGGTGCCTCTAGCCAGGGAAGGGATTCTCTGCCACTTGCCCCCCACCCTGGGCGGCCCTACCACTGGCGCGGGGCCCTCTTAGGCGCGGGGCCCGATTCGGGGAATTGGTGGAACTGGCCTAAAGCCGGCCCTGCAGCCAGTCCCTGGCCCTGGCTCTCGCCCAAGAGATTCGGGTGCCACCTGCTGGCAGTTTAGGGCCTTAAGGAGCTGGATTTCTCGGCTGCCCCCCAGCGAGGTGGTGAGAAGGGCTCTGAGCTCGGGGGGCTCTGAAAAGCCCTCGTGGCCCCAGGGCGGTGGAGGGGCCCGTGGCATCCCAGCACAGCGGGGCCAAGAGCTGGCGGGATCCACCCGACACAGGCCGGGGGGCGCTGGAGCCATGCAGGAGGGAAGGATGGG
>NC_048313.1:12418826-12458580 GCF_013100865.1 Trachemys scripta elegans
CCCCGGCACTGCCCTCCCCGGGAGCCCCACCCAGCACAGCGCCCCCCCCCCCAGGGCTGGCAGCTCGGGGCGGTGCCCCCGGGCTGGGGCTTCTCCCTGCCCAGGAGCAGTGGGCACCGCACGCTGCCCCTGGGCTTGGGGGGGGGCCTCAGCCTGCCCTGGGGTCCCCCACCCATGCCCAGAAGGAGCAGCCCACTCATCCCTGGGCCTCGCCAGTGAGGAGCCCACAGCAGCCGTTTGTGGCCGAGGGGAGAGGGGTCACAATGTGACACCTGCCCCGTGAGAGCTGAGACACCCAACTCGGTACACACAGGAGCCGTCAGCAGTTACACGCCTGGATCATCCTCCGCCCAGGGAGCCGCGGACCAGGCTCTGCCGGGGAGCGCGGTGCTCTGAAAATAAAGATTGATCCGTCCCCATACGTACCCTCTATCCCTCCATCCCCGTACGCACCCTCTATCCATCCATCCGTCCATCCCCATACGCACCCTCTATCCAACCATCCATCTATCCCCATACGCACCCTCTATCCCTCCGTCCCCGTACGCACCCTCCCTCTATCCATCCATCCGTCCATCCCCATACGCACCCTCTATCCATCAATTCGTTCATCTCCATACGCACCCTCTATCCAACCATCCGTCTATCCCCATACGCACCCTCTATCCATCCATCCGTCCATCCCCATACGCACCCTCTATCCCTCCGTCCCCGTACGCACCCTCTATCCATCCATCCGTCCATCCCCATACGCACCCTCTATCCAGCCATTCGTTCATCTCCATACGCACCCTCTATCCCTCCGTCCCCGTACGCACCCTCTATCCATCCATCCGTCCATCCCCATACGCACCCTCTATCCAGCCATTCGTTCATCTCCATACGCACCCTCTATCCCTCCGTCCCCGTACGCACCCTCTATCCATCCATCCGTCCATCCCCATACGCACCCTCTATCCATCCATCCGTCCATCCCCATACGCACCCTCTATCCATCCATCCGTCCATCCCCATACGCACCCTCTATCCATCCATCCGTCCATCCCCATACGCACCCTCTATCCATCCATCCGTCCATCCCCATACGCACCCTCTATCCATCCATCCGTCCATCCCCATACGCACCCTCTATCCATCCATCCGTCCATCCCCATACGCACCCTCTATCCATCCATCCGTCCATCCCCATACGCACCCTCTATCCATCCATCCGTCCATCCCCATACGCACCCTCTATCCATCCATCCGTCCATCCCCATACGCACCCTCTATCCATCCATCCGTCCATCCCCATACGCACCCTCTATCCATCCATCCGTCCATCCCCATACGCACCCTCTATCCATCCATCCGTCCATCCCCATACGCACCCTCTATCCATCCATCCGTCCATCCCCATACGCACCCTCTATCCATCCATCCGTCCATCCCCATACGCACCCTCTATCCATCCATCCGTCCATCCCCATACGCACCCTCTATCCATCCATCCCCATATGCACCCTCCATCCATCCCCATACGCACCCTCTATCCAACCATCCATCTATCCATCCATCCCCATACACACCCTCTATCCAACCATCCATCTATCCGTCCATCCCCATACGCACCCTCTATCCATCCATCCATCCATCCATCCCCATACACACCCTCTATCCATCCATTTGTTCATCTCCATACACACCCTCTATCTAACCATCCATCTATCCATCCATCCCCATACGCACCCTCTATCCATCCATTCGTCCATCTCCATATGCACCCTCTATCCAACTATCCATCCATCCCCATACGCACTCTCTATCCAACCATCCATCTCTCCATCCATCCATCCCCATACGCACCCTCTATCCATCCGTCCCCATACACACCCTCTATCCATCCATTTGTCCATCCCCATACACTCTATCTATCCATCCCATACACACCCTCTGTCCAACTATCTTTTCATTCCATATGCACCTTCTATCTATCCATCCGTCCCCATACTCATCTTCTGTCTGTCTATCCATCCATCCATCCCCATACACAGCCCCTGTCCATCCATCTCGGGGAAGATGCGGCTTCTCTTTAGTCTGTGCTTCGCTGTCCTTTGCTTCGCTTGTTTTCCGGTGTCTATTTTAATTAAAATAAGATCCGATTTAGTGTCTGCACGAGGATCCCCTATGTCAGATACTGCACAGCACTCCAGCTAGGGCTGGGCATGGAACCCAGGAGTCCTGACGCCCAGCCCCCTCTGCTCTCACCACAAGACCATCCTTTCTTACCAGCTGTTTCCTGCATTTCTTTTCTTGCTGTTGACAGTCGGCTCCGGACTCCAGCAGCGGCCCTGCAGGGCAGCCGGCCCCGTTTCCCACCGCCCCCCCGATGATGCCTCCACCCTTCGTAAGTTACCCGAACCCAGCACCGCTTACTAACCAAACCAGCATGACCCAGCCGTCCCAGAGCGCTGCACAAAGCGGGAGTTGCTGGCCTGGCCGTGTGGGATGACTGTGCAAAGTTCAGTACACTGGCTGTGTGTGTGTGCGCATGTGCACGTGTATGTGTATGCATGTGCGTACATGTGTGTGTGCGTGCATGTGTACATGTATGTGTATGCATGTGTGTATATGTGTGGGTGCGTGTGTATGTGTGTGCGTACGTGTGTGTGCGCATACATGTGTATGTGTATACGTGTGTGTGTGTGTGCATACATGTGAGTGTGCGCGTGTGCACGTGTATGCGTATGCATGTGCATACATGTGTGTGTGCGTACATGTGTGCACATGCATGTGTATGCTTTTGTGTATACGTGTGTGTGCGTACATGTGAGTGTGCGCACGTGTGCACGTGTATGCGTATGCATGTGTGCATATGTGTGTATACATGTCTATGTGCTTGTGTGCGTGTGTGTGTGTGTATGTGTGCGTGCGCACCCTCATTGCTCCCCGTTAGCTCAGACGGGGCAGTTTGTGCCGCATTGGCAGACGAGGGGAGCTGCGGTGGTGCGAAGCCCCGTGCAGACGTGCTGCGGTGGTGACAAGGAGACACCCTGAGCGAGCTGCACCAGTGGCTGGTGCCAGGTGTCTGCCCGAGTAGCTGCAGTGGTGGTGGAGTCCCTGGCTGGCCAGGGCCAGTCCCTTCAGTAGGGGGGCTGCCCTGGGGCCGGTCTGAGCCGCATCATGCAGCCTGTCTCTTCTTGCTCCTAGATGCCTCCTCCTGGAATCCCCCCTCCCTTCCCCCCCATGGGACTCCCTCCTATCGGGCAGAGACCGCCAGCGATGCCCCCCATGCCCCCTGGCATGATGCCGCCTCTGCTCCCACCCATGGCAGGGCCCCCACCCATAGGACAGGTAAAGCCACTCCCTTCGTCTCTCTCTGTCTGAGTCCAGGGCCCCCCTTGAGCCTCCACTTGGGGTGGAATGTCAGTGCAGGACCATGGATCGCACGCCTGGGACCCATCATCCGGGAAGCAGGGTCTGGTTGGTTGCGGGGCGGGGGGGATTGGGAGCCAGGACTCCTAGGTTCTATCCCACCTCTGGGAGGGGAGTGGGGTCTGGTGGGGTACAGCAGGGGGGCCGGGAGCCAGGACTCCTGGGTTCTATCCCAGCTCTGGTCTCATGACCCTGCGGCTGCAGGTCAGTCCCTCTCCCAGGCTGAAAGAAGTGGGGGAAGTGGCTGAGTAGCGTAACTAAGGGGAGGGGGCTGGGCTCTGGCAAGGGCTGGCTGGGCCAGGGCTCTCTGCAGCCAAAAGTTTTCTGTTAAACCTCGACGACAAAGATGTTGGGAAAAGCCCCACGCAGACGTAGGTTCTGTGGCCTCATCCCCCGCGTCCCTCTGGCCCCAATCCTGTGATCGGAGCCATGCTGCCGGTGTTCCATGGACGCGGGCGGGGATCACAGGGCGGGGTTCTGAACCGGTTTCCCCGGCTCCATTGGCCCCGTGCCTGCCGGCTGCCTTGCCAGGCTGACGTGCCACCTTTCTGTCCCCTAGATGCCACCCATGGTGCCTCCCATGATGCCGGGGATGCTGATGCCGGGGGTGCCAGCTGGTCCTGTTCCTGGTGTGGTGAGCAGCCCTGTAACCTCCCTGTTGTCCAGCCAGCCATGCCCAGGCCCGGCGGCAGGGGCTGCCTGGGCTGACTTGGGGGTGGAACGTAGAGGGGTCTCCATGCCCTTGTCCTGCCCCTCTCCGCGGGGGCCCCACTACCCAATCCCTGTTTCCAGAGCAGAGCTCAGCATTAAAATGAGGTGCCACCCTGGGGTGAGGGCGGGGTGCCAGGACTCCTGGGTTCTTTTTCCAGTTCTGCTCCTGACTTGCTCGCTGCAGCATTGGAACAGTCAGTGGCTGGCCTCGTGCCTCAGTTTCCCCCTTGCAGATGGGGCTGGTTCTGAGCTCCCATGGGGGTTTGTAGAGGGATTCAGGGGGCCTGGGCGGGGGAGTCTGGTGACGGGTCGGGTCCGAGCCGCAACCCCCGCGGCTCATGGCCCCGTTTCTCTTTTGGCAGGCGGCTCCTGGGACAGACCCAATTGGCGGTGAGTCCCAGGGTCCATCGCAGGAGGGTGGTCCATAGGGGAGCTGACGAGAGGGGGGCCGGTCCATCCTAGCAGGGGAGGGGGGAGCTGTCTGGAGTTTCTGCCGCCCCCAGCGGCTCAGGGAGGAGGGTGAAACATTGCTGCATCCCAGGGGAGCACCTGGGAGTCACGCCCAATCCTGAGGGGGCCCGATCCTGTGCATGATGCTGGGTGCCCAGCCCTGCCGGTCTCTCTTGGGGATCTGTAACCCCCACTCTGAGTGCAGGACCTGACAGCCCCCGACCATCCCAGTAACATCTGGCTCTTGTTTTCCAGCTGCTCCGGCCCAGCCAGCACCCACAGTGAGTAGCCCCCCCCCAGCAATACTGCTGCACAGGCTCCCCCCATCCCTAAGGAGCGTTCATCCCAGCCTCTTAACCCTCGTGAATAGCAGGGGCTGCGGGTCGGGATTGAGGGGCACCATCAGAGCTGCGGGGGCAGGGCTGGAGTAGTAGGGGGCTGTGGGTGGGGATTGAGGGGCACCAGCAGAGCTGCGGGGGCAGGGCTGGGGTAGTAGGGGGCTGGGAGTCGGGATTGAGGGGCACCAGCAGAGCTCAGAAGAGGAGTTGATTCTTGTCACTCGTATGCCCACCAGCTCCCGAATCCCATGGTGGCCCCCGTCCAGCAGAGCCTGATGGGCAGCGGCTCCCCCATGCAGGACGCCCCCCGCAAGGTAGCGTGTCCCGTCCCTTCTCCGTGGCTCTGGGGGGGGGCGTGGCTGGCCAGTGACGCAGCCCTCAGCGGTCGGATGTGTGTCAGGAGTGGCAGAAGCACCCTAAAAGTGGGGGGCTCTGGCCCCCTGCCCCCCCGCCCCATTCCGGTGCCCCAGTGTGTGTGCTCCCAGTAGGGTGACCAGATGTCCCAGTTTTATCGGGACAGTCCCGATATTTGGGGCTTTTTTTTATATGGGCTCCTATTACCCCCACCCCCGTCCCGATTTTTCACACTTGCTGCCTGGTCACCCGAGTCCCAGCCAGATCCCGGCTTAACTCCTGGGGAGGAGCTGTGGACAAGGGCCAGGAAAAGCCAAACAAGCCCCAAGGGCCTGATCCTGCCACCAGGGGGCGCCGCTCCCCACTGAGCACCGTGGGGAGGTCATGGCACGTGGCCACCTGCCCCTTACTCCAGTGGGGTGAGTTACACCAGCATTTCCACCACCCCGGAGAGTGGCTCGGCGGGCCCAATCCTGACCCAACTGGCGTCATCTGGAGTTTTGCTGCTGGTTGCCGTGGGAGCAGGAGCTGGCCCATTGCTGTACAGGGAGGGGGCTGGGGCAGGGGCCCTGGTGGGCTGCATGGCCCTGGGGCTGTGTGGCCTGGGGAGGGCAGCTGGGGGTAGGACTGGGGAGGGCGCTGGTTGGACCTTCCTGACCCTGCTCTTGCTTGTGGTGGCCAGAAGCCCCCGTGGAGTGAGCACAGGGCCCCGGACGGGCGCATTTACTACTACAACTGCAACTCCAAGCAGTCCACCTGGGAGAAGCCGGATGAGCTGAAGTCCAAAGCAGAGGTGAGTTCCTTCAGAGCCCTTCACCCAGCACTGAGATGCAGCCACCTCTGGGGTGGGGCGCAGCAGCTGAGTGACAGCTGCACAGCAGTGCTAGAGGGCCACTGGAAATGTGCGTGTGCGTCCAGGAGGAGATTAGGGAGGCAGAATATAACATGAGGATTTAGACCTCAGCTCTTGTGACCCACTGGCCCGCTCCCCACGAGTCCTGCCTCCATCCTAAGCACCGGTATTGTCAGTGCCCTCCATTGGCATGGGCTGGTGGCTCTCTCCCTCCACATGGCGCCCTGCTCTCTCCCTCCACAGCTGCTGCTCTCCCAGTGTCCCTGGAGGGAGTACAAGTCGGACACGGGCAAGTCCTACTACTACAACTCCCAGAGCAAGGAGTCGCGCTGGACCAAGCCCCGGGACCTCGACGAGCTGGAGGGTAAAGGGGGCGGCAGCCCAGGGAGCTGGGGACCAGGGCAACACACCCTCGGGAGCATGGGCAGATGCCCCCGTGCCCCAGGCTGATGCTTCTGTCTGGGCTGCAGGGTAACCCTGCCGTGGGCCGGGCTGGGAATGCAGCCAGTGCACCCTGGGTCTCTGTGCCCCAGCCTGTGAGCGGTCCCAGACCCCCTAGTGATCACCCTTGCCATGAGGGCAGGCCTCCGAGCCTGGGCTTCCGGGCTCCAGCCCTCCTGCGTCTCCCCTGAGCTCTGCCCAGGAGTCCCACTGCACTAGACTCCTGCTTCGAGATCTCAGGGACCCGCTGCACCCCCAGCAGCCTGTTCAGAACAGGGGGTTGTTAGCTAGCAGGGCCCAGCCCCCCCTGTCCTGGGCGCGGCCCGGGAGGCAGAGGAGAAGCCGGAGTTGAGGCTGGGCAGTGCCGGGCTCCACCAGCCGCCTGCTGTGGATATGCCATTCTCAGTCTGCTCCTGTCTCTTGGTCCCGGGGAGCCTGTGTGTCAGAGCCCAGCCCTTAGCCCAGCCTCCGGCACCTCTCCGGCCCTCGCCCTGCTGAGCCCGCGCGGCCCTGCCCGACTCCTGGCATTAGGCTCAGCCCCTGGGGCTCCCAGTGCCTGGCAGATCTTGTGTCGAAGCGGGTCGGTTGCAGCCAGTCCTTAGCTGGCCGATCGTACCAGCTACGTGCCCCAGGCCCCCTGCTTTGCCCCAGGAGCAGCTTCAACCCTTTGCACCTATCGGGCACAGAGGCAGAGCTCCTCGCAGTGACATGTCCCCACGTTGGCCACCGGGCGCCGCCCCCCCGGGCACCGAGTAATGGCCGGGCTCTTTGTTTCCCTCCTTGCAGCGCTCATCGAGGAGGAGGAGGCTGGGTGAGTGGCTGGCGTCTGCCCCCGGGGCTTGGACCCGTTAGCTCTGACCCAGGGCGGTAAGAGCAGGGCGCCGGCACCCCCGGGGCCCAGAGGGGGGCAGAGCCCTCAGGAACACCCCCCCCCCTCCCCGGGGGACACAGGAGCAGGGCCCTCAGGAACGGGGGCCCCCGGGGGGTGGGGGTGTGCTCAGGAACAGGGCCCCCTGGGGGTCAGAGAGGGACGTGCCCTCCGGAAGGCCATGGGTTTCGAGGGCAGGTACCTCCCTCGCTGGGGTGACGTGGGGAGGGCAGAGCAGAGACCACCCCCCGGCATGGGGCCTACAGAAGCCACCCTTCCCCTCATGGGTGGTGGGCCCCACTGAGCCGTGAGCCCAGGGGACTGGCCCTCAGTGCTCTGCGTGGGGCCCTCTGTCCCCCCTCCCCTATGTGTCTCACTAGACCCAGGCTCCGGCCTTCTCTGCTCTTCCAGGAAGCAGCAGGAGACGCCGTCAGCCGCCTCTAGCCCCAGCCTGTCCTCGGCCGCCACCACGGACACGGAGGCTGCGGGTGGGGAGGAGCAGGAGACGCCTGTGCTGGGAAGCTTGGCCGAAGGCCCGGAGGAGGCTGCCCTGCAGCAGGAGGAAGTGACCAGCAGGTGACGGCGACCTGGGCTGGGGAGCTGCGAGCAGGGACCCCCCACACGTATCAGGGGCGTTTGGTCTCCTCGGATGCTACGCCCGGGGGCCAGTTAGCCCCAGAATCCTTGGCCAGGCCCGTCTGGACGCCGGGCACACCCAGCTCCGCAGGATACCCCGGGCAAGAGCTGGGCCCCATGGTGTCAAGCCTTGCTCCAGAGAGTGGAACAGAGACAACAGTGACCGGCCAGGAGATGTGATTGCAGCCGAATGCACCCCCTGCCGGGGAGCGACGGGGCCCCCGGCCCTTGCCCTGGGATCCCCCTGCCAGGGAGCGATGGGGCCCCCGGCCCTTCCCCCGGGATCCCCCCTGCCAGGGAGCGACGCAGCCCCCGGCCCTTCCCCCGGGATCCCCCCTGCCAGGGAGCGACGCAGCCCCCGGCCCTTCCCCCGGGATCCCCCCTGCCGGGGAGCGACGCAACCCCCGGCCCTTCCCCCGGGATCCCCCCTGCCGGGGAGCGACGACGCCCCCGGTCCTTCCCCCGGGATCCCCCCTGCCGGGGAGCGACACAGCCCCCGGCCCTTCCCCCGGGATCCCCCCTGCCGGGGAGCGATGGGACCCCCGGCTCTTCCCCCGGGATCCCCCCTGCCGGGGAGCAACGAGGCCCCTGGTCCTTCCCCTAAGATCCCTCCTGCCGGGGAGCGACAGGCCCCCCGGCCCTTCCCCCGGGATCCCCGTCGGGGAGTGAGTGTTGCTGAGCCAAGCGGGACGCCCCCCTCCAGCCCAGCCTGTGCCCCTCCCCCGCTCCTCCTGCAGCTCCCTGGGGCGCAGCCCCCAGCGTTACATGCCGTGACCCCGGTGTGTTTGTGTTCCCGGCGCAGTGGTGACCCCGGCCGGCGGGAGGAGGAGGAGGAGGGGGGGGCCGGGGAGAGGTGCGCCTGCAGCTGGAGCACCAAGGATGAGGCCAAGCTGGCCTTTAAGGAGCTGCTGAAGGACAAGGTACGGAGGAGGGAGCCAGGGCGGGGGGCTGGCCGGGGCAGGGGGCCTGTTTGCGGGGGGCTGGGGCTGGCCGGGGGGGGGGGGGGGGGTGTGGGGGGGGCTGGGGGCCCGGGGGGGGGGGCGGGGCGGGGGGGGGGGCTGGGGCTGGCCAAGGTGGGGGGCTGGCTAGGGCAGTGGGCCTGTTTGTGGGGGGCTGGGGACTGGCCAGGGGCCCGGGGCTGGCACGGTCCTAGCTGAGTCCCAGCGTTTGGTGTCAGGGCGTTCCCTCCAACACCTCGTGGGAGCTGGCCATGAAGATGATAGTGGACGATCCGCGGTACAGGTAGGGACCAGCCCCACCGCCAGCACCGCCCCCCTTCCACGCTGGCTGCGTGCAGGAGTGCAGACCCCTGCAGGGAGTACCTGGGAGTAACCCCGCCCCCCCCCAGCCAGCACTCCTGCCCCGCTCCCCACAGCGCCCCCTGGCAGAGGCTGGGAATGGAGTACCCGGGAGCCCCCCTCCAGCCAGCACCCACTCCCCACACGCCCACTGCTGAGAGAGGCCGGTGCTGAAGTACTCGGGAGCCCCTCCAGCCAGTGCCCCCGTTTCTGCCCTCGATGCTGGCCCCTCAGCAGCCGCCAGTGAGGGCCTCTAACCCAGCCCAGCCCGTCCGGTCTGTGCCCAGTGCCCTGCCCAAGCTGAGCGAGAAGAAGCAGGCCTTCAATGCCTACAAGGCCCAGCGGGAGAAGGAGGAGAAGGAGGAGGCTCGGCTGAGGGCCAAGGAGGCCAAGGAGGAGCTGCAGCGGTTCCTGGAGCAGCACGAGCGAATGAGCTCCATCACCCGCTACAGGTGTGGGCGGGCGCCGGGGGGAGAGGGGCCAGGCAGGGGCTGGGAGGCCGTGTGGGGAGAGCAGCCAGGCAGGGGTGTCGCCTCCTGCCTGTTGAGGGGGACTCCTTTGTTTATGGGACCTGGCCTTGGGGTGCTGGATAGAGGGTCCCAGAGCAGGTGGAAGGTTAGGAGAGCACGCACACAGACAGCTAACAACATTCAGGATCCAACCAACCCCTGTGCGCCTCCCCTCCCCAAGCCAGAGAAAGAACCCAGGAGTCCTGGCTCCCAGCCCCCCCCCCCCCCCTCCCCTCTCAGAACCAGGAGAGAACCCAGGAGTCCTGGTGCCACTTGCTTTAGCCACAGATCACCCTTCCCTGGCAGTAGAGAGGTACGAGTCCGTTGTGGGCTGTTCTGCTGGGTCTGTGGCCGGTCTGTAGCCAGCCTGCGGGTGGGGAGGGAGGGAGTGGGGCTGAGAGCAGGTTCCGGGGTCCCCAGTTAGACTACATCGGGGAGGTGAGTGTCACTGGCCAGGCGGGGCCCAGGGAGGCTGTTCTGGAAATGACTGAGGGAAGCAATCTCTGGGGAGGTGGGGGAGCCCTCCCTGGGGCATCTCCCCGGCCCAGAGGGGCAGTTTCACAAGCAGCTGGAGGAGCCCCTGCTAATGTCAGAAATCACCGACTGCGTCAGTCCCTCCAGGCATCTCCATCGCCTCTGCCCCTGAGCCCGCAGGAGCCGGGCCGCCCCCTGCCCTGTCAGTATGCCCACCTGCTGGCTGCGCTCTGGCTCCGTCCCCATGGGGAGAAGTGTCTCGCTGCGTGGCCTCGCTGGGCCCGGGTGCGCAGTGAGGAGCCAACCCAGTAACTTCCTGTCCCGGCCGTTCCTTTCCCAGGAAAGCTGAGCAGATGTTCGGGGAGCAGGAGGTTTGGGCTGTGGTCCCCGAGCGCGACCGCAAGGAGATCTACGACGACGTGCTGTTCTTCCTGGCCAAGAAGGAGAAGGTAATGGCGGGTCCCAGCTGTGGCACAGGGCAGTGACGGGCCAGTGTGAACCCACACGGAGTCAGTGCGGAGCACTCGACTGTCACAATCCAGAACGGTGACGGGCCAGTGTGACCCCACCCGGTGTCAGTGCGGAGCACTCGACTGTCACAATCCAGAACGGTGACGGGCCAGTGTGACCCCACCTGGTGTCAGTGCAGAGCGCTCGGCTGTCACAATCCAGAACGGTGTCAGGGCCCGTGTGACCCCGCCTGGCGTCGGCACGGAGCCCAGGCTGTCCCATAACGGTGTCAGGGCCCGTGTGACCCCGTCTGGCGTCGGCACGGAGCCCAGGCTGTCCCATAACGGTGTAGGGCCTGTGTGACCCCGTCTGGCGTCGGCACGGAGCCCAGGCTGTCCCATAACGCTGTAGGGCCCGTGTGACCCCACCAGGCATTGGTGCGGTGCGCCCTGCCATCACACTCCATCCTGATTAAAAACGAATGCTGCACAAAACCCATGTGGCACATACTGATTGGCGTCTAAACTGGCTTGCGGCTCGATCCCAGGGCACCGGTGTAAATGGAATTCTCGTCATGCCCCCACGGGGCCCAGGGCTTTGCAGTGGCTTTGTCAGGGATCTGGGAGAGGGTATAAAATCTGTACAGGAAACGTTCACAGCTGACAGCTGAGTGTGCGGAGCAGGACATAGTGATTCAACTGAGTAATCGGCTGTGTCGTAAACTGGGCACGTCCAGTGGTTTAATGCAGCCGCAGGTCACGTCTCTAGGAGCCGGGAGGGTAGGTCAGCTGGCAGGACGGGGCACTGTCTCCTGGCAAAGGGACTGGGTCCATGTGGCCACAGCTGAGCAGGCGTGTGCGGTGCTGTGGCTCAGAGGGCGAAGTGATGGGTGGACGCCTGAGCAAGAAGACGAAGGGAGATGGTGTCACCTCTGGGTGCAGCACTGGTGAGACTGGATACTGTGTCCGCACTTCCCAACGGGAGCGACAAATGGGGACGGGTTCAGAGAAGAGTCACAAGAAGAGACGTGGAAAACCCGCCTGACAGTGAGAGAGCAAAGACCCTCAGTCAACTTAGTGGATCCCAGAGAAGGCTAAGCAGTGACTTGGTGTGTGACGGTGCTGCCCGTGGGAGCCAGCTGAGGTCACTCAATCCGGGTGAACTGCAAACAGACCGGGGCAGACAAACCCCCAACGCTGGTGGTTATTCCAGTGCTTAGATTTACCAAGCCAGCCCAAAACAGCTTCTATAGGACCTCCCTGGTTACTCAGACGTCCAAACAAGGCAGTTCCCTTAAAGTGCCCAGCCTCAGGCCTCCGTCCAGACACGCACGTCAAACATATGATGATGATTACTGAAAATCTGATCTCATCGTATAAAAGAAAAGGTTCTTCCAATCCCAAAGGATCAGCCCCAGACCCAGGTTCAATTATAACTTAGATCTTACCCAAAACACATGCTTATAGCCAATTCTTATTAACTAAGCTAAAATTGATTAAAAAAGAAAAGCGAGAGAGTGTTGGTGAAAAGATCAATATACAGACAGACTTGAGTTCAATTCTTGAGGTTCAGACACAGCAGAGATGAGCTTGTAGTTGCCAAAAGTCCTTTTAGAAATAGTCCAGAGGTTATAGTCCAATGTCCATATTCAGGGTGGCTCCCGTCAGTGACTGGGGATCTCAATCCTTGTGGCTTAAGGTTTCCCCCTCTTGAAACCCAGAGCAGATCTGAGATGAAGCAGGATCGTGTCCCAGGGTTTTTATACATTTCCAGCAGCCTCTTGGCCTGAGAAAACAATAGGCCTAACTCTCCTTCTCCCAAACATCCTGGCAATTAGCACAGGGTCATTTATCCATTAAACAGTTCAGATCCAGGTCACCACAACCTTCAAAGAGCCAGAGAGACAATAATACCATTTCCCTCAAGTGTCTTCCTAAATGTTAATATTCCTTTTTCAATCTTTGAATCAAAGCTCTAGCAATAGACAAGACTTGTTTGCTTCCATCACAAGCCCTGAGCAAACATCTCCCCTTCTACCTCTAACACTGCCGGCTGCATTTCAAAGCTCTGTTCATTTACAGATCTTCCTAGCCAGTCTCTAAAGTTCGGCCATGGGTCAGGTCAGTCTGTGAGTTAATTAACTCTTTCTGGCCCTGTCATCTTCCAATGAGATATTATATTACACTCATAACGTCACATGGTCACAGTAGGAACGTACGTGGGGAGCTGTCTGAGAGCTCCGGGCTCCTACGAAGGCAGAACAAGACCCAGGGGCTGGGGCAGACTGGAAATATGGCACAATTTTGTGGGGAATTAACCATCGAACGGCTCACCCAGGCGTGAGGGGGTCAATCGGGAGTCTGTAAATGGGAAGTTGTGGCTCCACCCCGGCTCTGGGCTGGATGAGGGGTCCTGGGGCGTGATTCTCCGGCCCGGCTTACGCAGCTCGCCAGCATTTCTCAGTCTTTTCAGGTCGGGAACCCCTTATTCAAAGTCAAAATGTTCCCCACCCCCTTATGTTTCCTATGGAGTCAGAGTAACCAGTGTGTGTGTGCTACTGGCACTCAGCCTGTGCGATGGACGGGTGGGGGGGATCTGCTTCGAAGGGGACAGAGCCCTGGAGGGGGAGCAAGATTTCCTTTGCTTTAGGCTGTACAGGTCTGTCGCATCTTACGCACATTTAACATGCACGATTTCAGCTTTACCTGGTCGGCAAAAACAAAAAGAAAAAATTAACAGTTTTAATACTGTACCTGTAGTGTGGGCGATTCCGCCCGCCATTGAACTCAAGGTAAGTTTGACTATTTTCACTTTACGCGCTGACCGCGGAACATACCCCAGCGTAAGATGAGACAGACCTGTAATCACATTTTCAGCGCCTCGTGGCCCCCCAGGGCCCGGCGTGCCTCTGGCCCGGATGGTGAGAGCAGTGCTGCTGGCCAGCCCAGCTCAGGGGGAGCATCACCTGCTGGGGGAGGGGGCCGTGGCCACTGGCGCTATCGGCTTGCACCACAGTGGCGGCTGCTCCGGGGGAGGCCGTGTGGGGCCATGGCAGAGAGCGGGGGGCCTGGGGGACTGTGGCAGCGAGCGGGAGGCCGTGTAGGTCCGTGGCAGTGGGTGGGCGGCCGTGGCAGTGGGCAGGGGCCTGGGGTGGCCGTGGCAGCAGGAAGGGGGCTGTGTGGGTCGTAGCAGCAGGCGGGAGGCCATGTGGGTCCGTGGCAGCGGGCGGGAGGCGTGTGGGGCGGTGGCAGCGGGCAGGGGGCCAGGGGGGCCGTGGCAGCGGGCGGGAGGCGTGTGGGGCCGTGGCAGCGGGTGGGAGGCGGTGGGAACGTGGCAGCGGGCGGGAGGCGATGGGAACGTGGCAGCGGGCGGGAGGCGGGGGGGCCGTGGCAGCGGGCGGGAGGCGGTGGAAACGTGGCAGCGGGCCGGGGGCCGTGGCAGCGGGTGGGGGGGGGCCGTGGCAGCGGGCCGGGGGCCGTGGGAGGCGGGGGGGGCGCCGTGTGTCCCAGGCTGGGTCCCTGCGGCGGGGGCGTCTGACGCGGCCCGTCTCCTCCACGCAGGAACACGCCAAGCAGCTGCGCAAGCGGAACATCCAGGCCCTGAAGAACATCCTGGACAGCATGAGCAACGTCAGCTTCCAGACCACCTGGTCCGAGGCCCAGCAGTACCTGATGGACAACCCCACCTTCGCCGAGGACCAGGACCTGCAGAGTGAGGGCAGCCCCCCGCCCCCCCCGCCCCAAGATCAATGGTACAGGCCAGCCATTGCCGCCTTCCCCCGCCCCAAGATCAATGGTACAAGCCAGCCACACCCTTTCTCCCAGAAAGGTGCTATCTGGTTGCACCCATCTCCCTAGTCTCAGGGGCCCCTTCCAACAGATGTGCTCCAAGGACCCCACCTGTCTCCCCAAGATGGTACATTCCAAGGGGATTGAGAGTCAGGACTTCTGCTCCCCATTGTCTAACCATTATACCGTCTGCCCCTCTCCCCTCTCCCAGCAACCCTGGTGCCTAGCCTCCCCCACCCCTTGCTCTAGCCCACCAGACCTCACTGCCCACCTGGATCTCTCCTGCTCTACCTCACTGGACCCCCACCCCTTCTAGGGGCAGGGGTAGAACCCAGGAGTCCTGGGTCCCAGCCCCCCCTGCTCTAACCCACCAGACTTCACTGCCCACCCAGAGCTGGGGTAGAACCCAGGAGTCTTGGCCACCAGACCTGCCTGTTGTAACACACTGGGCCCCCACCCCTTCTAGGGGCAGGGGTAGAACCCAGGAGTCCTGGTGCCTAGCTCCACTGCTCTAACCCGCTGGGTCCCCTTTCAGAGCTGGGGTAGAACCCAGGAGTCCTGGCCCCAGCCCCCAGCCCTAACCCACTGAACCTCCCTCCCCTCCCCTCTCAGAGCCAGGGCTAGAACCAGAGGCCTTGCTCTAGCCCCTGCTCTGTAACCATGGGACGTCCCTCTAGACGAGGGGCAAAGGGTTGTTATTGTATCCCACCAGGTCCCCTGCTCCCCCAGCTCCTCCCTGCCCTACCCCGCCCGGTGCCAGCTCTCCCCGCTCACCCCCCCTCCCCGCGCCTCTTGCAGACATGGACAAGGAGGATGCACTGATCTGCTTCGAGGAGCACATCCGCACGCTGGAGAAGGAGGAGGAGGAGGAGAAGGAGAAGACGAGGCTGCGTGAGAGGCGCCAGCAGCGGAAGAATAGAGAGGCTTTCCAGGTATCCGTGCCCTGGGGTCTGGAAGAGGTGGTGACGCCCTAGCGGGGGGTGACGGCTCTGGTCTGGGCTTGGCAGAGCAGGGCGGCCTGTAGGTCTAGCTGGAGGCTGCCTGCCCCTTTGGGGGGCATCAAGGACTTGGCCGGGAGGGAGTCAGGGTGCTGGGCTGCGGGGAGGGTGCATCTGGAGGGAGCTCAGTGTCTGGTCACTATAAGCTGTAACCCTTCCATGCCCAGGGCAGGACTGGTCATTGCACATCCACAGGGTTTAAAGAGCTCAGTGGTTGGCCCCTGGTCACTGGAATGCCTCCTCCTGTAGTTGTTCCAGCAGTTCTGGTTTGGGCAGCTTCTCCCCTTCCTGTCCTTCTCCCCCCGGCTCTGGCCGCGATGGCCACGGGGTCAGGTGCCTGGACAGGACGGCAGGACGTGACTGTTCTGTGTCACAGGACGGCAGGGCTGGGAGTCAGGACACCTGGGTTCTGTTCCCGACTCCATGCCAGGCTGGATGGGTCACTCAGGGCTCGGTTCTGCAGCTTGGAAGTCAGAGGGAGTTTGGGATTGAGACTACAGCCGGAGGCGGATCAGTCCCCTCCCCTCCCTGTGCCCAAGTGAACACCAGCTCGGGGCACTAAGGAAAGGTGACGTGAACATCCCCACACAGGTCTAAGGGGCCCATAGATCTCATTCCCCAGGCGGCCGCCAGGGGGTGCCCTGCAGCGCGCAGAGCACCTGGCCACCTGCATGCTGGCAGCAGGGTCCGAGCAGAGGGCCGTTGCCTCTGCTCCTAGGGAGGGGCTCCGGGAGCTTTGTAGCCCAGATCCTTCTACCCTTCAGGTCTGTACATACAGCGTAGGCTGACCTAGCTGCATAGCTCAGGGCGGTGGAAAATGCCCAGCCCGAGAGCCGTAGTTAGGCTGACAGACCCCCCCCGGGGCAGGCAGCGCTAGGCCAGCTGGAGAACTCGTCCCTCGTCCTAGTTACCGCCTCTCGAGGGGGCAGATTTACTGCGGCACCAGCCCCCTCCGCAGCGAGCGTCTGCACGACAGGGGCCCGGCTGCAGCACTTGGAGCCCACCCGGCACCTCGTCCAAGGTTCCCGAGGCAGCCGGAGGCAGAGCAGGACTAGAACCTAGGTCTAGAACCCAGTAAACCAGAGACCAGTCCCAGCTTCCCTCTCGACTCCTGTCCTGTCCTCATTCGCCACATCCCTGCAGTGACCCAGCCCTGCTGCCCGCAGATAACCGCCCCCTGCCAGGGGCAGCTGAACCCCCTTCGGGCAGAGCGACCTCTGGGGGGGATCCAGCTGTTACCCCAGCCTGGGTGCCCTGGACCTGCTATGCAGGGAGTGGCCAGCAGGGGGCAGCAGCTACTGAAGACCTTTTCCTAAGGCCAAGCCACCTGGCGTGTCCCCAGCTGATGCCGCAGTTGGCTCTGTGTTTGGGGCAGGATCACAGGTGGTGGCGAGTCCGGGCCGTGGCCTGACTCCCTCTTTCTGTGGCTGTGCAGACGGCCCGTAGCCCAGGGCTCGCTCTCTCCGTGGCCCGTCTCTCTCTCCACAGAGAGAATTGGAATTGGAAAAGGTTCAGAAAATGCCAACAAAAATGATGAGGGGGTTGGAACGGCTTCCGTATGAGGCGAGATTAATAAGACTGGGACTTTTCAGCTTGGAAATGAGACGGCTAAGGGGGGGATATGATAGAGGTCTATACAATCATGACGGGTGTGGAGAAAGTGAATAAGGAAGTGTTATTTACTCCTTCTCCTAACACATGAGCTAGGGGTCACCAAATGAAATTAATAGGCAGCAGGTTTAAAACGAACAAAAGGAAGTATTTTTTCACACAACGCACAGTCAACCTGTGGAACTCCTTGCCAGAGGATGTTGTGAAGGCCAAGACTATAACAGGGTTCATAAAAGAACTAGAGAAGTTCCTGGAGGACAGGTCCATCAATGGCTATTAGCCAGGCTGGGCAGGGATGGTATCTCCGGCCTGTTTGCCAGAAGCTGGGAATGGGCGACAGGGGATGGATCACTTGGTGATTCCCTGCTCTGTTCATTCCCTCTGGGGCCCCGGAATTGGCCGCTGTCGGCAGACAGGACACTGGGCTCGATGGACCCAGTATGGCCATTCTGATGACCTGTTTCACAGCAGAGGGGTCGTGTGAGCCATGCCGTTCCCCCTGCTGTTTGGAGGGGCCGTGGGGGGTGGGGCTCTGCTGTGCCCCGGGCGCAGGTGTGTTTGGGGGAGGGGCTGATCTCCAAGTTCTCTCTCGCTCTATCGTAGAATAACAGGCTGCTTCTTGCCCAGGCCTTTCTGGATGAGCTGCACGACAGGGGGCAGCTGCACTCCATGTCCACCTGGATGGAGCTGTACCCCTCGCTGAGCGCCGACGCCCGCTTTGCCAACATGCTGGGCCAGCCCGGTAAGGAGCGGCGTAGCCGCGGGACCATGGGGGAGAGCCGACGCCTGGCTTGGAGCCCCTGGGGGAGGCGTGTTAAAGGGCCAGCCCTGACTGCAGCAGGAGCCTGAAAGAGGGGAACTCCTGCTCCCGGGTAGAGCCGGGGGGCCCAGTGGGGTGGGTAGCGTCGCCGCGCCCCCCTCCCCTCCCCCCCCAACTACAGCTGGGAAAGCGCAGAGAGGAGAAGGGACTCGCCCGAGGGGGCAGAGGCTGTGATGCTGAAGCAGAGATGAGGGGTCTGAGCACTGGGCGTCCCTGGGTTCCAATCCCCGCCCTGGCCGGGTCCCCTTCCTGCACCTCCCCGTTGGGGCCTAGTGAGCTGCCGCTCACCTCCTGGGCCTCATCTGACAGTGTCCAGCAAGGCTGCATCAAGTGCTTAACGAGGGGACTGGAGAATAGACTAGGGGTAAGAGCAGGGGGCTGGGAGCCAGGACTCCTGGGTTCTGTTGCTCACTCATGATGTGACTGCCCTGTGCAATGACCTGCCTGCCTGAGGCGGGGTATTAATTAAGGAGCATAGTGCGCTGGGGGCTTCTCTGGAGCCCGGCAGCCCCTCCTCCTGGTGCCACGCTGGGTGTCCTGGCAGGGCCTGTAACGCCGCCCCCTCTGCTCAGGCTCTACCCCCCTGGACTTGTTTAAATTCTACGTGGAGGATCTCAAGGCTCGTTTCCATGACGAGAAGAAGATCATCAAGGACATCTTAAAGGTGAGGGCATGCAGCTGCCTCTGCCCGTGGGGTTTGGGGTCCTGTCTGACCAGCTTCCCCAGCCCCCGATTGTCCTGCTGTGTGGAGAGGGCCTTGGAATGGCCCAGCCCCTCTGCCCGGCCCTGCGTGCCCACCTGCCAGGCTCCTGTTCTCTCTGCAGGTGCGCTTCACCTTGTGGATGAAGTGTGAAGCCATCACCCCAAGCCATAGGCTAATCCGGGCCGCAGTCCAGCTCCGCTCATTTCATTCTGCCTCTCTAAAACTCCCATGCTTTGCGCTGGATGTGGGCCTGTTCTTTGCATCCTGTCCTAAACAGCTGCCATGCCCCACCCCAGAGATGGCTGCATTTCAGGGCTAGGGCGAAGTGAATCCTCTTTCTGTACCACACTGTATGTGCAGGGGGTTGGGGACTCCCCCATGACCTCCTGCCCTCGCCCTGTTCTGGGCACAGCCGCGGCTGGCCCTGGGGGATGGGATGGGACGCGGGTGACCCTGCCTCTGTCCTGGCAGGACCGTGGCTTCGGCGTGGAGGTGAACACAACCTTCGAGGACTTCGCCCATGTGATCAGCTTTGACAAGAGGGCAGCCACGCTGGACGCAGGCAACATCAAGCTCACCTTTAACAGCGTAGGTGGGGTGGGGTGAGGCGGGGCCGGGCCTGGCCCCCACCCGAGGCGTTAACCCCGCCGTGTCTGCCCCACAGCTGCTGGAGAAGGCTGAGGCGCGGGAGCGGGAGAGGGAGAAGGAGGAAGTGCGCAAACTGCGCCGCCGGGAAGCAGCCTTCAAGAGCATGCTGAGGCAGGCGGCCCCGCCCCTGGAGCCCGGCGTATCCTGGGACGAGGTATTGGGGGGACCCGCTCCCCTGCAGCGCCCGGCCCCCGGGCAACATCACCCGCCAGGCCGAGCCCCTCACCCGGGCGTCACTCACGGGGCCCGGCCCCTCCCCACCCCCGGGGCCCCTCACCCCAGCGTCACTTCCTGGCCCCAGCCCCTCACCCGGGTGTCACTCCGTGGCCCCAGCCCCTCACCCCGGTGTCACCCGCCAGGCCAAGCCCCTCACCCGGGTGTCACTCACCAGGCCAAGCCCCTCACCCGGGTGTCACTTACCAGGCCGGGCCTCTCCCCCCAGCATCACTTCCCTGGCCCCAGCCCCTCCCCACCTCTAGGGCCCCCTTACCCTGGTATCACTCACCAGGCCGAACCCCTCCCCACCCCCAGGCTGTCCTGCAGGGCAGTGCTGGTGTGAGCTGTCCCCATCTACTGTGCATGGGTCCTCCCCGCTCCCCCCAAACTCAGGGAGCTTCCTGCCAATCTTTGGCTCGATGGCTGAGGTTAGAGATTGAAGGAGTCACCCAAGGCCCCCGAGAGAGCGCGGTGACAGCAGGTGACAGCCTGCTCTAGCCCCCAGGGCAGGGGCCGTGCCGTGCCATGGGGCAGGGGCCATGCCGTGCCGTGGGCAGGGGGGCTGGCCATGCTGTGGGGCAGGGGGTGGCCGTGCCGTGCCGTGGGCTTTGCCACTGGGGAGGGGCCGGCTGTCCCCCAGCTCCCTGTCTCTGCAGGTGCGGGAACGCTTTGTCAGTGACCTGGCCTTCGAGCAGATCACGCTGGAGTCAGAGCGGATCCGGCTCTTCAGGGAGTTCCTCCAGGTGGTGGAGGTGAGGAGGGGGCAGGGCCTGGCCCCAGCCAGGCAGGGGATGACAGGGCCGTGCTCTGGGTGGCAAGAGGGTCCGGGGCCCTGTGTGGAGGGGACGGGGATGGGCCCGGAGGGGGGCGGGTGCTCTAGGACCCTATGTGGAGGGAGTGGGACTGAGCCCGGGGGGGGGGGACCTCTGGGGCCCGGTGGGGAGGGGGGGGGGCGGGGGCCGGGGGGGGGGGGGGGGGGTCCTGGGGCTCTGTGTCCCGGGAGGCTGTGGGTCCCATGTGGAGGGGATGGCAGCTCTTGGGCTACCCGCTGTCTCCTTCCCACCTCGCTGTGCCCTGAGTGGCCCCGGCCCTGTGGGGCCTGCAGGGCTGGGGCCTGACGGGCTGTGGCTCTGTGCCCCGCAGAACGAGTGCCAGCACTACCACGCCAAGGCCAAGAAACACGCCAAGAGAGGCAGGAAGCACCATCGGAAGCGCTCGCAGTCGGTGAGACCCGGGGCCAGGGCCGGGGGGCCGGGCAGCTGGAAGCAGGGCGAGGCCCTGGGCCTGTGTGTGCTGGGGCCACCCAGAGCCAGCCCTGAGGGAGGGGGCCGGAGCTGGGCTTGGAGCCCTGAGCAGCGCGGATGCCCAGTGGTGTTGGTGGACGGGTGGGGGAGAGCAGGGGATTTAGGGCCTGGGGGGCTCCGGGTCCATCAGGTCCTGCTCAGAGGGGTTTGCTGGGGTGAGGGGGGCCAGCCTGGGCAGTGTTAACCCCCTCCCCTCCCTGCCCCGCCAGGGCTCAGAGTCGGAGCTGGAGTCCCATCACCAACGGGCCCAGAAGAGGAAGAAGCGGAATCACTCGGAGTCCGGCTCGGAGCTCTCCTCCTCGCCTGACTCAGGTGGGCACTGGGGCAACCCTGGGCAGGTGGGCAGGGGGAGGGACTGGGCCCATGGCACCCGGGCGCAGCTGGGCCCCTTGGCGGCGGCCGCATGACACTCCCTCTCCCCGCAGATCTCAGCTCCCGCAAGTCCAGGAAGCAGAAGAAGAAAAGCAAGAAGAAGAGGCACAAATCGGTGAGTGCAGCTGGGGAGGGGATGGTGCCAAGCCCGGGGCGGGGAGGGTGCTGGTGGAATCTCCCCCCCCCCACCCCCGTCTCAGCTTTGCCCCCCTGAGCCCCAGCCGTTGTGTTACAGAACAGCCCCCAGAGCGAGGGCGAGCGAGGGAAAGAGAAAGGCAGGAAGGGGAAGGAGAAGGAGCCGGAGCGGGCGGAGGGGCGACGGCGCTCCCCCCAGCGCAGCCTCAAGAGGGAGAAGGTAAGTGGGGGGTAGGGGAGGTGGAAGTGCTGGCTTTGGGGGGCAAGAGGGGGGCAGGATAAGGGTGGGGTTAGGAGGGACTAGAGGCAGATGCGGGCCAGGATGGCGACTGTGGGGCAGGCAAGGGGGTCGGATGCTGGCTGTGGGGCAGGATGCAGGGCAGGCAGTGGGGCAGGTAGGGGTCGGGGTGCCAGCTGTGGGGCAGGATGCAGGGCAGGCAAGGGGGCGGGCCACCAGCTGGGGGGCAGGCAGGCTGCTCCCCTGATCTCTCTCCCTGCCCCCACGCAGAGCGTCTGGGACACGTCGGACAGTGAGCCGAGCGAGGGCGAGCTGGAGAAGCGGCGTCGGACGCTGCTACAGCAGCTGGATGACGATCAGTAGCCAGGTCTGCGGGACTGTCGCTGAGCTGGGGCTCCCTGGGGCCCCTGTGGGGCCCCCTCAGCTCTCCACCCCCTGCCCAGCCTGGGGAGAGGCTCCGGACAGCTCGGTGCGGGCGAGGGGCTGCTGCTCTGCCCCAGGACTGGGGGCTCCCGAGAGAGCAGAGAGGGGGTGTCCCGCTCCGCCCAGGACTCCTTCCCCCGTCCCTGTGGATCCCCCCTGCACCCGAGGACCTGTCGCCCCCGGGGCTGCTGTGACCACCTCCGCTGGGCTGGCCCCTCGGCGCTCAGAGGACTGGCCCCAGGACGGCAGCGCTTTGGATGGTGGGGCCCTGGGGCGAATGCGGCTCGGAGCTGGCTCTCACACGTGGTTCCGTGGATGCCCCCGGGCCCTGGCGCCGAGGATCGTGGGTGCCTGGGGCTCCCCGCGGGGGCGTGTGCTGCTGAGTAGCCGGGACCCTCGGGCCTCTCGTACTCTGGGAATTAAAGGGGTTTTTTTAAATAATAATATTTATAAATGTGGCCTGGCGGCTGCCGTCTCATACTCCATTGCACGTGGCCAGCCTGGCGTGGCCCAGCCCCCGAAGAGCTGACGGGAGGGGCAGGGGGGCTCTGTCATGTGCCAGGGAAGGGGCTGCCCCCCCCCCACCCCCTTGGCCCAGGGGGGGGGTGGGGGCCCCCCCCCCCCCCAAACGCCGTCAGCCCCTGGCAGAGAGCAGCTGGCAGGCTCGGCCTGTTGGTGCTGGGGTGGGAGCTCCAAGGAGCTGGCAGATCAAACCGCCGTGGGGGGAGCAGACACCTGAGAAGAGGCAGGAGGCCGTCTCTGGTGGTCTCCAGCCCTGGGGCCGTAGTGGCTCAGTACAGAGCACAGAGGGCACTGGGTATAGAAAACCCCAACCACTCCCTTGCTCTCGCCCCAACCCAGAGACAAACGCCCTCCCCGGTGGCCGTGGCTGCACCCGCATGTGCACAGGGCTTGGCTCACAGGGTGAGTCACCTTCAGCCACACCTGGGCACTGGGGGACCAACCTGCCCTGCTTCCGTCATGGCTGGGACAGGGAGGTCTCAAGCATCCCCAGCATCAATGCAGGCTGAGCACATCCCAGTAGAACCCTCATCGCCCCCAAGCCTGGGGCCGGGCCCGGGCCGCGGCTGGGTGGATCGGTGGGTCTCCCGGCGTTAGGAAGGGTGCACAGCGGGCTGCATACAACAGTCAGTATATTTCACATGTACAAAAAGTCACACCTAGCTACAGAGCGAGAATGGCACGGCGGGGGCAGGCAGCAGCCCCGCTGCAGCCACCGCCTGGGCCTTGGTCCCTTTCGTTCCAATAGTGTTGGTGCAGCCCCGGGCGACGGAGCAGGAGCTCAACGCCCAGGGCTGCGAGGGAGACAGGAAGTGGGTGGGGTAAAGTGCTGGTCTGCTCTGAAAAATAACCGGGCCCAGGGTGGGAAAGGTGGGTGTGGTGGGGGGCTGATTCCCAGCGCAGCTCCCTTACGGGGTTCGGGACAGCCTCCCAGGCTGCTGGCCTCAGAAGAGGACTAGCGCGTGGATTAGGAGCTCTTCCAGGCAGGGCTGAGGCCTTGTGCCACGGCTGTGACAGTGGGGTGAGCGTCTTTGGTTTAGTGGTTGCCACAGCACGTGTGCTCCAAGGCCCACGAGCACTGCTGCCAGGGTGTTTACATGCCCCCTGCCCAAGCTGGAGCTGAAACTGGTTTGCCACTGCAGGGACATGTTCCCATCTCAAAATCACAGACTTCTTTCACACCCCGAATGCTCAACAGATTTTGTTTGGTTCAGGTGGCTGGATCAGGGCCCACTGGGGCCTTTCACTGCTGTGTCCCACCAACGTGCAGCAAGCCCTGTGTCCTGTACTGGCTGTGGGCCGGGGGGTGTCAGTTCCTCCAAGAGATGCTCCTGGGGGTGGGTGGTGCCCAGGCCCAGGTCAGAGCAGAGAGGCACCAGGCATGGCAGAGCCCAGCGAGTTGGCGCGGAGCAGAACACACAAGAAGGATGATTACAGCCGTTGCTTTGACAAGGAGACAGGTGCGAAGGCCACGTGAGGGCACCTCACAGAGAGCCCACTGCACTTAGTATTTGGTCTGGCTTTTTCCCTACAGAAGAGAACAACACTGTTTGTTGAGAATGGGGGCAGGTCACAACCAGGCCCCAGCCCACCTTTAAGGCCTGGCTTTGAGGCGCTACAGACTGGCGCGGCAAGGAGGAGGCATCACGGCTCGATACCAGGGGGGCAGGGTTGGGAGAACACCCCGGGTACGGTGGCGGCTCAGGCCCTAGCGTGGATGGCGTTACTCCAGCTTCAGGGGTGAAGATAATTCAGGTCCAGCTGGTACCCAACTCCCTGCAAGATCCTGGCCTCCACCCCCGCTTTGCCACATCTGCCCCATGGAGCGGCCGGGCAGGAGGCACCGGTCAGCGGCCGGAGGCTGCCCTGGGAGCACACAGCAGGCTGGGCTGGCCTAGAGAGGGAGGAAGGCTTTGGGGTTTAGGAAAGGCCCCAGGCACAGCATTACCGGATCCAGCCCATGGCCAGTGGCAGCTGTACCCAGCCCTGGCGCCCCCCACGTGTTGCACAGGGCCAGCGATGGGAAATCAGCCCATGGGAGGTGCAAGGGGCCGCGAGCCTGGTGCTGGTGTAGCCCCAGCTGAGGCTGGGGGGTCAGGCCTTGCCGTTCCAGGGGGCATTGTGCCTGAGGAAGGCCGGGGCACTCGCCCGGCTGGGAGCTGTTTGGCTTTGATGCTGGAACGCCACGGCTGCCGCGCAGGCTGGGCCGGCTCCTGCAGCAGGGGCTGCTGCTAGGAGCTGATAAAGGTTGGAACAGCCCAGCCCCCCCGGGCTGCGCTGGCTTGAGACCCACTGGGGCTCCTGCTGCCCACAGCGCCAGCAGGCTGTGTGTGTGCGTGGGGGGGAAATTGGTCTAACCCTGCACCCCAAGACTCAGAACACAGGGCCGGGGAGGCCCCCACACCCAAGGTCACGGCCGCTTGATCCCAAGCACCAGGGGTTTCTGCATCTGCCAGTGGCCTGCTGCCACCGGGGGGTTCCCGCGCCTGCCAGCCCCGGCAGTGCCGAAGTGGAGTGGCGTGCCGGCCGGTCCCGTCCGCGAGCCTGGCTCCTTCCTTGCCCCGGGGGTGCAGGACTCGCTAATACTGTCGCTCTACGGCACTTCCCAAGGCACAGAGCCAGCCTCGCCCGAGGTCCCTTTGGTCCTTCAGTGCGGCGTCGGAGCAGGGGGCGGGAGAGGCAGGACAGAGGCCCCTGGGGAGAGGCCCAGCCACGGATGGGTCCAGGCTCCGGCTGGTGGCGTTGGCCCGTCGGAGCGGCCGGGAGTGAAGGTCTGTGCAGGGGAGAGAGAGGGGGTTAGGGAGCGGGGAGCAGGGGCCACGGGCAGGCCAGAGCGCCCGTGCACAGGCAGCTACTGAGAGGCGCCCAGCTCTGGGGGGGGGTGACGGTAGCCACCCGCCCCTTCCAGCCTGCAGCAGCGTCTCCTTAGTGCGTGTTTGCGCCAGGCTGGTGAGACCAGTGACCCCACCCGAGCCCCAGCCCCGCCCAGCAGAGGCGCCACACCTGCTTTGCATGCCTGGGAAAATCAGCCCCGCAGAGCCCCCAGCTTATGCAGCACCCTCTGTGCTCTGGCCGCAGGCAGCACCCTGGGGTGGGGCACCGAGCCAGGCCACAGGGACCTTCCCCCAGCAGCGCTGGCCACCCGGGGCTGATTTAGGCAGATGCAACAGAGCACGTTAGAGCCCGGGGGGGTGGGGGGTCCCTTACCCTCTGCCCTGGCCGGGCAGCTAAAGGCGGATTGTTCTTGCTGATAGAGGGGGGGGGGCACAGAAACAAGGGGTGGGGGGTCAGAGCCAAGCCGCTGGCAGGTTGGACTCACCCCTCCCCCTCTGGCCTGGGCAGGACCATGCCCCCTTCCAGAGCTGGGAAGCCCTGAAGGGCAGGGGCGGGAGTGGCCGTTTCCTCTCCTTGCTGAGGGGGTCGACCTCCTTGCTGTTAAGGGCTGCGATCCCATTTCACCCCCGAGCATGACCCCGACCCCACCCCCATCCCCAGAACGGGGGAGGGGCACGACCGCTCTCTGCGGCACAGGGGGGCAGCGGCAGGTGGGAGCACCCACTGTGCTGGATTCTGCAGCCCACCCCCAGCCCCCCACATCCAGTGTCGGTATCAGCACCTTCCTCCTGACGCACAGCCGGTCCCCACAGCTCCACCGACCCCACTCCATGCGCTGGGGCAACGAGCCGGCACGTCACTGCACACCCCCCCCCCATGCAGACACCAAGCCCCCTTGGGGGCAGATTTAGTAAACTACTCTACTGCGTTAGCACGGGGGGGCGCGTATGCAGACAGGGCACTCCGTGCGGGGGTGGGGTGGGAGGGGATCCAGCAGGAGGGGGCGTGGCGATTGGGGGGATGCAGACAGGGGGCTCCGTCCGGGGGCAGGGTGGGGGGTCCATGCAGTGCCAGGCCGGGTGCCCGTCAGCACAGGGGCGTGGCAGCGGGAAGGGGCTGGTGCATGCAGGACGGGACGCTCCGTCCGGGGCCATGCACGGGGAGCAGGGCTCGGGGGGGCGATACCTTGGCAGGGCATTACAGCGCCCAGGGCTAACAGTTAGACTCATCATGGTGGGCCGGGTCGCAGAAGAACCTAGAGGCCCGTTTGGCGGATCGGGCCGTGAAGGGGACGCTCTTCAGCACTGCAGACGTTTGACAGAGACACGCATCAAAGCCCGCACGGCCGCACCCATCCCGTCCCCAGGGAGCAGCCAGTGGGGGCTGAGGCCCAGCGAGCCCCTGGCAGAGCAACGGGCATCCCCGGCTGGCGGCTGGCAGCACCTCGGGGCTGGCGCTGCAGGGCAGGGGCAGAATCGGGAACAGGACCCAGGCATCCTGAGTCCTGGCCCGGCCCCACTTCCACTAGGCCGAGCTGCCTCTGGGCCTCCCCCGGCACCCGTGGGGGGTGAGGCGGGAGGGGGCATCTACCTGTGATGATGTCCTCGATGGCCCCGTCCTTGCCCTCGTAGACGGGCCGGTGCTCCTTGGCCTGGCGCCGGCGCAGCTCCGCGATCAGCTCCTGCTGCTGCCACTTGTTCCTCTGCAACGGGCACTGGGTGGGTGAAGGGCTGGGGGGAGGGAGACCCACCCCTCCCCCAGGGCCTGAGCCCGCCCGGGCCCTGCCCCCCCCCCCCCCGCCCCCCCCCCCCCCCCCGCCTGCCCCCCCCCCCCCTCGGGGTTGATCCTGCCTGGCCTGTACCCCACCCTGATCCCACCCGGCTTGTACCCGCCCCCTAGGGCAGATCCCGCCTGTAATCCCCCCACAGCTCCAGGCAGATCCATCCTGCTCCCCAATAACCTCCTCCCGTCCAACCCCCCACCCTTCCAGGTACGCAGGATGGGAGCAGCGCTGACAAGGACAGAGCAGCGTCACCCGTGGGTCCCCCCCCATTCATGGATTCCCCCCCCCATTCCCCCTGCAGCCATAACACGCTTTCCTGGGACAGGCCTTCGGCTTCGTCCCTGTGCTGCTGGGCTGGGCCGACGGGTGAAGTGCCATAGGGATGGAGGGGGAGAAGCTCCGGGCTGCCCCCCCCCCGTACCAGCACCTCCCCCCCTACCTTCTCCAACTTCTTGGCCTCCTGAGCCAACATCTTCTCCCGCAGCACCTCCTCCTGCTTCTTTCGCTGCTCGTTCTCCTGCTCTGCGTCCTGCCGGCACAACGGGGGTTAACGTGGGGCAGAGAGCCAGACCACGGTCCTGCTGGCCAGGTCAGTCAGGGCCCGGGGGCTCGCAGCGTTGGGGGGCGGAGGCAGATGGGGTAGTAGGGAAGGCAGGGCAGGGCGGCCGGACTGGGTCCAGGAGCTGCAGGGCGACTAGGGAGGTGCCAAGATCCAGCCGCCCGAGCGCTCACAGGAAGTGCCGGGACCGTGTCCCTAGCGGACGGGGCAGCCGCTTCCCGTGTGGGACAATGGCAGGAAGGAGCCTGAACCCAGCCCCAGGGCGCAGAGCGGGGGGTGCCGGCTCTGCAGGGGGCTCCACTCACCTTGTAGGAGCGGATGAAGCGAACGAAGATGGGGAAGAACACGGAGGGGGGCATCGTCTTGGGGCTCTCGCCGAAGTAGCGCACGACCGTGTTGTAGGCGTCCTGCCAAACAGGATCTTAGCAAACTCCATGCGCCCCCCAGCCTCCAAGGCGCATCGCTACGCCAGCCAGATGGCCAGAATTTCAAATGCGGTGGCATGCAAAGTCCACATTGGACATGCACACAGTTCTGGTGCACAGCACGTGTGCATGCACAGCTCCCGCCCGGCTGCCCGATGGATGTGTGCACAGTGCACACCCAGCTGCACGCTGGCACACAGGTCTGCACCAAGAGCATTTCTTAGCCCCTGGTTTTTCGTCACCGCGAGTCCCACAACTCAGCCGACAGGCCTGGGGCACAAGAAGCTGCTCGCCCCGGGCCCTGCTTCAGCCAGGGGCCCTCAACTCGCGGGGTGCTTGTGGGGGCCGGAGGCGGAGGGAGAACCCCATGCCTGGGCTGCTGCTGCTCACTCCATAGGCTGCCCCGTTACAATCCCAGCCCCTGCAAGGGAAAGGAGACCCACCCCTGCCCCCCGAGACAGACCCTGCTGCATTGGGCCAGCCGCCGGAGAGCCCCCGGTGCCCCCCAGCCTGCCCCACCCCCTCACCTCCGCCGTCTTGGCGTCCTTCTGCAGCTTCTCCAGCCGGCCCTCGTTGGCTCCCAGGAAGCTGCGCAGGATGCTGTTGTCGTGAATGCTGCACTCACGCCGGATCAGGTCCATGCCACGCCCCAGCTCCTTCACGTCCAGCAGCACGTTCTCCAGGGACACTGCGGGGGAGAGACGGGGGGTCAGACGGGGGACCCCCGACGGGCCAGACATCCCCCTCCGCTCGGGGACATGCTGCTGACCTGGGCCGGGGCAGATCCACAGCAGGGTCGGGGGCAGCCCCCCAGACGGACGAAGGTCCCGGCTCTGACGGGGCCTCAGACAGGGACGGGAAGGGCTCGGCGACCGGGGGAAGGGAGAGATTTAACCCTCGGGAAAGCCACACGTCCCCCTCGATCGGCCCACGGCAGCTTCAGCCGTTGGAGCGTTCCTGGGCCTGGTGGGGGCGGCCAGGGCCAGGCCAGGCCGGCGGGAAGCGGGGCGAGCTGGAGAGCCGTGTGGGGCTGGCTCCAGGGACCAGGGATGGGGGGGGTGGGCAGGGGCAGCTGCTCTACCTGCCGCTGCCTTCTCCACGAAGTGCAGCTCCTGCCAGAAGGTGGCCAGGTCCGGGTACTTCTCCCGCACGGTCAGCGCGATGAAGTGCAGCAGCGTCAGCTTCCGGTCTGTCGACTTGGTGTCCAGCAGCTTCGGGGAGGGGAGCAGAGCGGGGGGAGGGTCAGGGCTGCGGCGGGGGGGTGCACCAGGCCTCGCTGGCTTGCACCTGCGCGTGTACACGTGCAAATATACGCACGTGGAAGTAGCTGCACAAACGTGCACCTTGTGTACCAAGCGTGCGCGCACTAGGGTGCGTGCGCAGATCAGCGTGCACCGGCATCCGTGCGTGGGCACGGCCAGCAGCCTCGACATGCAAGCGGCCCGAAGGCTCCTTACCAGGTCCAAGCTCTGCAATTTGAAGCCGTAGACGCAGCCGCGTTTGCTGCTGTTCATGTAGTTGCCCAGGGCCAGGATAATCTGCAGAGGGACCCGCAGGGCAGTGTCAGAGACACGAAACCAGCCGCCAGCCAGAGCCTGCAGGCAGCCCACGCACCCCTGTGTCCCCCCAGCAGAGCCCGCGTCCCTTCCCACCTCCCAGCCCAGAGCGGCCTCCGGCCTCAAGCGTCACAGCTAGGACTCGGGTTCTCTTCCCAGCAGCCAAGTGAGTCGCCCACTGTGCCTCTCTTTCCCCGTCTGTAAAATGGGGCTAGCCCCCGGCTCCCTTCCCTGCTGCAGTCACCCAGCCGGGCTCCCACCGAGTCTCAGGCCCCAAACCCAGCTCACTGCCCAGGTCCTAGCCCCAGCACCTGCTTGGGGCTCCCTCCAGCCGCCCCCCCAGACAAGGAGCAGCTGGCATGTCGGGCAGCGCCTGGCTGCAGAGAGAAACCTAAATCCCTAGGGCCCTCCCGGCAGCCACACCTTGGCCTCCTGTTCTACCCGCTGAGCGGTCCCAGGCCAGCGCCAGGAACACCCCAGTGCCCCGGGCTCCCCTTCCTGCCGCAGCCACGCGCCCGCTCACCTCCAGCACGTGCTTTAGCTTCTGAGACGCCTTGACAGAGGCCGAGGCAGCGATGACGGCGTTGAGTTGCTGGAGGGGCAGGAGAGGGACCAAATCACTGAGCGTCACGTCCCCCTTCCCCCACCCGAGATGTGTGCATCCCCCCTCCCCGGCCCGGGGTGAGACAGGACTAGGGAAACATGCAGGGTGTGCGTGTGTGTGTGCGTGCGCACCACCCACCAGGGGTGAGATCTGTGTGGAGGGGGCTGGGAGGCTGAAAGGCCCTTGGGTGGTGGTGGGCCCCCGGTCTTTGGGGAGGGAGCACATGCCCTTAGGTGCACCCCAGGGGCTGGAGCTAGCGGAAGTTTAACTGGCCCCAAGGACCTGGTGCCATCAATGGCCCGATGCAACATCTCTCCACTGAAGACAAAGGGGCTTAACCGACGAGCCCAGCCCCTGGCCCCCCCCCCTCGCCTTGGCGGGTCGAAGCCTCGGTCCCACAGCCAGGGCCCCGGGCATGGTACTCGGGCCACTCTAGGGCCAGGGGCCGGTTCCAGCGTGGGGGTGTATGGGGCTCGGTCTGCTCTGGGGGTGGGCTCGTGGCAAGCCCAGGACCAGGGTCCAGCGTGGGGGGCGCGTGGGGCTTGGGCCGCTCTGGGGCAGAGCTCGGGGCAAGCCCAGGGCCAGGGGCCGGGCTCCAGCGTGGGGGCACGTGGGGCTCGGGCCGCTCTGGGGCACAGCTCGGGGCAAGCCCAGGGCCAGGGCTCCAGCGTGGGGGACGCGTGGGGCTCGGGCCGCTCTGGGGCACAGCTCGGGGCAAGCCCAGGGCCAGGGGCCGGGCTCCAGCGTGGGGGGCGGGGCCCATACCGGCGTCAGCATCTGCAGGTTCTCGTGGAAGTTGCCCAGGAAGGCCATGATGCCCATGCGCTGCGCCAGGCGCTCCACCTTGCTGAAGTGCAGCATGAACCGGTCCTCGTCCGCCAGCTCCTCCAGCGGCTTGCGCTCCTTCTCGTACTGCCGCAGCAGCTTCACCTCCGCCTCCGTGGGCAGGAACCGCATCAGGCACTCCACGAAGTCCACCGGCAGCGTCTGCAGGTCAAACCTGCCGGCCAGGCGGGACCCGTCAGCACGGGGAGCAGGGCCGCCCCACACCACCACCCAGGGCCGGGCGCAGCTCCGGGGCAGTCAGGGGAGATGCCCTCCCATTTACCCTCCCAGTACCCGCTGCAAAGCCACGTGTTCTCCCCTGAGGCTGGAGGCGCTGCCTGGGCCCCTCCCTCCCCCGGCTCCTGCAAAGCACTGGAGCTGGGGGAGGGGATTCCAGCCCCCCCGCATTCCCAGGGGCCGAGCCTGCGGCTGGGGGCGCAAAGCAGGGGCTCCCCCGGCCCCGCCCGGGGACACCTACATGTGGATGGCTCTGCAGATCTCCTCGGCGCTGCGGCCCGCCTTGCGCAGCGTGATGGCCAGGTTCTTGGCCCGGTTGGCCTCCAGCAGTGTCACCTTGCTGGCCGCCTTGTGCGAGGCCTTGCTCTTGGCGCAGACCAGCTCCATGGCTGGGCCCTGAGCTTTCGTTTTGAAGAGCTCCTCGAACTTCTCCAGGTCCAGGTCCTGGCGGGGAGAGGAAAGAGCGTCACCCCGCAGGCCCTGCCCCACGGCTCCCAGCCAGGCTGGGCACCCGAACCGGGACACCACTGCCACACCGGCCACGCGAGCTGCCAGCTAGGCCTGGGGGGGCCCCGCCCCGGGAGCTCCCTGGGGATCCCCGCAGAATGGGGGTCAGCACCCCACTAGGGACTGCTCACTGCCCTCCCCAGGGGCCCTAGGACGGGACCCCCACTAGGGACTGCTTGAGCCAGCCCCAGTGCACCGCTGCCCCCAGGCCGGCAGGAGCACCCATGCCCCGGCTCCGTGAGCTCCACTCCCTCTCCCACCGGGACGAGGCCCCCGGCCCTGCACCCACCTCCAGGATCCTCTCGTCATCCAGCTCACTGAAGACGGTGCCGCTGATCTGGTTGGGTTTCAGGGCCGTCCAGTTAAAGATGGGCAGGCGGAACTTGGTCTTGATGGGTTTCTTTATCCGGATGGCTGGGGACAAGGAGGCAGGGGAGGGTGTGAAACCGCCTCGCTCGCAGCGACCCCACAGGTAACCCACGGCCTGGGCAGAGCGGGCAGGAGAGAGGGGCACGGCCTCGGTCGACACCCCCAGCCCACCGGTGCAGCCGGCCACAGCCCTGGGCTGTAAGGACCTGCCCACAATAGCGCCTACCTGTTTTATATCCCGGCCCCTTTCCCAGCATGCACTGCAGCCAGCCTACAACGTCCCTGCACTACAAATCCCAGAATGCCGGGGTCCTTTAATCACACCCCCCCCACCCCCACCGGGTCAGCACACCACACGCTGGGCCAGGCCACGTATCTAAAACCCCAGCTCTCCCCAGAGAGACCTGGGCACCCCCCAGTTGAACGGAGCAGCGCAGCGAGACCCAGGGACAGATGCAGGGGGTGCCTAAAGATCAGGCAGCAGCAGGGGCAGCCCCTGGGGCCCTCCAGGTCTCTCTATCCTGGGGGCAGGCACCCCAAAAGCTCTGATTGCAAACCCAGCGGCTGGGCTGAGCTGTGGGAATTTGGAGGGAAATTTTCCCGCAACCACAGCTCTGGCCTTGAACACAAAGGGCAATTCCCAGGAGACACCCCTCCCCACCCCCCCGAAGACCTCCCTCCTCCTCCTCGCCTTCCCCACAGGACACCCCGCCCCACACTACAGAAGATCCTCCCCACCTGCCCCACCGGAGACCTCCCCCACCTATCCCACAGGAGACCCCCTCCCCACCTGTCCCATGGGACCCCCCCTACACCCTATGGAAGATCCTCCCCACCTGCCCCATGGGAGATCTCCCCCACTTGTCCCATGGGACACACACACCCCACTGGCCCCGGGACCAGCACTCCTGGCCCTAACAGGGACCCTTCCTACCTGACAACCCCACGGTGAGGATGACGGAGGGCGAGGTCCCAGGCAGCGGAGGGGCAGGGGGGCACTTGTCTGTGGGGAGAGAGGGACAGGGTGAGGGGCTGGCTCCTCCGGGGGCACCGGGCAGCAATCCCAGGGCACGGGCCGAGCTTACCTGGCAGTGGTGGGGCCGGCGGGGGCACAGGGGGGGGGGGAGGTGGGGGCGGGGGGGCAGCCTCCACAGGAGGCAAGGCCGGGAGGCAGATGTCGTAGTCGGGGACGTTTCCTTCACCCTCCAGGGGCGGCAGCGGGTCGCTCCCCGGCTCCCCGGGCTGGCAGGAGTCACAGTGCCGCCGGAAAGCCGCCTCCTTCTCCTTGATGATCCTGCGCAGCGTGTGCACCTGGTGAGTTGTGCTCTCGAAGGTCTCCTGTCCCGGCAGACGGGGGCGGTTAGGGCTGGGTCCCCCCCACAAGCCAGATCCCAGCCCGCACGTCCGGAGGGGGCCTGAGCCGCTATTGCACCCAGCGGACAGAGCCCCGGCTCCCAGAGCTCGGCATGTGACCGGGAACGCGGCCCGAGGCGACGGATGTTCCCACAGAGCATGCCCAGTAGCAAGGCAGGCTCCCCCTAGCCCCCAGGCAGGGAGACCCGCTGCCCCCCAGCCCGCTGGGCATCTCGGCAGGTGGACAGGGGCATGCTGGGAATGGGGCCGGGCCGGGAGCACCCTGGGCTCCTGGCAGACGAGAGGCTCAGGGCCCCATTGCTCAGTTGTTCCCCCAGCCCGATCCCTGCCCCACACCTTGACCAGCTCCAGCTCCTTCTCCCGCTGCAGGAGCTGCTTCTCCAGCTCCGCCACGCGCATCACGTTCTCGTTCTCCAGATCCAGCAGCTTCTCCGCCAACTGCAGACAGAGCACGAGGCAGCTGTTACCGGGGGCCCAGGGCACCGCCAGGAGCCGCCGTACACCCTGTCTGCCGGCTGCTGGTTCTGCCACGGTTCGGACACGGCCCCACACCCCCAGCACAAACAGAAAGGGAAGCCCCCTTCCGCCCCATGGCAGGAGAACTCCTGGGAATCTGCCCCCCACCCCCGTGACTCCTGGGGGAAGTCTGACGTTCCCAGACACCCAGGGAAGAACCTGTGCAGAATCCCCTCGAGGGTGAGGGCCGAGAGCCCCCCACACCCCGGCCCTGACCCCCAGCGCCGGTTCCAGCCAGACCCATCTGCCCAGGCAATCCGCAGGCGTGAACGCTGCTCCGGTGGCTCATGGGAATTGGAGTCACACCCCCCCGGTGGGAGACAGCGCGCAGGCCTGGCGGGGACCTAGCCCGCGGTACAGACGGGCCGGGGTGCCTACGTGGGAGACGTGCTCCTCCAGCTCCTCCACTTTCTCCAGCGCCACATTCTTAGTCTCCGCGTCCTCCAGCAGCCCCCCAACGTCGAAGACATTGTCCAGGTAGGCCTGGATCTGCACCTGCAGCTTCTCGCTCTCTGTGTGCCGTGACTTCTGTGGGGGGGGGACACACCCGGCGTCAGGACAGCAGAACACTCTCCGCCCACCCGCCTCCCTTCCCCGGGGGGCACCGGCCCCTCGGCAGGCTGCCTGCCAGCGTAGAGCACCCACTTCTCCCCAGCGGCTGCTTTCCTCTCACGCCACCCCTGTGCTGTCGCCCACCCCCATGTCACAGAGAGGGAAACTGAGGCCCGGTGAGGTTGGAGAGGGAGGGCGACTGCCCTGCGTGAGCCTGGGGGAGTCACTTCCCCTCTCTCTGGGCCTAAGGACCCTACTGGGGGCAAGGGCAGGCCTGGGGGGCAGATCCCCCCCACCTCTGCCTATTGTGCCTCGCTCTGAAGCAGCCGGTGCTGGGCCCCGGGGGGGCTGATGCAGCCTGGCCACGTCTCCGTCTCCTCCATGCTACTGGGGGGCCTCAGGCTACCGCGATGGGGTCTCGGGGCTCCCCGGCTCTACCTGCAGGAACTCCTCCAGGCCTAGCTTGGTGAATTCGTACTGCAGGTGCACCCGGAAATTCATGTCCTCCACCGAGTGCACCACAATGTTGATGAACTGCATGCAGGCCACCTGCAAGGGAGGGGGGGAGTTACCATAGGGAATGGGGGGGAGTAGGATACCCACACCAGCCAGCTGGCCTTGGGGGGGCGGCGGGGTCACTGGGATCCAGGCACCAGCCAGCCAGCTCTCAGGGGGGAGGGGAGGGGGTCTCTGGGTTTGGGATCTATACATCAGCTGGCCTTTGAGGGACAGGGGGTCACGGGGCTGGGATCCATGCACCAGCCAGTCGGCCTTTGGTGGGTGGGGTCACGGGGCTGGGATCCATGCACCAGCCAGCCGGCCTTCAGGCTGGGGGTTGTCACTGGGTCTGGGATCCAGGCACCAGCCAGCCGGCCCTCGGGTGGAGGGGGGCGGTCTCTGGGTTTGGGATCTATACATCAGCCGGCCTTTGGGGGACAGGGGGTCACGAGGCTGGGATCCATGCACCAGCCAGTCGGCCTTGGGGTGGGAGGGGGGGGTCACTGGGTCTGGGATCCATGCACCAGCCAGCCGGCCTTCGGGGGACAGGGGGTCACGGGGGCGGGATCCAGGCCTGCCTGCCTGGGCAGCTGTTCTCCAGTGACTTGGCTGCCAGGCACTTGCTAGAGCCCCCCTGGGAGGGCAGCGCTGGCCCCGCTCTCCCCAGGTCGGGGCTACCCCCGACTGCTCACCATGAAATCGATGTTGCTGTCCTCGTTCCGGAAATAGTCCATGAGCTTCTCAAAGCGGTGCGTCTCTTTGCAGACCTGCAAGGCGCCCGCAGATGGGTTACCGCCTGGCCCACCCTGACAGCCCCACCGTCCGCGCACAGCTCTCCCTAGGCCCTTGTGCCCATCCCCCCGGCATCGGGGCACGGTCTGCTCTTCGGTCGGATTAACCCTGGGATCCCAGGGCAGCTGCTCTGTGCTGGAATGGGCTGGACGGAGCACCCAGATACTGTCTGCAGCCCCTGGACCCATTGCAGCCACCTGGGCGCCCCTAGAGATGGGGCTGCCCATCCCCAACAGGCTCAGAGCTGCCCCAGTCTCTGCCCCCACAATGCCCGTCCCAGCTCCTGGGGCGTGGGCGGGGAACGGCGCCCCCTTGTGGCAGGGCCGGGCTCACCTCTTTGAAGTTGTCGAAGGCAGCGAGAATGATTTCGTGGCCTCCCCTCACCAGGCAGACAGCCGCCAGCAGCTCCAACACCAGGGCCTTGGTCCTAGGGGACGACCAAGGGGCTCAGTGACTCACCCACCACCCACACGCCCTGCCCTGCCGGGGCAGGGCCCAGCCAGGATCGTGCCGGCCTGACAGCGGCAGAGTCTACGCCGGGGACTCCCAGGCTGGGGTGACAGTCCCAGAGAGCCCAGGCCGGCGCCAGGTTCCCGCCACCCTGGCCTGGCAGGGATCGGGGAGTCCAGTGTCTGCCAGCTGCTGCGGGCACCGTCCCACGGGGCCTGGACTGAGACCCATTTCACACTCCGGCCACCCAGCTGGGCTGGAAGGGAGCCGGCCGCCTGGAGGCGAAAGGTTGTGTAGCCCAGCACCTTTCTGCTACGGTCTGTAATCCCCACGCTATCCCCCGGCCCGGCCCTGCTCAGCTCCCCACCGAGACAGGCCCAGGAAGGGGTCTCGTCCCCCGTGGAGAACCAGGGAGGGGACGCAGGGTGGAAGTCAGCCCAGCTGGGAATGGGACCCCGATCTGCCCGGGGAGGGGAGCGGCACCAGTGCCTTACCTGGGGTTCTTGTTATTCAGGCTGAGCGCGATCTCGTTCACGGCGTGGGGATGGGACATCACCAGGTTGAAGCCGTACTGAGGAGGGAGGGAAAGGCAGAGAGCGGGGCGTTAGCAACAGCAGGATGGCCAGGAACGGGGGTCCGGGGTACACAGCCCCCACACACAACACAGCCCCTTTGCTTCCCAGCAGCTCAGGACAGGGCTGCAGGAGGACGTGCTGGGTTTCATCCGGAGCAGCCCGTGGGCTCTAACCAGCCATCCATGCCCTCCCCGCTTGCTCAGAGATGTCGATTTTTTTCTCTCCTATAAAATTCCCCAAGTTCACATTTTTTGCACCAGGGGAAACTCAAACCCAGGTGCTATCTGCTGCCCGGTCCCAAATTACATAACGGCTGCTACAGCCGGGCCTCGCAGGAGATGTTGCCGGAGTCTGGGAGGGCGAGGCACCCTCCTGCTTCAGGGCAGCAGCAGCGATTGGGGGTCAGGAGGGGAGGTGACCCCATTGCCCCCCCTGCAGGGATTCCTGCCCCTTCCCCAGGGGCTCGACACAGCCCGACGGCAGGGGCAGTAGCACCACGTCCCCCCATCGCCCCCGAGTCGGTGGTAGGTGCTGGGCGCCGGGTACCTGGTAGTTCATGATGGCCCGCAGGCACATGATGCAGACGTGGACGTCGTCCTTCTGGCTCACCAGCCGCGAGTTCTTCAGCGCCTTCCTGCTGGGCAAGGTGCTGCAGCTGCCAAAGACATGGCAGCCTGCGGTCAGCGAGCCCCAGAAGGGGCTGCCTGGCGACCTCCGAGCCGGGCACCCAGAGCACGCTAGCTCCCGAGACTCTGGCTCCGGCAGCGTCTGGGGGCTGAAACCCGACCGAGCATCTCTGAGCCACTGCCCCGCCCCCCCAGCGCCTCTGCCAGTCCCTGGAGCTGCACCGGCCCCGCCACGCCCTGCGCCTCGTGCCAGCCTCGGCCCTCGTGCACAGGGCAAGGCAGCGCTTTGCACGCTCCTCGGAGCGCACGGCGAGGGGTCTGCACAGGCCCGGCCCTGGAGGGCGCAGGAGGAGTAATGGGCCCCGTCCCCTTCCCCAGCTGCGGGCACCGAGCCATGGAGCATGCACAGCCCGGCCCCTTGCGCCAGCCGGGGGCACAGACACTGCACGGGCACGTGGCACACTCCTGCTGCGCTGGGATCCGAATGCTGCAGCCCCACTCCCGGCCTGGCGGGGCCCACGTGGCCAGAGCTCCACGGGCCACGCCAGGCAGGGAGGAGTCTGTGTCCTTCAGCTCCCGGCCACACCCACCCCGCCTTGCTGCCCGGTTCAGACGCAGTCACAGAGGAGCTGAGCCAACCAGCGCGGGGGGACGTGCGCCTCACCTGTCCTGCCCCAGACCCAGGGAGCTCACCGTCTCGATGGGGGGGAGGGGAAGGGACCGGCCCAAGTCACGCAGCAGCTCGGTATCCTGAGTCCCAGCGCAACGTCCTGTCCACTGGGCCACACCCCACCTGTGTCCCCCCCGCTGACAGCCCCCAGCCCCGGCTCTGCTCCGAGCAGTAATGGGCCATCTCCAGGCAGCGCTGACGGGGGCAGCAGGCCCCATCAGAGGGGACGATGCAGGGCACCGCACGGAACAGGCAGGGCAAGGCACGCAGACGGGGAGGGACAGGGCAGCAGGGAGGGCAGTTGCTGGTCACAAGGGTAGTGTGGGGTCTGTGGAGGGGCAGGACACACAGGGGGCCACAGGGCAGAGAATGGGGGGGGTGAGCACAGAGGTCTGCTGGCACCGGAGGGGCGGGGAGCGAGGGAGAGACGCGCTGAGCAGGGGGATCCCGCAAGGAATATGGATGTGGGCGCAGAGGGAGAGGGAGGCAGAGTCGGGGCACCGGTAGGTGGAAAAACCAAAGGGGGAGAAGAGAAAGAGACACGCATGCACACACATGTACAAACACCCAGATGCACACATTGACACACGTGTACGAACACCCAGATGCACACAAGCATGCACACGTCGACACACGTGACTGAACACCAAGATGTACACGTTCACTCCACACACACTCACACACACACATCCACTCCAAGCACACTCATACACGTCTACACCCATCCATGTGATGTCCATCCCCACTCACACACACACATCCACTCCAAGCACACTCACACACGTCTACAACCATCTACACGATGTCCACCCCATGCATGCACATATACATTCACTCTCACACGTCCACTCCATGCACACTCACACACGTTTACGCCCATCCACGTGATGTCCACCCCCACTCACACATGTCCACTCTGCGCGCGCACACATCCACGTGATGTCCACCCCCCCCCACACACACACACATCCACTCACAGGCCCAGCCCCATCCACGCCCCTGCGGCTGAGCAGAGCAGAAAGGTGCAGAGCGTGGTGGCGGCCCTGGGGGGCTTGTGCCCAGCAGGCCGTGCGGGTACTTACCCAGCGAGAAGTGGGGCAGGCACAGCCAGAGGACAGAGAGAGAGAGACGGGCAGGCAGAGCGAGAGGGAGACGGGCCCTGAAAGCAGAGAGAGGAGGGCGCATTACTGACCCCCCGGCGGAGGCGGGACACAGGGCTGGCAGCAGAGAAGGGGACAATCCGGCCCTGGGGAAGCGAGAAGGGGGCACATGTCCCGGGGAGGGTGGGGAGCGCAGAGGGTGTGTAGCGTAGAGCAGAGCAGGCAGATGCAGAGTGGGGGGGAGCATGGACCATGGGGGGGGGCACGTACAATAGGGCAGAGCAGAGGGGGGTGTACCAGGCAGGCGGGTACGTACCATGGGGGGGG
>NC_048313.1:12458834-12474752 GCF_013100865.1 Trachemys scripta elegans
GTGGGGGGTACGTACCGTAGGGCACAGAGGGTATGTGTGTACGTACCATAGGGCAGGGTGAGGGGGTACATACCGTAGGGCAGGGGCGGGGCGTATACGTACCGTAGGGCGGGGGCGGGGTACGTACCGTAGGGCGGACTGGCGCGCAGAGCGGGCGAGGCTGTTGGTGAAGGGGGCAGACAGGGTTATGGGGTGCTGCAGATCCTCGATGGATCTGCTCCAGGATTTCAGCTTTTCTAGCGCGCCGTCCTCGCCGCTTTCCAGACCCTCAAAATCAAACCTGGGCGGGAGAGGGGGACACACACACGGAGGCTTCATGGCAAGCGGCAGAGCAGGGCCGCCCGGGCCGGCCCGGTGCCCGAAGCTGGGGGTGCAGGAGTGGGACTGGCGCGCGCTAGCGAGGGCTGCAAGCGCACACTGACTCGTAAGCTGCATGGCAGGCGTAGCAGCCCGAGCGCGCTCCTGCTCGCAGCAAGCGCCCCAGCACCAGGGCAGAAATTCGCTTCCCCTCCAGGGACTCCTGCGTTCAAACACCTTCCCCGGAGCAGCCAGCCACCCCCAGGGCTAGCAGCAGGCAGGGCAGCGTGTCAGGAATATCACGGCCTCATATGCCCAGTGCAGAGCCTGCCACGGAAAAGCTCGGCCCCCGTTCAAACGCTCTTCTCCGTCCAACGAGCGACCAGCTCGGCCCTGCCCTGGCACACGTATGAAGGCGACGTGCACCGGCAGGGTTAGCGTGTTAAAATGACAGGAGGGTGGGAAATCCCCCGGCCAGGGCCCCAAATGGCCAACAGTGGAGCGGCAAGAGGGTCACAAGGACAATGGAGACTCTCCTCGCCCCCGTATTAGCAACGAGTGGTGCCGGGTGCAGAGCACTTTGGCCCTATTCCACCCTGCCCTTCGCCGCCGGAGCCAGGGCCCGGAGAAGGGAGAGCGGGCGCGCCCACCCCCCTGCCTCGAACACACGCACAAGAGGACGTGCGAAAGGGGCAGCAGCAGAACGGTAAAAGGAAATGCTCTTTCACACCTGGCGTCGTCGGACTGCGGAACTCACCGCCACAGGAAGTTGCTGAGGGCAGGAGTGTAGCAAGATTCAGTCTCCTGCTTCGGGGCACTGGCCAATCTCTAACTCTTAGGGCCAGGATGACACCTTCATGGGGGGCATATTAGCCCGCTTCTGCCGGCCGTGGGAGTCTCACACCTTCCCCTGAAACACGTGGGCCAGTTGGCCCTTGGCTCTGAGCCAGTCGGGGACACTCCCAAGAGGAGGGAGAATGGAGCCCAGGGGCATCAGCCCCTGCATCGTCCAAGAGACCCCGCCTGAGCAGTCTGACGGCCATCACAGGCCGATTGCTGACGGGGCACCTGCAAACCCCGATCTCACCCGCTCTGCCCAGGGGGACGAGGAGTCGCGGCTGCCCCCGAAGAGCCCCCCGGGCACCGCAAACACGGGACTTACATCACAGCACACTGCGCGAAGGAGAGATACTCCACCAGGACGTCCAGGCCTTTGTTCTCGTCATTGAGAAACTCCCGAACCCACCTGCAGAGCGGAGCAGAGAGCGAGTCACCCCAGGGGCCGGCGAGCGGACGCGGTGCCTAGCGCTCAGGCTGGCCCCCTGCCCCGGGCGAGTTTCAGCCACAGGCTGGAGCCCCCCACCAGGCGAGCACCCAGCGTCACCGTGCCAGGACAGGACACCCTAGCAGGGAGGAGCCCTTGGGGCAGGGACCTCAGGGCAGGGACACGGTGTGATCACACCCAGCCCACACCCCAGAGCCAGGGGGAAATCAACACCGTAACACTACAGCGTCGCCATGACGATAAAGGGCCCATTGACGTCAGCGGGTCTGCGCACACGGAGCCCGGAGAACAGAGCTCGGGGTCCTATGCCCCCTTGTCCTTCCCGCCCGGGGGATGGTGTGACCTGGCCCCGATTCTCCGCGTTCCCCCGGTGTTACGCCACAGACCCCAGCCGTCACTCCTGACCACACGCAGGCAGGACCCTATGGCTGGATTTTCAGACAAAGCCAAGGGCAGCAGCAGCTGCAGGGGCCGAGGCCCCTGGGAAAAGCTGGCCCTTGGTTCGCTTTGTCCTGGGGCGGTTTCCGCTCACGGACTGAGAACCCGGCAGAGCCGAGGAATTCAGGGATAAGCCGCCCTCGGCCCACCCTGCTACAGGCACCTGCTGCGGCCTGTAGATTGCACCCCCAGCCGCCTGGCTGTTATCTGGCAGGGCCAGAGCCTTCGGCTCTGCTCTGGGTTGTGCTGGAAAGTGGCTTCCCCACCCCTGCGCCCCCAAAACACTCGCAGGCCAATTTCTCCTCCCCCGGCTCAGGGGTTCCTGCACCAGGAGCTGTATGCTGGGAACCCGTCCCGGCTGTGGCCACGGTCCGCGTGTGCGTTACCTGGTGGGGAGCAGGGGCGGCAGCTCTTCGGGCAGGGCATGGCATGGCATGCACGTGCGTTATTCAGCTGGGGGCACACGCGTGTGCATTACTGGGGCAGGGCACAGGCATGTTAGTTAGTCGGATGAATCCACGCATGTTATTCAATCAGGGCACGTGCCCATGTGTTAGTTAGTGGGGGCATGCACACGTGTGTCATCGGGGGGTGCACGCACACATGTGTGATTGGGGGGTGCACGCATGTGTGTGACATTGGGGGTGCACGCACGTGTGATTGGGGGGTGCACACACGTGTGATATGGGGCGGGGTGTGACATTTTCCAAAGCGCGGTGCCGGGGGCCGTGTGATCTGGCACGAGTCAGACCCCAGAGCTGTCTTGGAGCCGTTTCTCCTGTGGGGGAGGGGCCGGCGAGCCCGCCCATTTCCTGTCTGTCTGCGCTCCAGCGCCTCGCCCCCGGCTCGTTTCCTGTCTGAGGCCGCGCTGCTATTTTAGGGCTCTCGGGGGGGTTAAAGGGCACCTGGGCTGGCGAAGACAAACCCAGCCGCTGCTGCAGGCTGGGGAGGGGACCCCACGTGGACCCTGAGTGGGTGCATGTGCTGGGCGGTAGCACGTGTCAGCTTGTGTGTGCGCGAGCGTGCACACGTGTGTGTGCGTGAGAGGCCACATGTGTGCAGAGGTTTGTGCACGTGTGAGCGTGCACACGCAGGGACTGTCTGGACCTCCCTTCTGCATCAAACCTTCCTGCAGCCTCCTCCCCACCCACTGGGCCCCGCTCTGCCACCCCCACGGCAGCTCCTGCTCTCCACCCGCTGCCCACGGTGACCCGGTTCACCTGTGTGGGGGACTCCAGCACCTCTGGTGAACCCAACCCCTTGCTCGATGGACGGCGCAGGAACGGACGGGCTCAGAGCAGGGGCCCATCTAGCCTGGTATCCCGGGTCTGGCAGCGGCCAGCACTCGCTGCTCCCGAGGAAGGGGCAAGAACTCCTGAAGCAGGAGTCCTGGGGAGGGGAGAGGTGGAATCCAGAGCAGGAGAGCCAGGTTTCTCCAACCCCTCAACAGAAACTCCCCAAAGCAGAACAAAGACCCCAGGGTGCTGATGCCTTTAAACCCCTCAGGCTGCGTGGCCCAGGGGAGACGCACAGGGCCACAGAGGAAGAGACAGGGACACTCGGGAGGGGGCGGGTTAGCTGCGGGAGGACCAGCCTAGGTCAAAGCAAGCTGACCTGGAGAAAGAGAAAAAGAGCAGGACCCTGGACGCCCCCAGAGGACTATGACCCCAGACCAAAGAATGCTCTGGAGCGCTGGGGAAACTGAGGCAGGGTTTCTTATTTTTGTCTCGCTCTCTGTATTTCTCCTGCTGTTCAGTAACGAGCAATGGTGTTAGGATCCTGTGAAAAGTCTCTGCGTGTCCTGGGTTATACCTACCACGTGCCCTTGCAGTGTTAACTGTGGGCCCGGGGCACGGCGTGACATGAGTGCCGGGAGAGGGTGTGTCCAAGCTCTGGGGTGGGGGGGCTGGTGGGTCAGCACGGTCTCGGGGACTGCGGGGTCTGAGCTCTCTGGAGAAGGTGCTCGGCTGACCCCAAGCCAGGGGAAGTGCCTGGGCTGAGTTTAGACTCCGGAGGTTTAAAGACCATGGCCCAGCGAGTGGGGGCGACGGGGGGGGGGGGGGGGGGGCTCAGCTGGACCTGGGACAGGGCGTTCAGAGGGAGCCGTAGCCTCATCCCCACGGTGACGGTCCCACCAGCACCCTGTGCTGTTTCCCGTCTCCCCCCACTCCGCCCAGCCAGGGAGCTGCTGACTCTGTGCAGGATGTGAGCTCCGGCCTCAGCATCCGCTGGAAGGAGCGCCTGGCCGCTGCGAGCCCGCGGCGCTGGCCAAGGACAGGAACAATCCCAGTTCCTGTGCCAGCCGGTATTTCCCCTCCAGCTGCAGCTGGGCCCGCAGGGGTGGGGACGCGGCACCCGCTGAGCGGACACGGCCCTGGGAACGTCCTGCACGGCCACCGCACCAGGGGCGGCGTCAGCCGGGGCAAGATCATGGGGGGAAGACGTCTGACGGCAGCGTTGTAGCCCGGCCCGCCCAGGGCAAAGGGAAGCGAGGCCAGACGAGCCTGCAGGGTCACTGCCTGCACCCCTCCCTGCGGCACATACGTCAACGTGTTGGCCCCACTGAGCCTCAAAGAGCCAGGGGACCGGCTTATGGACATGGGGTCAGGGCACAGTGCTGGGAGCCCTGGGTTCGAATCCCCGCTCTGCCACGGGCTGGCTGAGGGACCTTGGGCCAGTCTAGTCCCCTCCCTGGGCCTCAGTTTCCCCATCCAGCCTGACACTGAAAGCTTTTGGGAGCAGGGTCTGTCTCTTGCTCAAAGTCCAGCGCTGTGCATACATCATGGGACCCTGACCTCTAACCCCACCCACCCCACTGCTCTGTGGGAGCTGGTTCTGGTCCGACAGACATGATGCACCCGGACCTGTCCCAGCGTTCCCTGTGCTCACCCCCAGCCCTGGCACGAGCCAGCGAACCCCCTCACCCTTGGCACACCGGGGCTGGGGAGCGTCTGGCTTGGGCAGCCGGGCTCCATTTTTATTCCTGTTCATCGCTTCAGCCTCTGGTCACCCCCCAGCCCCTTCCCTTCCCACCAATGTAACCTACTTAACCCACCAGGCTCCACAGCGCCCTCCTCTACCCCCTGTAACCACCCCCAGCGAGTGCTTTTCACCTGGGAGCTTGGAGCCCTTTGCACAGGAAGGAGAAGTAGAATTCTGCCCATTTTAGAGAGGGGGAAACTGAGGCACAGAGTAGGGCAGTGACCTATCCCTAACCATTACCCAGACCCTACCCTAGCGAGCCAGTGGCAGACACAGCAACCGACCCAGGTCCCCTGGCTCCCAGCCCTGTGCTCTACCCACCGCACCAGGCTGCCGCTAGTCCTGCTTCAGCCAATGAGACAGCAACCGGTCGCCCTCCCTCCCTCCGAGGGAAATCGACAGCACCAGGGGAAACGCTTATTGATTTGCGGAGTGGTTTGCCACAGCGCTGCGTAGGAAGCAGTGGGTTCTCGAGCCAGGCCTTGTCTACACGAGACGCAAGGCCTTGCGGATACCCCTGGGTTGGGAACAACACTCGAGCTTCCAAGCACAGATCGCTAAAGCCAAGAAGTCTCACGGCAGACGGGGCTTGGGCCCAATCAGGCCCACCTGGGGGAGACAAAAGGGGTGGTTGGCCCCAGGCCCCCGATTTGAGAGGGCCCCCAAACCGAGTGGCGCAGCAGCCTGGCATGTCCCTCGCGATGGAGGGGCGGGTGGGCCAAACCTGAGCGGTGCTGCCATCCCACAGGGCAGAGCGAGAATTCCCCAGCAGGCAGCCCGGGGCATCCTGGCCCGAGGAGCGGGGAGGCCATGACAAAAAGGGCCTTGGCCGCTATGGAACGATGCCTGAACTGTAGCGAAGGGGGAGCCGGCCATGCACAGCCTGAATCCGGAGCACGGAGCAGAGCCGAGCCCTCCACTCTGCTGGCTCCAGCTCCAGACCGAGCCCGGCTGCTCCTCGCGCTAGTGGCACCTACCCAATGTGGTTGGTCCTCAGGGAGATCTCCAGCTCCCGCAGCACTTTGGTCGATTCCTGCACCCTCCGTCTGAACTTCTGCCAACAGAGTCCCCCCGTTAGGAACGGCAACCAGCCCCGGGATCCGAGCCCAGCTCCCTCCACCCCTGGCAGAAACCACCTCCCCGCCCCGTGCGCTCTCTGGGGCTGGGACCGTCTGTTCTGCGTTTGCCATACAGCGTAGGACAAATAGCTAGAGATCAAACAGCTCCGTTTTACAGGGGAACCCAGTCAGTCACGTGGGGACAGATTCTCCAGAGCTCTCCGGGCCGGGTTTGCAGGGACTTCCCACCCACGGACGGGGTCGGATCCCCACCCCACCCAGCTGCCCCCACTGCAGCACTGATGGAGGGGGCGGGATGATGGGGCTACCTACAACGGCACGTAGCCGATCTGCGACGGCTAGCAGCAAATATCTCCAACGGCCGGTGATGGGACACTAGATGGGGAGGGCTCTGAGTTCTACAGGGAATTCTTTCCCAGGGGTCTGGCTGGTGGGTCTCACCCACATGCTCAGGGTCGAACTGATCACTATATTTGGGGTCAGGAGGGAATTTTCCCCTGGGTCAGATTGGCAGAGACCCTGGGGTTTTTTTGCCTTCCTCTGTAGCACGGGGCACTTGCAGGTTTAGACTATGTAAATGGTGGGTTCTCTAACACGAAGTCGCTAAACCACGATGTGAAGACGTCAGTGACTCAGCCAGAGGTTCTGGGTCTATTACAGGAGTGGGGGGTGAGGTGCTTTGGCCTGCGACACGCAGGAGCTCAGACTAGCTGATCACGATGCTCCCTTCTGGCCTCAGAATCTACGAGCTTTTCCAAAGCACTCAGTGCCCAAGGTTTGAAAACCTGGCCCCCTATTTTGATCCCTAAATGCCGCATCACCAACCCCAGGCGTCCGAGGGTCACGAGCCCGCCCCGATAATCAGGAGACTGGCTTATCAATTGTTAAAGTTTTTTTTTTAAATAAACCCCAGAGTTTTTCTGTGATTTGCCTTTTGGTTCGTGTGTCTGAGCTTCTCTCTGCAACCCCAGTAGCTAGAAACTTCTAAATGAAAGCTGAGATTCCCCCAACCTCACAGGACTCCAGGAGCTGGGGCTTTGGGAAATCCAGGAGAGCCAGCAACACTCTCACTGGAAGCTGAGCTCCTTGGAAATTCTGGCTCATGCCACCCTGTGTCCTAAGATCTAATTCAGGACCCCTGGAGCGGGCCAGCTCTCGATGTAATCGCAAGGTTCGTGTGGGTTATTTCTGTCACCACAGACGGTTTGTTCTGGAGGAGGCGCTGCCCAGGGAGGGGGGTCGCTCCGCGCTCACCAGGCGCCCAGGGTGAGTCCAACGAGCACAGCTGCAGTCAGAGCTCAGCGTCGGTGCGATGTGCCCGTGATGCCACTGCTCTCAGCCTGCACTGCTGGGAAACCCTCGAGCTCTGAGAAACGCCTCGCACGGCTGCTGGGCCAGAGCTGGTAGCCAGGACCCCAGCGCGGGCGTCTCTGGCACAAATGCTTCATCGCCCTTGAAGCCCCCCGGGTTTGGATTTGTAAGAGGAGGGTCTCCGTGGCCACAGCTCACGGCCGCCGTGCGTGGCCCCCCCAGCTCACGGCCGTGCGAGCCCCTTACCTTCCGAGTCACGCCGGGGTCCAGGAAGGTCTGCAGCTTCTGGATGTAGGTATGGGGAGGGTTCTTCACCTGGAACCGCTCCTGGAGGGGAGGAAAGGGCATGACTGCGGGTGTCAGGAGGAGGAGGAGTCGCGGCCTGGAGGGGGAGGCTTGGGCATCAGTGGCTGGGACGGAGCGAGAGCTGCAAGGGGCGCGCACGGCTCTGACTCGCTGCTCCCATTAGCCGCAGCCCTGGATCACCCCGACAGCCCTGTGGCCAGCCCTGAGCACAGAGTGACTCCTACGTCTGCGCGGACCCGGCCTTTTCCCTGCCCCCGGCCCGGGAGCCCCAGCGCCCCCCGCCCCTGCCCACTCAGACCCCGAGCCGCGGCTGGCGTTACAGCCCCGGTACCTGGTCGCAGATCAGGTCCCATTTTTTCTCGTTGTCATACTGGCGCAGGAGCCGGGCTTTGTCGGGGGGCAGGTTCATGGAGCTCTGCAAAGAGGAGAGATGACAGGCGACATGAGGGGGGGCTGCGGGCGGCTGGACCCCTCCCCGTCGGGTCACATGCCCCGGCCCTGGTGCTGCCGGCTAGGGCTGGCCTGTTCACTCCCGCAGGCCTGAGCGGGAACCGAGGCAGACTGGGAGCGGTGCCAATACCCCCCTGAGCCCCCGGCCCAGCTCCAGGCCCCTGCCCACCCCGGCCCAGCTCCGACAAAGCACATCTGGAAGGCACTGAAATGAAGCCGGGCCAGCGGCGCACGCGGGGGTTCCTACCCTGGGGGGCGCTGTGCCACTGCTAAGCCATACGGCTGGAGGCCTTGATCACTGGGGGTCACTGAAGGTCCCATGTTGCTAATTTGTGCTGCCAGAACAGATATCCGGGTCCTGCTCCGGCTACCCCGGTACCCTCAAGCGGGACCACACCCTCAGCTGGTGCAAATCCGCCCCACGCCCCTGTGACGCCTGTGGGTCTGGCCCAGCGCCCTTCGCCTCCCGTCATGCACCCCACATCTCCGGGGCAGAGCTGGGGCGACAGCCCTGCCCCCTAGCGTGGCCTGCTCGACGGTTGGGGTCAGGGAGCAGAGGGGAAGTAGGCCAGGGCCTGGTTGCTAGCGGTGGGTGAGGGTTTTAAGCCAGTTACCACCGAGGGGGAGGGGGAAGGGGAGGGGGAGACAGAGCTCGGATTGCACCGCAGAACTAAGACATGACTTCATCGCCTAATGGCTTTAGCACACGCAGCGCCTCAGCACAGGCCAGACGAGAAGGAGCCCACCAGGACCCCCACGCTGCCCCTTGTGCCAGCCCCGCCTGCCGCAGGGGTTCGGAGACAGGCAGCGTCCTGCCCCCCCGCACACGGAGCTGCACCATCGACGACCTGCCAGATCCCGCGGCCCAGGGCCTCTGGCTGCATCCCGGCCTCCTTGGAAATTCAAGGCGGCCGCAGCTGCACAATGGTCCTGTTGTTCTGGTCTCGGTGTCTCCCAGCCACGGTGCTGGCGAGGCCATGAGGCCCACGGCATTCCTGGGCCATGCCCGACCGCCCTCCACTGGCTGCACCCTCAGCGGAGCCTGGCCTCCTGGGCACCAGCCAGGGTTACTCCTGGCTGTGACCTCGGGCCTCTCCCGTCCTGCGACCTCGGGCCTCTCCCGTCCTGCGTCGGCCTTGCCTGCTTAGATTGTAGGCGGCCCGGGGCAGAGACTGGCTCTCGTGTTGCCCCTGGGCAACGCCTGGCTCCAGGCCCTGATCTCAGCTGGGCACCCCAGCACTGCTGGAACTGTTCGTTTCAATATGAGCGACACTCTCCTCCCAGCTCAGTCCCTGCACCACGCCCCAGAGGTGGGGCTAGCACCAGGGCTAGGCATCAGCGGGAGTCGAGGTACAGTGACACCCGAATCTTCAGTGGTGTCTTCACGCGTTGCTCACTGACACGGCTGCGAGCACTCGTGCAAGCAGGGCACCTGCATTTACTGCCGGGGTGTTTACACACAGTGATTAGCCCCCCCCCCACTCGTTGGGCACAGGGCTGGCGCTGGAGCGGCTTTGGCTGGGAGACGCGTTCCACGGTCACTGCACAGCGCGGCTCATTGGGCCTCCTTCCTGTGACTGCCGTCGCACGAAATCTCGCCATATCGCAAACCATCGCTTCCCGTCTACACCAGCTTCCTCTCTGTGCTAACCACAGCCTGGCTCCGCCGGAGCGCCGCGCTCCGCCACTTCCTGCGATGAGCTGCGGTGGGCGGGCGCAGGAGGGGAGCCAGGGGCTGCCACCACTTCCCAGCGCCAGCGAGGACTGTCGGCTGGCGGTATTGGGCTGCTCCACGCCTGCTCGCTCGCCCAGCAGAGCAGACTGGGAGGTTTCATCCCCTGGACTAGGCCCAGCGGCCTCGGAGGGCAAAGGCCCCAGGACCCGGCACTGGCCCCACCAGCGTCTGCCCTTGCCAAGTGTTCGTTCGAGGCAGGTGCCCCAGTCCCAGGCAGACAGGAGCCCCTGAAGGATGCCGGGAGCATTCAGGTCTCTTCCCTTCTACGTCCCCTTTATCTGGGCGCCCGTTTCTTCCGATCCCCCCTGCCCTGCCCAACCCCCATGTGAAGGGCCAGGTGGTGATGGACCAATGCCTCAGGGCCTGGCACCCGCAGGACAGGGGCGAGGGGCAGCAGCTGTGTCCTGGAAGCAGTGGGGTCAATGCTGGCTATGGGGCCACGCAGCTCTGTGGGTTTCCTATGGAGGGTCCCGGTTTGGCCCCCCCTTGATCCAAGCCTGCAGGAAACGCCAGCCCAAGGCGCTGGGATATGGAGTGTCATCACGAGGCCTTTGGGGCCACATCCTCCCCCAGGCAGTGGGCCAGTCCTAGTCCTAGAAGCCAGTCGCTGGCGCCCCTCGTTCGAAGCTGCCCCGGCCCGAGGGGAGGGCGCTCAGCTGGGGAAAGAGAATTCTGCCTCCCCTCTGCTTCGTCCTCCCTCCGCTCCCTGGAGCGCAGAGCTCTTTGCGGTGCCCTCAGAGTCTCTCTCCCGTCCTCCGCCAGACACCTGGGGAATTGGGCGCCGTCTCTCTAGGAACCGCGCTGAACGGCCACAGCCTACGTAAACCTCCCCGGCTGGCGCAAGTCATGGTGGGGTCAGTTCAGGCCACCGTGGAGCTGGTGCCCGTAGGGTTCAGATCAGGACATCTTCCCAGCCACGCTCAGGGATGCCCACCGACCCAGGGGCAGGGGGACGAGAACCAGAACAGCCCAGACCAGAACGTCATGCCCCAGCTTGGCTGCAAAGCCCGTCTGGGACGGTCCCTGAGACTGTGTCCGGATCTCTCCTTTGAGCGGCAGGCGTGACTCGATTTCCCCCCGCTGACTGGGTCAGTTTCTCTCACTCCCGAGGTGTGACGGGAATTGTTTATCAGGCAGCCCCCACCTCTGCCAGAAAAGCCGCGTAGGACAGCCTCGGGCCGTTCCTGTCAGGCCTCCCTCCTCCACTGCGAGCGCTGGCCGTCCCCAGAGGCTCCGGGCCGTCCCCACGCCAAGGCCGAGCCAGGAGCTATGAACCCTCCTGCTTCCCAGCGTGAGCTGCCGGTCGCCCCGTCTGCGGTTTCCTGCACCTGCTGCTGAGGTGGCTAGCGCTGGCGACCATCCCAGCCGGGAACCTGGAGCAGGCCGGATCCAGACCCCCCTGCCTAGCCTGTTCCATCCCCGCCAGCGCATGACCAGCACAGAGGGACAGGACCAAGATCACCCAGGGAGTCTGTGGCAGACCCAGGCCTCCCAGCTCCCAATCCACCATTTTAACCACTGGGCCACGTTCCCTCCCACCCCATCCGCACAGCCGGGGGCGCGGGCTTGGACCCAGGCCAGGGGAGCAGCAAGATCACACCCTGAGCGCCCCATTGACAGAGAAACATGAAAGGGAGAAGGAGAGTGAGGCAGGCTCCTTCCTCCGGCCCCCTCCAGGGCTTCTGTCCTTTCGAACGAACTGGGGGAGTTTTCCACACCGCCCCCCTGCATCGCCTCGTCACAGAAACAAGAGGCAGCGCGGGGCGGAGGGAAAGCAAAAACCAAACCGAAAAAGAATAGAGCTCATCTTGGCTTGTGTTCAGCTGCAGAGAGACAGAGTGTCGTCAGTGGAGACAGAAACCGCATTGTGCAAAACTGGGCTGCCTGAGAGGAGAAAAGGAAACTTTAAAAACATCAGCTGACTTTCCCCCGGCCTGGATCTGGGTCCTGGGGGGCGGGGGAAGGGGCTGGCTTTATTTCTAGCCAAAGGAGGGAAGGTGGTTTTCCCACTGACTCATGGGTCGTCCCCTTAACACAAAGGCACGTTCCCCCCACTCCCCTCCAATCCGTGCCCCTGCCCACAGCCTTGCTCAGCCCAGAGGAGGAGCTGGGGGAAGCTGGACATATGGCCAGATGAAACGGGATATTGTTGTGGCTCGAACAGCTCCCCCAGCTCCCTCGCGAAGCAGCCAGAACTGGCTGTTTTCAGGGGGTCCCGGGGGAGCCCCCCCACCCCCACAGCAGCATGCTGTTGTCTCTGGGCCCGATCCTGCCCGGCCCCAAACCTCACCCCATGAGATGCTGAGCGGCGTTCAGGGTCACAGCCAAGTGACAGGAGCGGATGATTGGGAGCAGGGAGGTGGGGGCAGCATGACCCCACTAAGCCCAGCCCTCCACCCCCACAGATTCTCACGAGGGCGCTGGTCAGAGCATGTGGCAGACCAGCGGAGGGGGGCAGAGCTCAGATGGACTCGTGCCCGATGGGGCCTGACTCTCACGATGGCCCCATGACTCCTGGCCTGTGTGGGGTGTTCCTGAAAGCCCCAGCTCCAGGAGTCAGGTGATGGAGTCAGGAGTCAGGCCCACTGAACCCACGCTGTGAATTTAAACCAGTGGTTTGGCTCCGATATTGCTTTGAGAGGCTGCTTTCCGCAGCTCCCCGAGCATTTAGAAACCAACTGCAGTTACACCGGTGTCACTTCCCTGGGCAGCCAGGCCTGGGAGCTGGTCCCTCCTGGGTGTGGAGAACGGCGGGCAGCCGAGGCCCCTAATGGTCCCACTGGCAGCTTTACAACGGCCTGGTTTTTAAGCCCAGCTCAAGGTGGCAATTCGGCGGCAGGTCCTTCGCTCCGAGAGGGAGTGACGGCCCCACCGCCGAACAGCTGGACGTGCCGCCCCCCTCTTCACTGGCCGCCCCAGGCACCTGCCCAGCGCCTTCCATATCACCCCTGCCGCTGGGCTCGGGTGCCAGAGCCCCACTCCACCGCCCCAGCCTGGCAGCAGCTCCCAGGCTGGAGCAGGAGGCTGCTGGCCAGTGCTTAGCCCAGGGCGGTTCTGCTGGGCCCAGCCTGCCCCGGCTGCTGCAGCCCAAGTCCGGCCCTGGCTTGTCTCCCTCGTGAGTCTGCGCCGAAGCCTCCACCGATCCCAGCTCAATCCACGCTCAGGAGCTAAAAGGATCCCCAGGCAGAGTTCAGGAGACCCCTTCGGCTAACCCAGGCTTCCAGCCCCCCCGCCTCGCCCCCCAGCCGGGAAACGGCTGCAGGAAGGAGAAAGCATCTTATCTCACTGCCCAGCCACTCCCGCCGGGGCAGCGACGCCCAGCCGCCATTTCCAGGCTCCTCGGGCCTCCCCGCCCCTCAGGCTTGGGCCTGGCAGCTGGAGCAGAGCGGCCTGGGATGGCGGCGTGGTGGCTCGTGCCCCTAGGAACGCGGCTCTGCCCTGGGCCTGGACAGGAAACCGCAGGGAGGTCGGATCAAACCCAGGTCTCGCTGCCCCAGGCCCCGCTAGCTGATCACTCCCACCTCCGGGGGCTGGGAGAGGACCTGGTCTGGCCAGCCCAACGTCCCATCGCCAGCAGTGCAAGAAACGCAGCTGGGGGCGGACGGCCCCAGGAACTGACACGCGCAGCTCGAGCCTGGCTTAGATGCTTAAGCACGACAGTTCACGTCCCTTCCAAAACTCTTGCTGATTTTTAATCACCCTGGCTAGTCTCGTTAGCCAGAGAAACGTTGAATCCCTTTGTATAAACCCTGCTAAGATCTTGGCCTCCAGCCGCATCTTGTGGAGCTGAGTTCCACAGGCTAAATGCACAGTGTTGGAGGAGAGGCGCAGCAGAAGGATCTCACTGGTTTCCAGGCACAGCCAGTGCCAGGAAGATACTTGAGGGCTGGAAGGAGCGCAAAGACTAGCAAAAACAACGATGACTTGTAAGTGCAGGACGAGACAGCTAAATATGTCCAGGCTGCGTGGTCCGGGGGCTGGGGTTTTCCAGGACAATAACTCTCTGCAAACATTAGACAAGCATGCGCACCTAGGATGGAGGGGGGTTACTTAGCGTGGACTGAAGGGGTCTGGACTGGGAGAAACAGGGGGATCACTGGCACTGAGTTCAGACACTAAGGAGCTGAGGGCCTTGTCCAAGGATCCCAAATGACCTGCGGTTCCTTATACAAAATCAGAACTTTTGCTTCCCTTGAGCACATGGCCTGGGAGATGCTTTCCCAGGTGACCCGGCCGTGCCGCAGACAGAGCCACCATCCAGCTACGCCACCAAAAGGCAGCAAATCCAGGACTGAGGAAACATCTTCCCACAGTGCAGAGCTAGACGGCGGAACTCCCTGACACAGGCTGTCACCGAGGCCGAGAGTTCAAGGAGGACCGGACGGATGCCTTGATAAGAACAACACGTGGAGTTCTAGCAGTTAGTGTGAAGGCGGGGTATCCTTCAGCAGGGAGTTCCACAGGTTAGTTACCCTTTGCATTGAAAAGCTGTCCCTTCTGTCCTGTATGCACGTGCCGCTGTCCCATGACCCTTGCTGGGATGGGGTAAATAGGGCCGACAAGAGCAGCCTGTAGTGTTTTATGGGCCTCTCTCGTGTTGGCTCCAGATTCATACTGAGAGTCTGCGGCAGGCGTCCTGGGTCACTCTTGTGCCCTAGCCACAGCTTTGTTTGCACGCCACACTAGTGCAAACCCCCACAGCACAGGCAAGGGCCGAAGTCCTTCCTCCGGTCTGGACAACGCTGGAAACGCTTTGTCACCATCCCACGCCCTCCTGTCAGACCTCTCCAGCACACGCCCAAAGAGCACGCATTCAACCCACAGCACTGCAACGGAACCGTGCACAGAACCAGCCTGGCTAGGCCCAGCGCAGGCACTCGGCTCACGCCCTCCCTAGTTCCAGGTCAACTCTTATTTTTATAACAAGCCCGACCGCAAATTACAGCGTCCGCGTTCTGCAAACCGACAACTAAGGAGGCAGGAGAGTGTTTTCCACCCGCCAACCAGCCCTGCTCCGTCCCCTGGGCTCGGCTGACGCCAGGAGCCGGGCTTAGCTGGCTGTCAGGACCAGGAGTTAAATCCATCCCCCAGCCCCTTTGCTCTTCTCCCCTAAGTCACATCAAGAAGCCAAACCCGCCTGCGTCCTGCTCGGGGGCTGTTTACTTCTCGGGGGAGCACCGGAAAGAGCCAGCAGACTTCCCCGCAGCAAGCTTCAAAGCCCCAGCGCAGACAGCGGCGCCTCTCTATTCTTTCCCCTTTGGCAATGGCCGCATCCCGGGGGATTTCACCTTAACACCATCCAGGCCGGCAGCTCCGGCCAGGCACCAGGGCCAGCCCCATCCTCTCGCTCGAGCGGGGAATCGGGGGCTCCGTTTGGATCAGGGAGGCAGGAACCCAGCAGTTTGCTCCCAGCTGGGACCGATCCCGGGACTCTCCAGTCTGAGGTGCCTAGAGTGTAAAACGCGGCTAACGAGTCGGCGAAGGGAGACAAGCAGATGACAAGTGCCCCGTGAGAGGCAGGGATCCCCACCACTCACCGCCCGTCCCGAGAGCCAGGCTAGGCACCCGGGCGGTTCTCAAGGGACTCCTGGGCAGAGAAACCACTGGACTTGCTGTGGGATTGATGCCGTCTCTTAGGGCCGTTCTAGAGGCCTAAATACTTGTAACAACCCGGCCATTAGGCACATGTGAAAATCCCAGCCCCAAGTCAGTAGCCACTAGCTACTTATCACTAGCATCCCAGGCGCTGCAGGGGGCACGGCCCGTCGGAAAACCAGGCCCTCGGTTTAGGCACCTAACAGAGCTCCAGTCACCTCCCCTGCAGAACCCAGCATCTGGAAAGCACCTGCCTTAGGCCTTGGCTACACTTACCCGCTAGTTCGACAGCTGGAAATCGAACTTCTGGGTTCGACTTATCGCGTCTAGTCTGGACGCGATAAGTCGAACCCGGAAGTGCTCGCCGTCGACTGCGGTACTCCAGCTCGCCGAGAGGAGTACCGCGGAGTCGACGGGGGAGCCTGCCTGCCGCCTGTGGA
>NC_048313.1:12474849-12505885 GCF_013100865.1 Trachemys scripta elegans
GGGGGGGGGGGAGAAAAGCCCAATGCTCGAATGCTGAGCGGTGTGAAACGTGGGATCCCCTGCCCTTGTGCTCCCAGGGCAGAGCCACTCCCACGGGGCATCGTGCCATTTCTTTACGGTCCCCCCTCGCCTCTGAAAAAAACAACAATCAAAAAGCAGTGGGGTTCGGTTTTTCCCCACGCGTGGAAGACGCGCTTCGAAGGCGCAGCCAGAGACACAGGGCTGCATTCTGCCCCCGGTCTGGCACCCCAAGCTCCATTGAGTGACCCCACATCCGCAAGAGCAGAATCAGCCCCAGGGCCCAGCACTGCCGGCAGGAGGCTTTTGGCCCAGGCGAGAAGCCAGCCGGGTGGCTCCGTACGGAGCTCTCCCGCCGCGGTTCCAGGTTATTTCGGATCAGAGCCTCCAAACTCCTAGGTCCTTTCTCAAAGCTCTGCTCTGGGCTCTAAAGGGCTCCAAGTCAGCACCAAGGTTTTACTTCTTAAACCTCTGGTGTGCAAATCCAGTCGGGGGGCACGAGCGTCCCCTGCACCCGCCCTTGTCCGGGCACCCCAAGCCTAGCCCGGAGGGACCGGGGATAACACGACGAGTCTGAGTCTCCAGCGGCCGCCCCTTGTGTTCTCAGTCAGGGCCTGGCTGCATCAGGGACTGGGGCAGTGACGCAGCCGGCGCAGACGCTGCGAGTTGTTCCGAGCAAGGCCAGCTCTGGTGACCATTGCAACGCGTCTGCATTACTGCATTTTGCTGCTGCCGCTTTTTGGGTGCATGTGTCCCTGTGACGAAGTGGGACTGTTCTTAACGTTTCCTCTGAATACCGGGTGGGTGCCTCAGTTTCTGACCGACCCTCTGTCGCCTGGCAACTAATGGCCAGGCCCTTCCCCCCTGCAAGGAGATGCTAAAGGTGTGGGAGAACAAAGAGGTCAGGTGACCTCCTAGCCCCCGGGGGGGGGGGGGGGGGGCGGCGACGACAAAAAAGCCCAGAGAAGGGGGGGGGGGGGGGGGTTTCAGTTTGGAGCTGCCTGGGGACGGGGAGTGCGGGCAGACAGGGGTGTCTGGCTCACAGGACCCCAGGATGGACCCGGCCGAGGGATCCGGTTCGCTGTACCTACAAGTTCTGTTTTAGACCATGTTCCTGTCATCTAATAAACCTCTGTGTTACTGGCTGGCTGAGAGTCACGTCTGACTGCGAAGTGGGGATGCGTGCAGGTCCTCTGGCTTCCCCAGGACCCCGCCTGGGCGGACTCGCTGTGGGAAGCGTACGGAGGGGCATATGCTGAATGCTCCCAGGAGAGACCCAGGAGGTGAAGCCGTGTGAGCTTCTTGCCCTGAAGACAGTCTGCTCCGAGGGAGAGGAGGCTCCCCAGAGTCCTGACTGGCTTTGTGGGGAGCAGTTCCAGAGCATCGCCCGGGGACTCCGTGACAGTCCCTAATGCAGACAGGGCACCAGCAGCGATGTATACCCGCTTTGCAGAGGTCTGCACACGGTGCGAGTTCACGGTCTCGCTCTGTGATTTGCACCGAGCTGGGGAGGGCAACTGGCAGAGAGGTGGACCCAGTCTAGCGCTCACTTCTGCATTGAGGCTCTCCTATGCCTAGAGCCAGGAGGGACGGGGCAGCGCCCCTGGGCCTCAAAATAGGAACTTAATTTTATGCCAGGTACAAACGAAGCCCATCCCTTTCACGCCAGCTTTGTTCCCCACCAGGCTGAGCTGCAAACAGGAAAGCGTTTGAGGATCAAAGTGAACCAGGCAGCCTGGGACTAAACTCATCGGCATCAGAGCCAAGCGAAGCCAACTCCAAGACTGCAGCCTCCTGGAACGGATTCCCACTGATCTATAATTACTCTGCAGCAGCTCCTCGATTGCTACATTCCCTCGCTAATTACACACATTCCCCCACAAGCCCAGGGAAGTGGGTGGCAGATCCAGGACATTCATGACAGGACGCCTGGTGGTTTCTATGCCAGATTGAGGGGGAGGGGCTGGGAGGCCAGCAGGCGGCCTTCAGCGCATGATGGGATCCTGCCAAGCTCCAGCTAAGCAGACAAAGGACTTGGATGGGAGCTGGAAAGTGGCACTTAGACGCTGTTGTGCAGCGTTGCTGTGTGCTGTGAAACACGTCCAGAGGCGGCTGCATTTCAGGGCTGGGTAAAGCCAGGCACTTCGTCCCTCGCAGGGACTGACGAGTTTACCACGAAGTGACTCTGAGACATTTCAGCTACTGCTCCCGATCTCATAACTCACAAAGGCCACTGGCTCTGGCGCGCAGGGGCTGAGAACCCGAGTTGTAGCACATTTCAGAGAAAAGTTCTGCCCCTGGTAACAGATGGATTATCATTAGATCAGTAACAATTCTGCTCCTAGGCTGCCCTTTCCTTTTCATCAAATGAACTCAAAGTGCTTTACAAAGGTGAGTACCATTATTCCCGATTACACAGGTGGGGAAACTGAGGCACAGAGAAGGGAAAGGACTCACCCAAGGTCACACATTAAGGTTCAGAACCCAGGAATCCTGACTCCCAGTCCTTGTGTTCTAACCACCAGTCCAGTGGCAGTTTTAGTGCAAAGTGATTTACAAGACAGTTTATGGCAGGTGAAGGACTGTATATGTGAATGATAACCGGGAACTGTTTAAGAACGCCCAGAAAAACACAAAGCAAGAAAGAAGGCTACATTGGTTACAAAACCAGCCTGCCTTAGAGGGGATGTGAAAGAAGCTATAAACAAAATAGACACAACAGGTAACACATGGAAAAAGGAGGAGTTAATAGCAATGAATATAAATTAGAAGCTAAGAATTATAGAAAATTGATAAGGGAAACAAAAGGACACAGGGAGAACTCTGTGGACAGCAGAGTTAAGGAGATAAGGAGTATATTAGGAACAAAAGAAATCCTAACAATGGTACTGGTTCATGACTGGATGGCAATGATAGAACGGTCACTAATCATGCAGAAAAGGCAGACGAGTTCTCCAAATCTTGTTCTTCTCTGTTTGGGGAAAAAGCCAGATGATGTTGTCATATCCGATGATGATGCTGACGACGACGACACTCTTTCCATTCCCACAGTAACTCAGGATTATGTTAAACAGCAGCTACTAAAGCTAAACATTTTCAAAGCAATAGAGCCAAAAAATCTTGCATCCAAGAATTTTAAAAGAGCTGGCCAAAAGCTCTCCGGATCATTAATGTTCATTTTCAATAACTCCTGGAACACTGGGGAAGTCCCAGAAAACTGGAAGAAAGCTTTATTTGAACAGGGTAAATCGGATGACTTGGGTAATTATAAAGCTGTCTGCCTGACATCAATGCCAGGCAAAATAATGGAGCGGCTGATATTGGACTCAGTTAATAAACAATTAAAGGACGGTCATATCATTAACGCCAGTCAACATGGGTTTATGGAAAACAGACCTGATTTTTTAAATGAGGCTACAAGTTTGGCTGATAAATGCAATGGTGTTGCTTTACTAGACTTTGATTTCCGGAAGACATTTGACTTGGCATCACATAACTTTTTTTTTTTATTAGAAATCTAGAACAGAACAGACCCAACCCGGCACACTTTACATGGATTAAACGCTGGCTAACAGATCTATCTCAAAATGCAATTGTCAAAGGGGAGCCATCCCCAAGGGGCCGAGTCTCTAGAGGGTCCTGCTTGGATCGGCTTGTGGCCCTCCACTAGTTAACATTTTTATCAATGAGCTCGAAGAAGCCATAAAATCCTCACTGATCAGATTTGCGGATAGCACAAAGATGGGACGGGTGGTGAATAACGAAGAGGATGGGTCACCGAGACGGAGCCGCCTGGTTTGCTTGGTAACAATGTATATTCCAATATGGCTAAATGTCAAGTCATCCACCCAGGAGCACAGAACACCGGCCGAACGTACGGGACGGGGGACTCTACCTGGGCAAGCAGCGACTCTGAAAATGCCTAGGAAGTCAGGGGGATAATCAGCTGAACATGAGGGGTTGGTCCTGCTTTGAGCAGGGGGTTGGACTCGATGACCTCTCGGGCCTCTTCCAACCTGAATTTTCTCTGATTCTGGGAGCTCCCAGGGCATCCCTGGGGCCAAAAGAGCCAATGTGATCCTGGGACATATCAACAGGGGAATCTGGAGCAGGCGTCAGGCAGGTTCGGTTGCCTCTGTATCGGGCCTTGGTGCGACCGCTCAGAGAACGTGGTGCCCACAATTCAAGAAGGATGTTGATAAATTGGAGCCATGAGAAGGAGGAAAGGGCTAGAAAACATGCTGAGAAACGCGAGGAGCTTGGTCTGTCCCTTGGACCCAAGAGAAGGCTGCGGGGTGACTGGGCGCAGTCTGTGAGGAGCGAGGAGGGGAAGAGAAGTGCGACAGTAAAGGCTGGAGAGTCCAGCAGACAAAGGGACAAGATCCTGGGGCCGGACGTTGAAGCTGGACGGCAATAAGGCGCTAATTGTGAACAGGGAAGGTAATTAACCAGTGGAACAATTTACCGAGGGTGGGGGTGGATTCTCCATCTCTGGCAACTTTTAAATCCAGCCTGGCTGCTTCTCTAGACGATCTGCCCTGGGAATTAATCCAGGGCCGTGCTCTGGCCCGTCCACACAGGCAGCCAGACTAGACGATCACAGCGCTCCCTTCTGGCCTAGCGGTGTATAATCGTTGGGAGGCTCCAAGAATCCTCTAACCAGCAGGCGGCACGGAGCACTCGGTGCCCGTCGGAGCTTGACCTGGTGTGACGGGGGATTGCTAGAGAGGGGCAAACAGCAGGTGGTGCTGACGCACAGGAGTTAGTGCTCCCTTTGTCCGCCTAACCCCTCCGCCTCCGCTATGCCAAATTCTGGTTTCCGCTTACACCACTGTAAACGCGGAGCACCTCCACTGGCGTGAACAGTCACACTGGATTTCCACCAGTCACCCTGAGATCAGAAACTGGCCCCAACTCCCCTGAAGTCAGGGGAGTCCCTCTGGATTTAGCCCCTGAGCGGCGAGCGTGCGGAGAGGAGACCGAACGGCGCAAAGAGCCCAGCCAGGAAGAGAAGACGGACCAGGTAATAACCGGCTGCTGCAGCTGATCTGAGCAGCGAGGCTGCTTTGCTGGTGCATGCGGCGAGCTCCGGGGTCCACACTCAACCCGGTTCATGGCATTTCCAGCAGCAAGCTCTGGGCTCCAGCGGATGGCCATGCACGGCTACGACCCCAGTTCACGCCTCGCTGCACCGCAGGATCTGCAGCTGTGGGACAGACTCTGTCACCTGTGCGGGGAACTTACCCTTCGGGACACACAACTGAGGTGTTTTCCCTCTTCAGAGCAGCCCCGGCTTAGTGATACTTTGCCCTCTCTGCCACAGGGGGGCTGGCCCTTTCCGGGGAGCTGGGCTCAGCACACCACCCCATGACTAATCAGCGGCCTCCCAGCTGGTGACATCAAAGGAGCTCCTGGAGGGGGAGAGACCTGGCCAGGCTACCTGCGACGCTGGTGACAAATGGCCTGGAGAAGCCAGGCAGCAGGGCCTGTTTTACCTGTCTTGGTCAAGGCTGAACTATGTTGGAAGAATTAATGCACCCCTGGGGGAAGGGATGGACACCTGGTGGGAGCGGCACGGTTGCCCTGGCTGGGGAGCTGGCTTGCCAGCCTGCATCACTGGGGAAACTGAGGCAGAGTCTGATACTGGGTTTGGAGGAGATCATCCAACACCCTGCTTGCGCCTTCTCAAATGGGTCTCCCTTAGGCACCCCCAGCCCTGCTGTGCCGTGGGGACCGTCCTTATGGGGAAACCGAGGCACAAACGGGCTCGCCCAAGAAAACAAGCAGCTCTTGACTCTGCCATCCCATTCTGCTCATAATCTGCTCCCTTCCCGGGTTCTCCCCCACACCTCCTGGCTAGGGGAACGCAGCTAACTGAGGGGTATCTCACTGCTTCCTCATGCTCCCCTGTCCCTCCTCCGTCTGGATCCACCTGCTGTCTCGTGCCTTGTTCTCAGATTTCAGCTCTTGGGTGCAGGGGGGGGGGGGGGGGAGGATCCTGTTCTAAATCTGTCCAGCACCTGGCACAAAGGGACAACCTGGGCCTGGCTGCTACCGTAATACACCTAATAAACAATGGACAGTGCCCAGCACAATGGGTACCCCTGGGCACTACCGTAATGCGCTTAATGATACTGACATGCTTCTGCAGGTCCTAGGCTGGGGGCACCCAAGAGCTGCATTATCAAGGTCAAGCCTGCGCTGGCAAGAGCCAGACGCCTGTTCCCATTTCTCCCTTCTAGCCAGGCCCCAGTGTGAGCAGGGGGTGAGTCGATCTCCAGCCAGGAGGACCTTTAACTTCCTCTCCCTCAACACCCACCCTGCTAACCCTGGGTGCTAAGCAGTGCCACGCCGCATTCAACTCCGCAACTGGCCACTCGGACGCAACGTATCTTACACGTATCTGGGGCCCGTTTCACCCAGAGGTCTCAACATTCATGTCCATGTTCATCCTCCTCATAGTACTGATAGGGAAACTGAGGCAGAGAGCATGAGAGAGACAGGGATTTGCCCAAAGTCACAGCCAATCCGTGGCAGAGCTCAGAGTGGAACCCAGGAGTCTGGGCTCCCAGCCCCCTCTACTCCAACCACTAGACTCCACTCCCGTCCCAGAGCTGGAATAGGCCTGACTCCCAGTCCCCTCCCGCTCTAGCCACTTGGCACACAGAAGGGGTGCATCTGTATCACGGCCAGGAATAGGACCAGGAGTCCTAATTCCCATTTTCCCACTCTAGTCCCAGTCCCCTTAAGAACCCAGGAATCCAGGCTCCAAGCCCCTTTCTCCCACCGCAAGCGTTGGGATGAGAAATGTGCAAAAAGAGCCTCTCCCCTCCGCAGCCCGGACGCAGCAAGATCCCCCGGGTTCCGTGAAATATGTTTCCCAAACAAAGTATTTTCCCTGGACGAGGCTTCTCCGTAACCAGACGCTGATGCAACGTTCCTGAAACACCAGCCCTGGGCCAACAGAGCTCCCGTCGGAGCCCACAGAGGTGACACCATTTGTCTCTCCATCCGTGGAAACCTGACATTCCCATCGGGGGACAGGGGCAGGGGGGAGCAGAGCTCCCCGCCTATCCCTGCTGCTCCTGGCTTTGCCGGGAGGCTTGGGCGGTTGTTTCCTCTCAACGTCAGCTTCCGGTTCAGAGAGATGGGAAGAATTAAAGTCTCACTGCCAAAATAAAGTTTCTCCCAGACGGGCCCTTTCCAAGCGTTGATCTTCACAAAGGCCTCTTCCACCTGGCAAGCACAGGGCAGAGCCAGCCATTGTGGGGAGACACATTCCTTTTCCTGCCCCACGTACGGCGTGCAACGTGCCCCAGGGATTGGGGACAGACAGGCTGCAACGTCATCTCGCAGCGATTGTGTCTCTGCTGTGTGGGAAACGCGCCCGCCTGCCAAAGGCCAGGCCGGAGAAAGCTGGAATCTCCAGCCGGACGTCCTGGCTGCTCCAAGCCCCGATTCTAAAACAAGAGATGGGGCAGCAGCTGGACCCAGCGGATCAGATTCGCTTTCAAAGCAAGAGGCAGAAATGTCAGCGACTCTGGGCCCAAACTGCAGGATTTATTGAAGGAACCGTGTCCTCCCATTAACAGACGCTATCTTGGGGTATTTGGGGTTAATTGCAATCATATGTAAATTGGCACCGCTCCTGGATTTACAACACATGGGAGTCTGGCCCTTTGCTTAGATCAAAACATGCCAACCCCCCCCACGGCCTTTGCACCCCAACCCTACCGCAGTTCCCTCTCTCACAGAGTGTCTGACCAGCTCGCAGCTGGTAACGGGGTTCACCCCATTTTACAGATGAGGAGTTGAGGACTGAGATCCAGGGAGCTGAAGCGAAGGAGTCTGGGTCTGAGCGGGAAATTGCACCCTGAGCCCCCATGCGGTGCCCTTCCGCCACATGCTACCGGTCGTGTTCGTGCATGAGACGGAGAGAGCGCGAATGAACGTGACACGGATGGGAACCGACGCAGGGCTCTATTCGCACCAATGGAGCGGAGTTAAAAGTAAAACATTTTTTAAAAAGTTTTAAAACAGGAAAAAAAGTGACAAAAATCAATGAGATTTCTGTTCTGCGAGTTGTAATTATTAAAGCCCCAGGGGAAAGGGGTGGTTTGTAAACCAGGCTTTTTACCAGCACCCACCTTAAACTAAAAAATCCCTCCGTTTCCAGTGACGACTGGCAGGGCCACCAGCCACTGCAGTTTGCCACTGCCCTTTTTCCCTGTCCTATTGCAGCCATGACACCTACAGACCGGCTCCCACCAACACCCGTGGGGTCTGGGGCAGGTGCGGAGGGCACAGCCTGTCCCAGGAACTGCACAACCAGCCCCAGACACACAAAACAGCCCCCCAGCTCAGCCCTGCACAAGACATGTCCCGGAATAGAGGCGATGGCTGGAACTCCCCAGCACAGGCAGTTACACCACGGTGAAGACGACGGGAAGGGGAAGGAGCTATTTTGCACCATGGAACTAGTTCAGTACAGCTACACCAGGTCAGGGTCACTGCTGACTGGGCCAAAGGCCCCCAGGCCCCTAGGGGTCCACCCCCCAGGACGCAGAGTGCCAGGCAAAGCCCCGAAGCGTGTGAGCAGCACCCCAGCGGTTCCCTGCCCGGATACTCACATTCAGGGCTGAGCACCAAACCCAACGCCCCACGCAAGGTGGGACATTTGCTGCCTCATCTCAGTTCCAAGGCAGCTTCCCAGGAGGTGCTGGGGAGAGCTGGGATCTGAGCGGTGACTCAGAGGCGTGTGACGAGCCCAGCCCCTCCGGGCCAGCTGTCTCCCCCTTGGGGGCGCGCTGCTGGCACATGGAGGCGCTGGGACCTCGAGCGGGCAAAGAGCCGGAGGAGACGTCCATCGGGAACAAGGAACGGCAGCTTCCCCAGTCCCCCAGCCTGCGCCCCACACCCAGAGACAACCCGTGAGAGCCCCCAGCCTGCGCCCCACACCCAGAGACAACCCGTGAGAGCCCCCAGCCTGCGCCCCACACCCAGAGACAACCCGTGAGAGCCCCCAGGACACGCCCCACACCCAGAGACAACCCGTGAGAGCCCCCAGGACGCGCCCTCTCAGGGAGGTTTCCCAAGTTTTGGGATCCACACGCCTGCACACTATGGGCGCTTGCTCAGCTCCTGCTGAGAACAATGGAGACACCCCCCACCCCCACCCTGCAAACAACAGGAATCTCTCGCCCCCTGGAAACCAGTCCGGGGTCAAACCCTGCCGGGGGGGAGGGGGGGCAAGCCTGGGACTCCGCAGAGCCAGTCCAACTCCCTGCTCTGCCACTGGCTCTCCGGGTGACCTTGGGTCCATCACTTCGCCTCTCCTGGCCTCAGTCTCCCCACTACAAACCAAAACAGCCCCCCCTGCCCTGCCTCCAGGGGCTGGGAGGAGATGCCCATCAAGGGTTGTAAGGTCCCAGATATTGCAGCCATGAGGGCAGAAAAGGGCCCCAGATAGACTGAAGTCATTGGACGACGAGAGTTTCCACCCACAGAGAACTGACCCCAAAGGCCATTACACCCAGATGGCACGGGGCACCAGGAGACAGACATGGCATCACTTCCCCACAATGGGGCTGGCCCTGTCCAGAGGGTGGACGGGCAGGCCTGTCCCGAGGCAGCCAGACCCCCGGGGGATGCCCGCAGGGGGGACACCTGCCCAAGCTGCACCTAGCTTGTGGCTTGCCATGGACAGATGGGAAAGCCAAGGCCTGTCTGGGCCCAGTTGTCCGGAGGAAACCCTTCCCAACTACAGCCCTCTCCACGTCTTTGTTACTCGCCCGGCCAATTGGGATGGTCTCGGGGCACTGCCCTGTCCCGGCAGCACTGAGCTGTGACCGGGTGGTTCCCACTCAACACTGCCCAGCAAACCATGCGCTTGCCTGGGAACTGCCAGCTGCCCACAGCCAGGTGGGCACCAGCGGCGTCAGAAGAGCCAGTCCCTTGGGAGGCCCCCGGGCCAGGGGGAGCTGGACCCCGGGAGCTATCCAGGGCCCCTTGCCGCAGGGAACTGTCACACCCAGCCGCTGTCCCAGCTTCCCGTGGTTCACAGCGGGCGCCCAGCCAGCGGAGTTTCTGACAGGGTAGTTTCCCTTGTCGAAAAACCCCAGCCCAAAACTCCGTGCAGCAAACCGGGGGCAGGAGCAGTGCGCAGGGAGCTCCTCGAGCACCAGGCTCTGCCCCAGGAGCGTGTGGACTGCGAGGGGCGGGGAGAGGGGATCTTCCAGAGGGAAAAGCCCCTGGCTACCCAGAACAGAAACCAGAAATGCAAACAGCAGCTCCAGCTCCCACTCGGCCTCAGCTTGTGAAGTGGGGGTGACTCTGCCCTTACGCCAGCGTCTCTGAGAGCAGGACCTGGCCCTTCATTCCACGGGAGCAGACGGACTCCCAGGGGCACAGGGCCAGGCGCTCGGGGCCTGCACCGCACACCCAGACGGGGACACACACCTCGCCCTGGGTTTACCACGTTCCGGACAGAGCCCAAGTTCGGAGAGAGGCGTTTCCTCCTGGCCATCAGCCTGCGACAGCCACTGCCCGCTTCTGCACCCCCATGGGCTTCACCCACTGCCTGCACCCACCTTCCCTGCCCCTGGCAGAGGGCAAAGCACCCAGGAGAGAGCCAGGGGCCCCATTCTCCCCCAGCAGCCACAGGCCTGGGCCAAGGTGTTTGGAACAGAGACGCCCCCCTCCTTCCGCACACCCCAGAGCCAAAGCCAGTCCCCCCCGGGGGCTGCTGGAGCCAGAGATGCCCTGGGAGGGCCAACCCCAGGGGGTGCCTGCACTGAACTCCCCTGAGGCGAACCCCAAGGGCAGGGGACCCAGCACCGGGAGAATGACCCCAGCACGTTTCACGCCCCAGGGTCCCCAATACCTCCTCCAGCATGATTAAAAGACAAGTTAGGGGAGTAACGTGGGGGCACCGACATTTGGGGGGGATCCTGGACATCCCTCCCCCAACAACGCACCGAGTCCCCCCACGGCAGGGCCTGACCCCTAAACAACGCACCGAGCCGCCCACCGCAGGGCCCTGCCCCCCAACAACACACCGAGCCCCCCCCACCAACACACTGATCCCCCCCACCGCAGGGCTCGTCGCCAATGCCCCACCCTGTGCTGTTTTCCCACCTTACTAATTGCAAACCCTGCGCAGCTTGGCCTGCTGCCCCCAGCCCCCCACCCTGACGCCAGAAGCGCCCCCGCCCGACCCAAGGAGCCGGGGGATGCCCCCCCAGAACTGCAAAGCTGAGATCAGTTTCCCCAAATGCTCCACACACACACCACAAATAACCGGGGGGGGGTTTCTGTGCCCCCCCCAAAGATGTTACTTGGTGACCTCCCCTGTCTAAAGGGCGGGGGGGGGAGAGGAGCTCCCCCTCCCCCTGCGCAGCCAGCCTGGGGGCTGCCCCCTTTCCTGCCTCTCCCACAAAACCGCTGCAAACAAAACCCAGCAGAGGCGCGACCCCTGAGCGGAGGGTCCCGGGACACGTGGGGGAACCCGGCGGGGTGCAGGAGAAATGAGGGGGGGTGGCTCTGTCCGGCGGGGGGCTAGATAGGGACGCAGGGACCGGAAGGGGGGATGGGGCTGTCTAGGGGGGTGGGAGCTAGAGACGGGGGGGGGGGAACCCGGGGGGGCAGGACGCTGGGATCCGGCTGAGGGAGGGAGGGAGAAGGGAGGGAAGAGTTAGGGACATTTGGGAGGAGAACGGGGGAGGGCTCCGAGGACGGAGGGTCCAGGATCGGGGGAGGGGCTTGGGGGCAGTCGGTCTGGGGGGAGGGGATCTGGGGTAGGTTTGGGGGATCCGGGGACAGAAATGGGGGTCCGGGGGGCGGGTCCAGGACCCCGCTCTTACCAGCACCAGGGCGAACCTCTCCTCCAGCTCGCAGGGATCCGGCATCGGCATCTTCCCCGGGGGCAGCAGCCCGGACCCCCCCAGGGGGGCTCCGCCCGGGCTCCGGGGCAGCGGCTCCCCGTCCGCGCTCTCCACGTTCCCCATCCCCGGCCCGGGCGGCGGGGGAGCCTCAGCCCTTCGCGTCCGGCTGCCGCGGCTGCCTCCCCGGCACCGCCCCCCCAGCACCGCCCCGCGCCCCAGCAACCACTCAGCGCCCGGCACCGCCCCGGGCAGATGTGCCCCGCATCGCCCAGATGTGCTGCCCCTACCTCTGGCCAGATGTGCTAGCCCCTATTGCCCCACCTCCTCCTCCCAGCTGTCCCCCCAGCACCCAGATGTGCCCCTATAGAGCCCCCTATTGCCCAGATGTGCCCCCAACCCAGATGTGCTGCCCCCCTAACCCGCAACACAAATGTCTCCACAGCTCAGCCCTGCCCCTTCCCAGATGTGTCGCCTCCTATAACCACCTACCCAGACGTGCTGCCCTCACCGCCCCCCGGCCCCTCGCTGTGCTGGCACTCTGGCCCCATGGCCCCTTAATCTCACGCTGTGCCCAGAGGGGCTACCCCCTCCCCCAGCCAGGGATCTCAAAGCGCGCTACAAGCAAACATCAGCCTGGGAAACGGGGCTTGTCCCAAGGCACACAGCATCTCCGGGGGAGAGCCAGGAGTCCTGACTCCCAGTCCGCGTCCTCCCCCCAACTACTGCTAGACCGCCCTCCCCTCCGAGCTGGGACGCGAACCCAGGCGTCCGGCCCCTTTCACCCAGCCGCTGCCAGACCCGGGAGGTCCCCCGCGCTCCCCGGGGCTGCTCGGAAGGGAGAGGCCGCCCCCTGCTGGAGCATGCAGGGACAGACACTCCCACCCGGGCACAGAGTTCTCCGGACAGAGCAGGCGCCAGGCGGGCCCCATAACCTGGGGGGGGGGCTGCAGAGCACCGTGGGGAGGGGCAGGGGCCAGGGCCGGATTCACCTTTTGTAGGCCCGGCAGCAAACATATTTGTGGACCCCATGGAGGCAATGGCACATGGCACGGGGGGGGGTCGGTCCCCGGAGCGAGGGGCCAGCCAGAGGCAAGGGGGCAGGGCAGGGGCGGCCCCACGCCGCCCAGCGCGAGGGCACTGTTTACAAACCGGCAGTTGCCAGACGCACAGTGGCCTGCCCGGCCCTATGCTGCCAGCGTGTCCCTTTCCCTCAGGGGTGGGCCAGTGCTGCGCCACACAGCCCCGCCCCGGCCCAACAGCCCCTAACTCCCTATGGCCAAAGGCCCCCCAGATCCACTATGCCCAGCCCCCCAGACCCACCCACAAATGCACAGCACCCCCCTGCCCACAGCCCCACCACAACTACCCAGCACCCCCACAGAACCCCCCTCCCTAGTGCCCCAACACACACAGATCTTCCCGGTCCCTTCACAGACCAGATTCCCCACAGACCCACTCCCCCAAGCCCTGCCTCCCAGCCCCACTCACCAGCCCGGCAGCGCAGCCAGGGCCAGGGCTGGGAATCACCCCGGCCCCTTGGGAGTGGCACGATCAGCCAGGCCCTGCCCGGGGTCCTCAAGACGCACTTGCCTGGAGGGGCCCAGCCAAGCCCTCTGCACTGTTCCCCCCGCCCCTCCCCCACACACCTGGCTGAGACTGGCCAGGCTTCTGCACCAGTCCCAGGCGGCTCAGGTGGGGAGACAGGTGGGGCCCCACAGGTGGTGGGCAGCAGAGACTGCCCAGAGCCGGAGGTGCCCTGGGGTCCAGCCAGGGGGCTGAGAGGAGCAAGGGGTGGGGCCAGGGAGCGCAGAGGGGCCCTTGCCCGGCCGGCGCGCAGGCCGAGAGGAGCAAGGGGTGGGCGGGGGGAGCCAGCGGGGTCTCGGGGCGCAGGGCAAGCTGGGCAGGCCGGGGCCCGGCTCCATGACCCATTGTAAACCCAGCGCGGAAGCACTGGGCTGGGACTCAGGAGGTCTGTATCCGTGTCACAGACCCTGGGCCTGTCCTTCCAGGGGGGATTTTCCAGGCCCTGAACCCCTCTGGGTCTCAGCTCCCCCAGCTGTAAAATGGGATCATACCAGCGCCCCCCCCGTCGGGCCCCTGTGCCCCCAGCCCGGCCAATAGCCCACAGCTCCCGGGACACGGGTGGGACATGTGCACCTGGCCGGGGGCAGGGGGGGCAGGGCCATGCACCGTGTGCCAGACCGGGGGCCGCCGGGCCGGGGGGGGCAGCAACCGGCAATGGACCAGAGACACGGGGGGGGGGCGCTGCTCCCCCCTCCTGCGCCGCGCCCCACCCCCGCCAGGGGGCTCCCGGCCGGAGCCGGCAGCGCCCGCTCCGGCCTCTAGGGGATCCGTGCGGCGCTGACCAATAGGGCAGCGGGGGTGGGGCAGCCGCTGATTGGACGGCGATGATTGGTCACGGTGAAGGAGCCCCTCACTAATGGCCGCGCGCCCATGACGCCTGTTTTGGTTCTCGAGGGGCCAATGGCGGCGCCTGGGGCGCGGCCGGCAGCCTATGGGAAGCGGCGGCGACTGAACCTCCCAGCGCCACCCAATGGGAGGCGGCGAGTTCCGGGAGGGGCCAGGGCACCCAATGAACGGCGGAGGAAGGCGGGACGCCTCGCTGGGCGAGCCAATCGGAGGCGGGAGGCGTGGCCTGGTGGCAGGAGATCGAGGCCGGAGACACGTACGGGCCAGAGCGCGGCGGTGACGGAGACGACAGGTGAGAGCGGCCCAGCCCCCCCCCATCGGGCCCAGCCCCCCCCCCCCCCCGGGCCTGTTTCCCCCCCCCCAGCGCTCTGCGGAACGGGGGGGGCGGCCTGGCGCGGCCCCCTCCCGCCCTGTTTCCGGTCTCGAGGCCTGTTCCCCCCCCCCCCGAGAACCCAGGCGTCCTGGCCCCGCCCCCTTCGCCGACTTCCCCCCCGGCCCAGCGACACGGGCCGCGGCGCCCGCGGGCGTTACAAGCTGTACGGCCCGGGNCCCCCCCCCCCCCCGAGAACCCAGGCGTCCTGGCCCCGCCCCCTTCGCCGACTTCCCCCCCGGCCCAGCGACACGGGCCGCGGCGCCCGCGGGCGTTACAAGCTGTACGGCCCGGGCGGGGGCGGGGGCGGGGGCGGGGGCGGGGCCCCGGACAGAGCGGGCGGCGCAGGGGCGAAGCGAGGGGTTCGCACGGGGCGGGGGGAGACTCTCCCCCGGCCGGGGTGGGGGCAAGGAGCGGGGGCGCTGGAGGGGTCAGGAGCAGCTGGGCCCCCCCCGCCGGGAGAGGACATGGCGGGGGCGGGGGTGTGACCCCCCTGGGCCAGGTGACTGGCAGGGGGCTGCTGTAGCCTCCGTTTTCACAGGGGGGTCCTGGCCATTGCAGGCCAGGAACCCAACTTCCGTCCCAGCCCGTCGGGTAGAAACCAGGGTAAAGAACAATATTTCGTCAGACAGGCCGTTTGTCGGGGGGGGGAGAGTGACCACGGCTTTTGTCAAGGGAAATCGCGCCTCGCCAATCTACTAGGGCTCCTCGAGGGAGCTGACAAGCATGTGGGTAAGGGTGATCCAGTCAAAATAGCGTATTTGGAGTTTCAGACGGACCCTGAGAAGGCCTCTCACCCATAGACTCTTAAGGGATGTAAGTAGCCATGGGATAGGAGGGAAGATCCTCTCATGGGTCAGTAACTGCTGGAAAGATAAGACACGAACAATAGGAATAAATGGTCAGTTTTCGCACTGGAGAGGTGTGAACCGCAGAGCCCCCCAAGGATCTGCCCTGGGACCTGTGCTGTTCAACATATTCATTAACGATCTGGAAAAGGGGGTGATCAGTGAAGTGGCAAAGTCTGTGAACAATCCAAAATTATTCAAGATAGTCGAGTCCAAAGTAGACTGTGAGGAGTTAGAGGGATCTCACAAAAGTGGGTGACGGGGCAACAAAATAGCAGATGAAATTCAACACTGATAAGTGCAAAGTAATGCACATTGGAAAAAATAATCCCATAGATACATATACAATGATGGGGTCTAAATGAGCTGTTACCACCCACGAACGAGATCTTGGAGTCACTGTGGATAATTCTCCATAAACTGCAGCTCAAGTAAAAAGGGTAATAGTATGTTAGCAACTGCTAGGCAAGAGAGAGAAGAAACCCGACAAATATCCTATTCTACTGTATAAATCCATGGGGCACCCATGCCTTGAACACTGTCCAGTTCTGGTCGTCCCATCTCAGACGGTCTCCACTGGCACTGGAACAGGCTCAGAGGAGGGCGGCGAAGATGATCAGGGTATGGAACAGCTTCCATCCAAGGGGAGATTAAAAAGATTAGAGCTGTTCAGTTTAAAAAAGAGACCACGGGGGGCATGTGATCTGTAAAATCAGTGGTGTGGAGAAAGTGTTATTTACCCTTCCCACAATACCCAAGTCAGGGGTGACCCAGTTAAATTAATAGGCAGCAGGCTTAATACAAAGGAGAGGAAACACAACTAACCTGCGGAACTCATTGCCAGGGGATGTTGCAATGGCCAGAAGTATAACTGAGTTCAAAGAAATGGCATAAATTCATGGAGGATGGATCCATCAGTGGCCATTAGCCAAGCTAGTCAGGGACGCAACCCCATGCTGGGGCAGCCCTAAACCGCAGCCGACTAGAAGTCGGCTGTGGAATACTCACTCCACGATTGCCCTGTTCTGTTCTCTCCCCATGAAGCTCTGGCGATCGGGGAGTAGGCTAGATGGACCATTGGTCTGACCCAGTCTGGCAGCTCTCATGTTCACCTCAACTCCAGCTCCTGTTTGGTCCGTTAACAAGGCCGATGCAAACCAATGGGGAGCAGCTCCCCCCTCTGAAAGGGTATTTAGCCCCCCTCCCAAAGCAGGACTGTCTGAAAGGGGCTCTCAGGAGCAGCTGGGACTGAGCCGATAGCAGAGCTGGGCCCCTGGAAAGTTGATGCTCCCCGGCTGGGTGCAGTTAGGCGGGCTGGCTTCTGGCGATTAGGGCTCATGACTAGCCCTGCACCCGCTTTCCCCAGCTCCGATTCAGAGAACAGCGGGGGGAAGGAAGCAGAGGAGTCTGACAGGTTGGGTGTAGGGCAGGAGACACGACTCCTGGGGGTTGGGAAACCTCCAGACTCTGAGCTGGAGGAGAACAGCGAGGGCGGGACCCAGACATGTCCTGTGACGGGCCAGGTGTTGCAGCACAGACTGTAAATCCGCCGCCCCAGCCCGTGGGCTCCCAACGCTCGCAGAGCTGGAGTCCATGCGATTTGTTGGGCGGACATGGCGAGGACTCGGGCAGTGACCGAGGAGGGAGAGGTGGGGAGGGCTGTGTAAAAGGAAAAGACCTGGGCCAGCCCCCTTTGTGGCTGTGTGGAGCACCAGAGCTGTGACTGCCGGGGAGTAATGGGGCCTTGGCTCACCGGCCCCATGCAGGATTTCGGGCAGGGCCTGGCTAGCTTGTTCGGGCAGGCCAGCTCCCGCAGGAGGCAGAATAAAGTGCCTGGGGAATGGGACTGGTCTGACCAAGCGGGGCTGCGATGTCATAGGGGGGGCTGCGATGTCATAGGGGGGGCTGCGATGTCATGGGGGGGCTGTGCCAGCAGTTCTTCCTGCCGTCCCAGCGTGAGGGTGTCTGACTTGCCTAGCGCAGGTGTTTCTCCCCCTCCCCTGCGTGGGGGCAGCACCGGCGGCTCTCCGAGCTGGGCTTTAGGCTCTCCTCGGACTCGGAGGGTAAAGGTTGCAGGGGCGGCCGGGTTGGTTATTTATTGATGAGCCTGGGTTCGGCTCCCTCCTGGGCAGGCTGGTTACTGACTCGCCCTGGGGGGTCCCCACTAGCGATTGGACAGCGTGTCCTGCTGCTTTCAGAACGTCGCCTGGAGCTGGAGCCCAGTTACACCTGTGTGAATTCGGGTCTCGCTGTAACAATCCAGCGCTCCGTGGGGCTGGGCTGGCACTCCGCGTGGGGGAGCAGCTGAACTCGGCACGCCAGGCTCACGCACTGTTCCTGTGCTCTGGGTGGGGAGTTTCCTGGTGGTTCTTCTTTCTCTTTCACTTTCCCAGTTCCTGGGCCCAAAGGCAGGGCTCCCGGCTGCCCTCGCTGGCTCTGGGGATCTGCAGTCCTGGGTCCCTCTGCCCCAATGGGGTCGGGGGCTCAGGCTGACAAACCCCCAGCTGAGTGGGCCAGTGCGGCCCATGCCCTTCGGGAGTAGTGGGCGGGTGAGTCCCGCCTGCCAAACAACGCACCAGGTGCTGACCTCGTTTGGAACCTTGCACTGACTCATTGCATCTGGGGCGTAAACACTGTGTCCTACCCTAACTCTCGCTGGGGAGCCGAGTTCTGGACATTCGTGTTCCTCCTTCCCTGCCGCGCCTGGTGCTGCGAGACGTCAGAGTTCAGCGTCACCCCAGAGGTGGCTGCATTCTAGGCCACAGGAGAAGCGATTCCTCTGGCTGCATGCATGCACGTAGGGCCGATGGGTTTCAGTGAGGTTACCCTGCTGGAAAGTGGGGGGCTGAGGGGATCACCCCGCTTTCTCGGAAGCAGGCGCTGGTAGCTCTTGCCCATGGCAGGAGCTGGCTCTATTCCAGGCTGATGATTCCTTCTTCACCATGTCTTGAAATGGCCCGAAGTCCCCAGCCCGGTTCTAGGACAGTCCTTGCCCTGGTGGCAGGAGAGCTGGGTACCCCACCCCCGGGGCAGCTCCAGAGCTCCTGCTTCTCCATGCACACTCTGCCAAATTGGGACCTCTGGCTTGGCACCCGTGCCTGTCTGGCCTGGGCATTCTGGGCCGGCCAGTGGAGCTGCACGTGGGCACGCCGAGGGGGAACCCCCGACAGAGTGAGGCAGTCGATGTTCTCCAGCCCCTGACCATCGCAGTGCCCCTCTGGCTGCACTGCGACCTGTGACCACAACGGGTGGTGGCTTGGGGTGAGGGTCCCACGGACCAGCCAACTTCCTGGGCAGGAGAGCAGCTGTGCACCAGACCCTGCCGGCAGCGACAGTCCTCGGGACCAGCCCCAGCAAAGGGATCAGGCATCCTCTGCGTCCCTCTTGGGAGAGGGGTGACCAGACCTAGCTCCGTGTCCTTGGGACGCTGGCTCCTGCTCCACGCCTCACTCTGGGCTTTCACCTCGTTCAACGTGCCGCAAGCCAGTCCCGCGGTACTCCCCCCTTTCACCCCTGCGGACGAGCCAGTGGGCTCCTGCAGTAACGCCCGCCAGAAAGACCTGCTCTCGCTGGGATTTGACTCCCTTGTGGCAGCCCCCAGCACCAGGCAAATGTGGGAGGGAGCCAGGTAGGGCCAGGGGGCAAGGAGGCTCCCTGCCTGGGTGGCTGAACCCAGCGCCGGTGCCAGCCCCGCCTGGGACGTCATTAGGGGCGCTAATGGAAGCCTTGAACAAGCCGCTCTCGCCTGCCAAGTGGAAATCCGCGGGGAGCCGGGCTCGCGGGGAGCCTGTGACTAGCCCTGCAACAGCCTGCAATAATTGCACCATCTAGACGCTGGGCCCAGAGCCCCGGGTGGGGGGATGAGACGCCAGAAGCTTCAGAGAGGTTTGCACAACAGCTGCACAGCTCCGGAGCCACGCCGAGAGAGCTGGGTGGGCGAGAGGAGGGCTCGCCTGGGGCGAAGCGAAGCCGTGTTTCTCTGTGGCTGGGGGAGGAGATCCTTGCCAGGCAGCTCCCTGGTGAGTCAGAAATCTCGTCCCAGCTGGCGTGGGGCTGGGGCGGTGAAAGGACCTGACCCCTCCAGGTCGTGTCACTCACTCGGTCCTGGTCTGCAATGACAGATGGCTGCAGACGTGGCATGGTCCGGTCCCCCTGGACCGTGCTGGGCACGCCACCGGCCCTCAGTCTTAGCACAGTGGTGCCAGCTTGGGGAGTGGGGGGCACAGTCCCTTCCCGAGAACGGTTCTTTTCCTTCTTTCTTCACTTCCTCCCAGTGGGTCGGATGGGGTGGGCGCCCCCTGCCAGCTGGGACAGAGCGGGATGCTCAGACCCCCAAGCGGGGGGGATCTCCAGGCAGGTCTCTGGAATGAGCTGTGGGAGCCGGGCATGAGGACCTGGGTCTGGCAGCGGAGTCCAGCCATGGTCCCCACTGACGTGCGCCCCCTGCCTTGTCTCTTCCAGCTGGTGCAGTTCCCCGAAGTGAAGGGTGCGTCCCACCCACCTGCCAGCGCCATGGACGTGTTCAACCGGAACATTGACTTCAACGCGCTCTTCAAGTTTTCCCACATGTGAGTGTGGGGTTCGCTCCACCGGGCCCTGATCCCCATGGGTAAAGAGAATGGGCCGGGGTGGGGTCTGTGGTTGGGGCCTGGGAGCTGGGATTCCCGGGTTCTGGTCCCGGCTCTGCCACGTAACCGTTTTGCCTCAGATTCCCCATCCCGGGGCGTGGGCGCAGCGCTTCGGGATCCTCCGCTGCGGCACCAGCTCAGCGTTTCTGCTCCGTCCGGTGCCAGTGGCGGTTCTCTCTCTGGCTCGGCCGTCAGTTGAGTGCGCCCATGTAGGGAGCCGTGGGCCGGGCCGGGGGGCAGCTCTGAGACCTGGTGGTCGCTGACTCGCTCCTTTCTGCCCCACAGCTCTGCCTCCACCCAGCAGCACCTGAAGAGGGTCTATGCCAGCTTTGCTCTCTGCATGTTTGTGGCAGCGACCGGAGCCTACATCAATGTGGTGACCCATCTGCTCCGGGTAAGGGCTATGCTCGGTGGCCACGTCGGTCCCCCGCACTGGGACTGGATGGGCTTACGGGGGGCACCTCCTTTCCCCGGACTGAGTGCTGGCGAACGGGCACCGTGGGTACCTGTGCTCAGTCCTAATGCCTTCACTGCAGCCATTGACCAGGGAGTGCTGCAGACGCCTGTCTAGTGCCCAGCACTTGATGCAGGGGCTGGCAGGGCACTGCCATCTTCTCCCCAGCCAGGCGGGCGTGTCGGTGCTGCCCCCGATTGCATTCAGTGGGTAGAGCAGCCCCGGGCTGGGATAAGAATGGGGGTGTCCCGTGTCTGCAGCCCCCCCCCTTTCCACGCGCTCCCCGCGATGGGCCTGGCTGGTGCTGCATCTGCCCCCGGCCCCCGCACCAGGCTCAACTTCTCGGGGTCTGTCTGTCCAACAGTTCAGCCTGCTCTCGGGCCTGGGCTCCCTGGCACTGCTGATCTGGCTGATGGCCACACCCCACAGCAGGGAGACGGAGCAGAAGAGGCTGGGGATTCTGGCTGGCTTTGCCTTCCTGACCGGTACGTGTGGGGGGTGCCTGCCCCTAAACCTCCTGGGCAAAGGGGCCCTTCTCCCCTTGCTGGCCCCTCCCCTGGGGAGCCTGAGCCCATGGCACTTACCGTCCTGTCTGTCGCTGAACTGCCCCTCGCCCTGGGGCGGAGGGCCTCTTCCTCCAGGGCTGGGCACACGGTGGACCCAGGCGTCCGGCCGTGGGGTTCCCTGTACTAAGCACTGGGCCCTTCTCACCTGCCTGAGGGAAGAAGCTCTGAGCCCAAGGTGGCCTCTGGCTGCCGATGATGGGGGGCAGGGGCGGGGCTGCTGTCACTGATGTGTGTCACCTTGTCCTTGCAGGAGCCAACCTATGTCCTCTCCTGGAAATGTGCATTGCCATCAACCCCAGGTAGGCAGCGTGCGGCGTGGCGTGGCCGGGCCGGGTGCCCATGTCCGTCCTGGCTCTTCTCACCTCTTCTCCTTTCTTGCAGCATCATCCCCACCGCCTTCCTGGGCACCGCTGTGATCTTCAGCTGCTTCTCACTGAGCGCCCTCTACGCCAGGCGTCGCAGCTTCCTGTATCTGGGAGGTAAGAACCGCCCCCGCCCCCCTGCCGCCGCCCCAGCGTCCCCCACCCAGCCAGGGGGCTCACGCCTCTGTCTCTCTCGCAGGCTTCCTGCTCTCTGGCCTCTTCCTAATGCTGCTCTTCTCCTTGATCAACGTCTTCGTGGGGTCCACTTGGCTGTTCACAGTGAGTCCCGCCCCCCTGCATTGGGGTCCTGCCACCCCCCAATCGGCAACGGCAGCCAGCAACACTGGGGCCAGGCTATGGGAGCGGCAGCTGGAGCGGGTCCTGGAGGCAGGCCTGATCCCGCCTGGGCCACGTGGTGACGGAACCTGTCCGGAGCCATGCCTGGGCCCAGCTGTTGCTGTCTGGGCAGACAGGGCCCGATCCTGGGAAAGGTGGGTGGGCCCCTTGCAGGATCAGGCCTTCATCACTCCCACTGCTGGGTCATGTTTCCAGCCTGCTTTGCCTGGCACCCATCCCAAGGCTGGAGCTGGTTTGGGTAACTCGTGCCAGCTGTGGGGCAGCAACATCGCCTCCTGTGTCTGCCTTATCCCCAGGGCAAGCGAGACCTGGGCCCTCCCAGCCAGATGCAGGGCGGCCAGGCGCTGGCAGGGGCCGGGCTCAGGTTCGCCCATAGCCCAAGTCTCTGAGCTGGGGGGGGTGGGTGGGGCGCAGAGGGAGAGTAACGGGGGCAGGAACGGCAGCCCCTGCTGCTCATGGGGGAACTGCACTGAACAGACACGGGGGGGCATCTCGGGGGCTCGTCCCTGACTCTCCCTCCTCCCCACCAGGCTAACCTGTATCTCGGGCTGATGGTCATGTGTGGGTTCGTCCTCTTCGACACCCAGCTCATCATTGAGAAGGCGGAGAGCGGGGACAAGGATTACATCTGGTGAGTGGGGGGGGGGAGAGGGGGGGGGGGGGGTACAGCGGGTGAGGGGGGGGGGGGGGGGGGGGGTGCAGTGCAGCGCAGCAGAGAGCCCCGTGCCAGGCCGAGCCCCGTGCCAGGCTGAGCCCCCCTGACTGTCTCTGCCCCTCCAGGCACTGTGTGGATCTCTTCCTGGATTTCATCAACATCTTTCGGGAGCTCATGATGCTGCTGGGGATGAACGAGGTGAGTCCCTGCCCGGCTCAGGCCGGGCCCTGCGGCGAGGCCCCTGGACACTGGCCAAGGTCAGCCCAGCAGGCACATGGGCCAGGGGCTCTGCGGTGGGCAGCAGCCAGCACCCACCGGGCCTGCTGCGCAGGGCCAAGCGTCTGGCCCCATCCCTCCAGGAGCCCCCTGGAGACGAGCTAGGGCTTGGCGAGGGCACAGGAGTCCGGGCCTGTGTGCTGGGCCCCAGGCGGGCGGGTTCCCCTGGAGCCAAGGCCGCTTTGCCTGCCTGGAAGGGGCTGCCGAGCATCCGAGCCACCCGCAGGCCGGGGCACTGACACGTCCTCTCCTCTTGCAGAACAAGAAGAAGAAGGAGAAGTGAAGCGACGCCAGGTGCCGGTTGGGTGGAGCCCCCATCCCCCTCATCCCCTGCCCCTGACACATTAAAGGGGCTGCGCTCTGCCAGCCACGCAGCCACTCGCTTTCCTATTTTGTGGGTTGTTTTCTCTTGTTTGAGCTTTTTTTTTAATTAGAAACCAGCTGATTAGCAGCTCCTCCTCCTGGAGTTTGGTTTCCTCTTCCTGCCCCCCCCCCCCCCCCCCCCTCGCTCCTGGGGAGGCCTGGGCCAGCCACGTGCAGGCACCCCCCAGCTCCACTGGCTGAATCTTTCCAGGGGTTGGGGCCTTCCAAGGCATCTCACCCCAGTAGTGAGAGCGGGGCCAGGGGCCTGGCTGTACAGTGCTCTGCCTAGAGCTGCCACCCCCAGATCCTAAGAGCCCAGATGCCTCCATCTTGCAGCAGCCCTGCTGCCCACCCCGGCCTTTCATTCAGCCAGGGCCAGAGTGTCTGGCCGGGTTCGCCCTGGTTCCAGCCTGCAGTGGGCCCCTGTTCCCGGGAGCTGCATGCCCAGCAACGTCTGGATCCGCTTTGGTTCCAGCTCCGGGGGATGGGGGGCTTTGGCTGGCCCTGCCAGGGGCTCCCCTTCCGTTTGTATAACGAGTCCCCCCCGGCTGTCCCTGCCCCAGCAGAGAGATTGCTCACCTCCCCCACGTGGGACCAGCCAGGCAGCAGGCCGAGGATCTCCCCGGCTAGGCTCCGTCCCCGGGGCTCTCATGTAACATCCCCTGGCCTCCAGCGCCTCGCTCTGCAATGGACGGTCTCCCCTCTCCCTGTCACGAGGCTACTGATTCATCCCCCAGCTGGGAACCCCAGATGTTTTTCTGAAGCTCCATGTTTCTCCTTGGCTGACGGGCCCTTTTCCTCTCCCCTGAGGCCAAACTCCACCTCTGCTTGCTCGGGATAAAGGAGTCGCGCGCGCTCGCTCGCTCTAGAACCAGTGCCAAGAATCACAATGTAAGAAATAATCTACTTTTAAAGAGACGTCTAACAGGTTTTAATACCGTAACAAGTGTAATTATTTTCTGTTTCATCGGTTGACAGCCCTGGCTGCGTTATATAACTCATACTGTGAAGACAAAGGTGTTTTGATTCAGAAATATGAAATCTCCATAGTCTTACTTTGTACAAAAAAATAAATAAAAATCCTCAAACTTTAACCTTTACAGCCAAGCTGTCTGCTCCTTCTTGGGGGTCGTCACATGCTTGCCTTGGGTGGTAGTGGCTCTAGGCCGCCCCAGGCCCCAAAGATCTAAGGGTCTAAGACAGAGCTGGTCGGCCGCATGTTCCAGGTGGGGGAGGCGGCGCAGTGCTGGGAACTGGACCCGTCACATCCCAACACGGTGGCCGGAGCACAAGGCCAACCTGCTTCTGAGTAGCCAGGGGAATATTTAGGGCAGCCTAAGGTGCCTTAAGGTTGGGCAGGGAAAGATGCGGAAGTGACGGCCCTAGGAACGCCCCCGTGCTGTGGAGAGCTCCTCCCGTAGGGTCTCTGCACGGGGGCAGTTGAGTCTCGGGAATAACCAGGACATGGCCATCGCGTGGCTAGGAAGAGTAGGGGGCTGCACTCGCTGCGTGCCCCACTGAGACATGGGATGGGGAACCCAGAGCCAGCTCCAATCCCTCCCCATCTCGATGTTCTCGGGGGCTGATCTCTACAGCCAGCCCTCTGCCTGTCCCAGCTGCGGGTCAGGCCTGGGGACGATCCCAAGGCAGACAGTTGGCTGGAGGTCTGTCAGCCTCTTTCTCCTTCCCACTGGGCAAGCAAACCTGCTCTGCGTTCTCACCCCCCACGGGACTGGGCCGGGCTGGCCCCCCGCCCCGGCACCGGCAGAGTCCGATACAGCTGAGGGGCAGCGGCAGGAGCTGGCCGGGGGGGTGGTCCGGAGCATGGGCACTCTCAGGCTGGTGCAGGCGGACTCCAGCTGCCAGGCGACCAGGACTGGTACCCGGAGGCGCACGGGGGGGGTGAGAGCGGCGAGGGAGACAGCATTGAGCAGCCACCCTGGCCTAGCCACCACCTACAAGCCATGGCCCTCCTCACCCAGGAGGGGGCTCTGGCCCTGTTCTCCCCTAAAATTCCCTGTCCTGGTGGACTTAGACTCCTAGTCTTCATGCCCACACCGTGCTGCTGTGCCTCCAACCACCCCAGAAGCAGCTGCATTTCAGGGTGTTTACAGGTAGGGACAGTGAAAGCGGAGCCTGGCGTTTGCTTTTTACACCCCCCACCCCCAAGAGCCCTTTGCCCAACAAAGCACTTAGACAAGTAATTAACCCTCGGGGCAGCTCCCAGCCAGGCCCAGAGGAGGGGAGGGGGCCAGGGGGAGGGAGCAGTAGGAGCAGGTGTCACGGAGTATTGGGGGACTCAGGGCCCTGCACCCCCGGCCTCCTGCGATTCACTGCGACTCTCAGCCAGCCAGTAAAGCAGAAGGTTTATTTGGATGACAGGAATACAGTCCAAGACAGGTCTTGCAGGCACAGACAACAGGGCCCCCCTCAGTTAGGTCCAGCTTGGGGTCCCAGGGCATGCCAGCCCACCCCCCTTTGGGGGGTCAGAGCCATCTCTGCCTCCCAGCCATCTCTCCAGCCTGCTTCCAGCACTCTGCTCTTAGCGACCCCTCCCACCGCCTTTGTTCAGTTTCCCGGGCCAAGGAGTCACCTGGCCTTCAACCCCCTCCTGGGTTCTCATGTTACAAGCTCAGGTATGTGCCTTCGGGCAGCCTCCCATCCCCCGATGCAGACCATCCTAGTCACACTCCCGTCAGCATTCCCACACCCCAGCAAGAACAGTCCCAGTTCGTCACACCAGGACTCTGAGTGGGGAGGGGAAATGGCATTGGGGTCTGGCTCAGCCAGGCCCAAGCCCAGTGCTCCAGGTTTCCCTTCTCTCTCACCCTGGCACTGGGCTCCCCCACTGTGCCCCAAGGGGCTGGCCAGGGGCAGGGAGGCTCCCCGTACGTACCGTGCGGTGCCTGCACCTCATCACCTGTCGCACCCGTTGTGCAGGCTGTGCTGGGACCCATCGTCCGCCTCGTGCTGGTAGCATCACAGCTGGGAGGGAACCCTGCTGGGGCTATGGCGGGGGGCACATAGTACACAGCCCCCCCCTGGAAGAAGGGGGGGCCAGAAAATGCGGCCCATAGCCCAGCCTGGTGCCGGAGGGGAGCCAGCTCCCAATGCTGGCTCCAACCCCGTGCCCCCAGCCTGCTGCGCCACCTCTGGGGAGACCCCCCCCCCAGACTCCAGAGGGGAACTGGGGCATCTCTGGTTGACTGGGGGAAGGGGCCCCAAGGGCTCATCAGGATTTGGGGGGGAACATCAGAAATTCCCTCCCCCACCTACCTGGGGTGGGAGGGGCCCTGGGAGGTGAGTGATGCAACTACCCTGCAACCAGCGAGGCTGGCACAAGGGGTGCCGCAGGTTTGTGCCTGGAGCCACGGGGGGTGGCCCTGGCACCCTCAGCCCCCCTCCTCACCCTGCGTCCACAGCCCTAGTGCGGGGGGGGGGGGGGGGGCTGCTGTCCATTTGTCTGTCCATACCCCTGAGCCAGCAGCTCCCTGGGCCATGCGGGGCCCTCCATCCCACTCTTCACCTGGGACGCCAGTGACCCCAGGAGAGGGGGGCTGCGACGCTGTGGGGCAGAGGGGAGACACAGGGTGCTCGGGGCCCAGTGCAGGGGGACCCGGGCTATGTGAATAGAGCCTGACCGGGCAGCCCTTCTCCCCACCCCCATCCAACCCCATGCCTGCTCTGCTGCCGAGGGGAACCAAGCCCCACAGGCATGGCCCAGGATAATGGCTCTGGGCACCGGGGCCTGGAGTCTCAGGCCGCAGCCCAGAGCCCGCACCCCCTGCCTGGCCCCCACCCCCCAGGCGTACCTGCTCCTGTGGCAAACCCCAAACCCAGCCTGCACCCTGCAAAGGCCGGGCGCTGGCCTGCTCAGGCTGGGACATCACAAGTGGGGCCTGATCTTGTGAGGCAGCGGCCTCAGCTCCTCCCGACACCCCGAGAGCTGCCAGGGGGCCAAGCAGAAAGGGGCCTGGCCCGGCCGAGGCAGGGCCACCATGGCAACCAGCGCTTGATTATAATCGTGCCCCTCGGAGGCCCAGTGATTTGCCCTTCCACGGCGACCAGCCCACGTCATGCTCCTGACCCGCACCCCCGCTGACACTGGCTCCAGCCTTCACCCCCTGAGCCGTGTCCACTGGCCCCTGCTCTCCCCTTTCGCCGCCTGCCTGGCGTCTGACCGGCTCCACTGCCCAACAGCCGCTGCACCCCACTCAGAGGTGGCTGCCTTTCAGTGCTGGGCGAGCCGTGCCCCTGGACTGGTGCCAGATCCTCTCCCTTCGGGGCGTCTCTCTCCCGTGCTCCGGTACCACGGCTGGAATCGCTGACACCACAGCAGCCCTTCGACGTCTGCATGGCGAGACTGGGCCCAACGCCCCCTTTCTCACCTGCCCTGCACGTGGGGGGCAGCCCCGGGGCCAGTCAGCATCCGTGGCACCCGCCCACAGCTCTGAAGAGGAAGGGCCCATCCCCCAGGGGCAAAGTGGCCAGCCCAACTCCCAACACCAGGTCTGGAGCGGGCAGAGGGGATCCGTTAGATTCATACCGAGTCCATCATGGCCCCCCATGCACCAGCGACAAACGCGGCCCCAGCAGGCTCCTTTGGGGTGCCGGTTTGAACGCAGGCCAGTGGGACTGAACCCCCCATCCGTCCCGGGATGCTCAGGGGCTTGTGAAACCTGGGAGGGCACATGAGGGGTGCTGCTCTCAGCCCCTTTCACGGCACCCAGCTCAGCTGGCACCGCGCCCTGGGGACTGACTCCTGCCCCCCCCGGCAGGAGCTGCAGGGCTCCGTTCCTGACCCCCAGGAGCTGGTGGGTGGGCAGGGAGGGGACGGGAACCACGCATGAATCCAGCCCCGCTCTTAACCTTTTATTGGCAGTTTGAAGGGAGACCAAGGCAGACAATAAACAGCTGGATTCACAATAACTTATATAAATAAAACAAAGTAGGAGGGGGGCGTCATTGAATAAAAAACCCAACCGGAAGGCGAGAAAGGGGAGTGGGGCTGTCCACGGCCATAGCACCATTGGAGAGAGCCAGGCGAGGGGCACACGGCCAGGGGAGGCAGCGGGACCGGGAGCCAAGGGCAACCCCAACCCAAACACAAAAGACAAGGGGCAGGAGCAGCTCCGGGACCCAGCTGGGATCAGCTCATGGGGTCTGCCCCCCAGCACCAGTGGAGAGGAACGGCCCCGCTGGCGAGCAGGCAGGGCTGGGCTAGTGAGTGGGGGGACCCCAACCTGGCACTGAGGGGTCGGGGGACACAGCCGGGGGTGCTGCTGAGAGGGGAACGCGACTCCAGTAACTCGGGGCGGCTAGAAACCCCTGCGCTCCAGCCACTCACACCTGGGGCCTTAGCACTCCTGGTTTCTACAGCAGCGACTCACTCCACGCCCCTGCACCTACCAGCGCAGGCCCATAGCTGGTGCATCAGAGGAAGGAAATCTCCCCCTTCCCCATAACGAGCCTGTGGAACTCACTGCCACAAGAGATTGAGGTGTAGGCGTTAAAAGGGACTGGACATTCAATGCAGCAAGAACAAGAGACCATCTAGTTACCTGAGAAGGGCAAAGCGGCCCCTGCCGTACAGACTGGCCAGGCCCTAGCCAGCAGGAGAGACCCCTCCCCCCCCGCAGGACGGCTTGCCCCTTCCTCGGCAGTGGCTGGGTCCGGGCCCTGCTGGAGACCGCACTAGAGGGGCCCCTGGTCCAATCCAGGCAGGCGATCCCCATGCGCCCCAGGGGACCCACTCGGGGAGGGCTCCATGCGGACGTCCCCGGAGCTGAGACGACGGCGCAGACAGGCCCTGCGACACTGCACCAGCCTCTGGGGATGAGCCTGGGGGGAGCTGGGAGCTGCGTCCAGGGCGAGGCGTCTGTTCCGGCCCGCTTGGAAAGGGGTCCGGGGTGGAAGATGTGGTGGTGGCCCCCAGCCGTGGCTCCTCTGTTGGGTGGGGGGGGCACGTGGTTTGAGACACCTTGGCAGGATTCTGCGGCCCCCGGTGCCAGCAATGGGCTCTGACCGGCCCCAGTGCCAAGCGCCACGGGCTCCTGAGGGGTCGGGGGAAGCACGGGGGGCCCCAGGCAGCGCCTTCCTCCTCCAGCACCAGCTGATCCCTCCTCCCGCGAAGGGGGGCTCCAGGGGCACCCTTTAACCTTGGCTCCCGCAGGAGGAGAGGCTGTCGTACAGCGAGTCACTGAGCGACTCCGAGTTCTCCAGGCCCGGCTGGCCCTGCCCCGTGTCTCTGGACTTCAGCTCCAGGCTGCCTTCCTCCCCCACGTCAGAGGCACTGGGCGTCCGGCTGGCGGTGAACGCCGGTGGGGAGGGGGGCGGCAGGCGGGGCCCGTCTGAGGAGGCTCTTTTCCTCTCGGCGGTGCTGCGTGCGGAGCTCTGCAGGGACAGACGCGGGCGTGAGAGATCTGTGCGGCAGGGGTCATCTTCCTGCTCAGACCCCCCCCCGGCAGACGCCGCTCAGGGACTGGGAGCAGAACAACCCGGCCGGCTGGGGGGTCCCTACACGTCGGCACGGCCCTGCCTGCAGACAGGCCTGGATCGCAGAATTGTGGGGCCCGGGCAGTACGGAAATTGGGGTTCCCCCCTTCTGTAAACTGGACAGCAAAGTACCCCCGCCCCACACAGACCCCAGGATGACCCTTCTACCCCACAGCCCCAGTACGCCTCCCATCCCACCCTGCACACAGCTCCCCAAATGTCCCCTCCCGTCCTGCCCAATACCCAGACAGACCTCCCGAATGCCCCCTACCCCACATAGTCCCCAACCACCAACCCACACATCCCTCCCGCTCACTGCAGCCCCCCAACATCTCAGTCCCCCTCGCACCCCTCGCTGACTCCCGGGCTCCTCCTGGCCCCAGCCCCACTCCGCATGCTCGGCACTCACACGGTGCAGCCGCCCCCCTGGCATGGTGGGGGCTGGGGGGAGGGGGCGGGTTGCGCCGCAGAGCCGCTGAGTCTGGGGTTCCCCCGCACTCGTTGGGGGCCCCGTGCAAGGGACCTGAGTGCACGTTGGTTAATCCTCGCTGGCCGCCAAAGGGCCCTGCAGCTCCCTGCACGTGTGCCAAGCTGCCATCTGCTCCGCACAGACCCTTCTGCTCCCAGGGCAACGTGCCCAAGAGCCCAATCCCCAGCCCTCATCCCTGCCAGCTGCTGCTGCCTCCACCCCAGAAGTGGCTGCATCTCAGTGGGGCCAAGGGGCCTCCCACAGTGACTTTCTTTTGGATCCTGTCTCAGGAGAAGAGCAGGAGTGAAATTCCGTCCCCCATGGCACCAGCGCCGACGAGATCGAGGCCAAATCCTGCCTGTGGCTGGGCGCCCCCTGCACCGCCCAGCGCCACTGCACGAGGTCACAGGGTGCCCTGGCCACGTCCAGCCCTGCGCAGCTCAAAATAAATAAATCAATTAATGGAGAGATCCCATCTCCTAGAACTGGAAGTTTCAGAGTAACAGCCGTGTTAGTCTGTATCCGCAAAAAGAAGAACAGGAGTACTTGTGGCACCTTAGAGACTAACAAATTTATTAGAGCATAAGCTTTCGTGGACTACAGCCCACTTAGAACTGGAAGGGACCCCAAAAGGTCGAGTCCAGCCCCCTGCCTTCACTAGCAGGACCAAGTACTGATTTTGCCCCCGATCCCTAAGTGGCCCCTTCAAGGATTGAACTCACAACCCTGGGTTTAGCAGGCCAATGCTCAAACCACTCAGCTATCCCTCCCCACAATGAACATACCCACCCACCCCTCCCCCAGCCTCCCATCGCAGCCCAGCCCCCCCACTCCTCCCCCCCATGGCAGCCCAGCCCCTCCCC
>NC_048313.1:12525605-12554263 GCF_013100865.1 Trachemys scripta elegans
CCCGCCCCCCCCCACCCGAACCCCCCCACAGCCCCCCATTCCCCCCCTCCCTCCCCCCTACCCCCCCCCCCGGGCACCCCCCCCAGCCCCCCCATACCCCCCCATATCTCCCCCCAACACACACCCCGGCAGCCCCCCGATCCCCCGACGCACCCAGGCCGGGCCGGGCTGTGGGGCGGCCCCCGGCAGCCGCTGCTCCGTGCGGGACCCCCAGCGCCGCGGGTCCGGCTCCCCGGCATCCTCCCCCGGCCCCGGCCCCGGCCCCGGCCGCTCCCGCTGCGGCGGCTCCCGGGCCGGCCCCGCTATTGTTGGGGAAGAGGCGGCGCTGCTGCTGCTCCAGCCTCGGCGGCTCCCCCGGGCCTGCGGCTCCGCCTTCCCCGCCGCCACCGGGGAGGAGCCCGGCCCCCGCCCGCCCCCAGCCTGGGGCAGGGGACCCGGCCCGGGACCCCCCAAACCGGGACCGCCCCGCGCGAGCCTGGGGACAGGGGACCCCCAAACCGGGACCGCCCCCCGCGAGCCTGGGGACAGGAGACCCCCAAACCGGGACCACCCCCACGAGCCTGGGGACAGGGGACCCCCCAAACTGGGACCCCCCCAGCCTGGGGAAGGGGACTCGGCCCAGGACCCCCCAAACCGGGACTGCCCCCCCATGAGCCTGGGGACAGGGGACCCCCCAGCCTGGGGAAGGGGACCCAGCCCGGGACCCCCCAAACTGGGACTGCCCCCCAGGAGCCTGGGGATGGGGGACCCCCCCTGAGACTCCCAAGCCTGGGGGGAAGGGGACCCCACCAAACTAGGAGCATGGGGGGGGGAAGAGCCTCCCAAACTGCCCCCCCCACCCAACTCCCTTGGATCATGGCAGGGAGGGACCCCCCAAGGGCCCCCTCTTGGATCATCAGTGAGAGGGGGACCCTCACAAACTGCCCCCTAGGGCCGAGTGCTCAGATGGGGAGGCGGAGGGTGGGAGCTGCCCCCGGCCGGAGCACACACTCCAGAGCCCCCCATCTCCCCAGGGACCGTGTGGGCCCAAAGGAGGACGATATTTCCCACCAGGCCGAGTGACTGCAGGTGCCAGCGTGCGACCCCTCAGAGGGGCCTGCTGTCCTGCCAGGGCTGAGACCCCCCCTTCCGAGCCCCAGGCCCCTGCACGGGGGCTGGGCCGAGCCAGCAGAGCCCCCCCGCCCCAGCACCAGCTGAAGGGACAATGGAAACCTGCCAGGCCAGCAGCGTTGTGTGGTGCCACCGCGGGGCTGGGGGAGGAGGGAGCAGATCTCTGCACCAGACCAACACGGTTCTCCCACGGCTTCCTCAGCCAGCGGCGTGCCCTCCCTGGCTAGCCGAAGTGCCCTGGCCGTGCCCAGCGGGTAGGCCTGATGCCCAGCCCGGGTTTTACGGGACAGTCCCTTTTCAGCACGGAGAGGAAGAGCAGCCTCCGTGATAACAGCTGCAGGGCAGAGCAGATGCCCCCTCAGGGCGCCAGCCCGGGGCTGGGACGCTCTCGGCTTGGCTGGCCAAGCGGCTCCAGAGACAAGACTGCAACAGAATCTGCCTCCCTGGCATCGCGCCCTGGGTCCTGTGTGTGTCTGGGATTCCCGCAGCTCCGGCCTGCCCCGTAGCCGAGCGCAGGATACCGAGTCCTGGGGCAGGGGCTTTGGATTCAGTTCATCAGGCTGGTTTTGCGTTCGGACAGGTTTGCACTGCTGCACGTCCCCGGAGACGGCCCGGGGGCCCCACTCCCGCTTCTGCCTCAGGACAGGACTTGGATGTGGGTCCGGACACGTCAGGCCACTGGTCACCCCAGTGCCCCCTGCAGCAGGACTGGTAGCATCCCGCAGTGCTACAGTGCCGGGGTGACCCAACCTACTGACCCTCCCAGCCAGCCGCGTGAGATCATCTTCAGACGTTGGAGAGCTGGGCGCACCTGCCGGGACTCGGGGCGCCAGCCCCACTCCTACTGAAGCTCTGAGCCCCGGCAGGCATCTCCCCCGTAGCCCCACCCCCCTGCTGCAGGGGAGAAACCCGGAGCTCCCCCGCCTAGTGCCTAGAGCCAGGTGGGCGCTCCACAGCCACGGGGTGAGTGACAGGCGCTGCCCCCAGGAATTTACACTCGGGCCCGTCTGCATGAAGGGAATTGGCACTGGGCCGTGAACTAGGGGCGTGCCCAGCTTGTGGTACCGGTAACCCCCGGGGCAGCAGGCATCACGTGCCCCCCGTCCACAGGCGCTGCGGGTCTGTTACAGCCCTGCCTATAGGCTCCCGTTGCTGGAGATGTCCCATGTCAGCCACCACCGTGCGACTCACTCCCTGGCCAGCCAGCAGCAGATGGCAGTTTCCAGGCCTGAGCCGGAGGGAGGCCAAGGTGGGAGGGCCTGGCGGTGCTGCTCAGAGGAACGAAGGCAGGAGTCGACTCCCAAGAGACAAGAGGGCGGATGGGAAAGGTGCCGCCGAAGGGCAAGGAGAGAAGTGTTCCAGCGAGGACAGAATCTGACTCAGACACCAGATTTCAGGACGACTCGCAGTGTTAGGCTTGTCCACCAGAAATGCTTCAGCGTCTTCTCTCGTGCCCACCCCAGCCCTGGCCCCGGCCTGCGCGGCTCGGACCCAGGCAGGAGCGAAAGACGCCAGCCTATTCCCTTGTCTCTTGGAACATGAAACCCGCCCATCTGCGTGTGCCCATGCCGAGGTCACGGGGCGGCTCAGCGGGGGACGAGCGGGAGCGGCACGCTGAACTCTGGATTGAACGTTGCTTAGCAAGGAGGTTTTGGGAAAGCGAGAAGGGATCATTTCTACAGCGGTAACTTCCCCCCAAAGCGCAGGAGTGAAATGGACTCCAAGGCCGAGTGTAACCGGCACCAGGCGCCAGGCTGGGCGACATGCAGAACGCGAACAGAGCGCACAGACGGGGACAAGACAACTGGATTTCCCCCTTCCCTGGTAACGCTCTAGGCTCAGCAGAGACGTCCCTTTAACGGAGCAGTCTCCAGGGGTCCCATGAAAACAGACGTGGTCCAGTTTGCCAGCATGTTGCACCTTGCAGTGCACTGTGAATGGCTGGGCAGGGAGCAGGAGACCAGGCCCCTCCCGTGCCGTTTACCCGCTGGAAAAGCACGTGCCCCCTCAGTTGGGTACCTGAAGGGGAGCCAAGCGCCTTTGAAAATCTGCAGCTCCTGCGGCGGGTGGAGGCGAGAGGCAGGCTGGGCGGGAGCAGCCCCGGTGCTGGGGGCAGGCAGTGCAGAGCCGTGAGAACGCTCTGGCTGGGGTTTATTGTAAGGTCTGCGTCACTGCTTTAAAATGAGGATATTTCTCCCACCCGTGGCAGGCCGGACTCCCGCACGGGGAAGAGAAAGAGCCAGGCTCCTGGTGAACGAGGGCCTGATTCAGGGCCCCCCACAGCACCCCCAGAAAGTGCCTCCAGCGAGCGGCTGGGGTGTGCCTCTTGGCCAGCCTCGACCACTCACGGGACAGGGAGAGCGAGCCGCAGAAAGGGAGTCCATGGCTCGTTGGACACAGGCGAGGTCACGGTTTGTGTGTACAGTTACAGCCCTTTCCCACCCTGCAGCGCGCTCACCCCCTGAGCTCAAAGACTTCACAAACCTCCCCAAGTCCCCCAGTGGTGTGGGGAAACCGAGGCACTGAGCGGCACCGTGATGTACAGCACTGGTGCGGTTGCAGCAGGGGTGTGTCCTGCACCGGGGGCAGGAGGGTGTCGCACCAAGCCCCGCAGCCCCTGGCGGCCTCCCCTCCGTCCCTGTCCCGGCACCAGCGCACGGACACGTCCGACGACAGCTGCCAGGCTAGAAGGGGTGAGAGCTCCCTCTGCCCACAGCTCCCTTGCCAACCTTTGGCTCCATGCCCCTGGATCCTGGAAGGGGTAGGACGGTCCCTCCCTCGGGGCAAACCGCTGCAAAGGCCTCGCACCCCTGCCCGCCTCGGGGGATTCCCGCCGGCTGCCAACACTTGCTTGGCCTGTGACCCACAGCTGCCTCCTCCGCCCATCAGGTGGGCCGCAGGATGGGGTGGACACCAGCCACGGGCAGGGAGGCCTGGCAAATCCCCAGGGGCCGATACCAGGCTGATCTGTGCAGGCCTGAGGAGGAGGAGGCCGGCTCAGCGCCGGGCAGCGAAGCACAAGGCAGAGGCAAGGGGGAACTGCAACTCAATAGCCGAGATTCCCAGGGAGGCTCAGAGATCGCTCCCCCACCCTCCACCGATCGCCATGTAAACTCGAGCGAGTCACTTCATTTCTGTCTAGACTGGGGGTGATCATCCCAGGGTTCAGCGAGGTGAAGTGACTTGTCCCTCATTAAGGCAGCAGAACCCAGGTGTCCTGTCCTGTCCCTGAGGCCCCCCTTCCTCCATCCTATGGCAATAGTCAGGCAGAATCCCAAAGTGCGGCCACACCCGGGGTGCGAGCAGAGGGAAGCCGGGTCTGTTCCGACACGTCCCATTACACAAGATGTTTTCACACCGAGGGCAGAGGGAATTTGGTCCGTCTACAGGCTCACACAGCGATGTTACATATCTCGCACATTCACACGACGGCTTCTCATGTACACTCTGGACTTTTCGCCACCATCGCACTCACCCCCAGGCAGAGTTGTGACCCAGGACACGTGCCCTGCTCCTCACGCTGGCCACCCACAACCTGCCTTGGAGCTCAGGGGAACTGCAGACACTCAGCACCCCCGGAGATCCGGCCTGGGTACGGAAACGACATGCAGGGGTTGTATCACCCACCAGTGAAAGGCAGCCACCTCTGGGCCAGAACACTGCAGCCGTTTGCCAGTGAGCTGCGAGAGATCAGGACAGGAAGTGAAGAAGAATCATGCAGCGGATTGTGAAGCAAACGGAACTGCCCGGGGGGAATCTGAGCAAGATACAGGAACTCCTCTTACCAGCCCAAGAGTGGGACCGTCCCCGGCGCGGAGCACCCAGGACCTCGACCGGACGTCTCCCTGGAGCGCGGAAGCTGCAGAGCGCTGGTGTCTGGCGAGGAAGCGCCCTGGGCAGGAGTGGAGGTTGCCCTGCCTGTCCCGGATATGCCAACGGCAGGACAGCTCTGGGGGAGGTTTCTCTGCTCCACTCCTCACGGCGTCTGGAAGGGGACAAGGAGTGCGGAGATCAAACTGCTGGAGACTGCGCCAGGATGGGAGATGAACCAAAAGCAAACCCTGCCGCCCCCTTCCCCGAGCGGAGCCAGGCCCAGACACAACAAGAGCAGCAAAAATAGTCCCGGAGTCGTCGCCGGGGATGTTGAGGGTTATTTATAGCTCGCTCGCTGCAGCGTGGACACACGCCCAAGCCGGGGACAGTGCAGCCAGGAGCTGGTTGTTCTGTAAAATCCCCCGCCCTCCCTCGGGGCTCGATCCCAACATGGAGGGGGCTCTCCCAATGCTGTGCCTCTCACCAGGACATGCCGTCCCCGGAGGGTGGGGGGAGCACGCCGTGAAAGGCAGAGGCCTGGGCCTTCCTTCGCCCCGGGAGGGCAGGGGCTTGGGGAGCGACCCAGTGGCCAACGCTGCGGGGGCTAGCGCCGCCTCAGAGTCACTGCACCATGATGCAGGTAGCACGGGCGCCTGGTGCTCCAGAGGGAGAGGGAGCCGCCCCGGGGGGAGGACAGGGAGGGCCCCAGGCTCTGCCTGGTCTGGACCTGGTTCAGGTCTCCACAGAGCGGCTCTGAGGAGAGGGATCCAGGGACCCCTCCCGAAGGGGTTTCGTTCGGCCAGAAGGGCACTCCCCCTGCCCCGCAGCCCCCTCCTTGCTGCCCAGAAGTGCCCGGGAGACGGGGCGGTTTGCCATTAAAAACCCTTATCCGCCCCTCCCCGCTCTCTACCCTGGTGCTTTTAGCTGCCCCATTTCCTTAGAAGCCCAGTGCTGAGAGCAGGCTGGTCCCTGGGAGCCCGGACTCCTGGGTTCCATCCCTGCCCCTGCCCCCGCGTCCTGTGTGACCTTGGCCACGTCCCGCTCCCGCTCCATTTAACTGGTGCGATAACCCCCCCGCCCGGCACAAGTTGCTCCCACAGTCTGCTGGGGAGGAGAGCAGTCCAGGGGGACCCAGGCTGGCAGTGCCACCGGAAGGTGCATGGCAGGGGCAGGGCCCCTGGTGTTGGACGATGCAGCCGCCCTCGTCTTGAATAGAGAGATGGAGCCTGCAGAGACTCCCGTCCCCAGCATGCAGAGCGCTGAGTGACCAATACAGCGTGGGAGATTGCAGCCTGCTCAGGCCAGGCCGGAGCCGCGTATCTGGGACCTGCCAGGCACCCAGAGAGCCTGACTGAGCTCCCGGCCTGGGCCAGGCCCCACTCCGCTTCGGGTTACGTGGGTGTAACTCCCCAGAGCGCAGTGGGATTGCTGCTGGCACCCGGGGTGGGGGTCCCAGAGCGAGAGGGGACGGGCCTGGCTTCAGCTCCTTGATCCCTCCAGCCCCTTCCCCTGCCCCAGGAAACGGGAGAGGAAAGCTGGTCCCGGAGGGGAAGTGAGGTGCTGTCTGGAGGGGAAGGCCCAGCCAACCCCCCTCCCCCCCAAACAATGCCAGCCTCAGGGGCCCCAACCAGAGAATGGAGGGCGGGGGAGGGTCTGAGTGATCCTCCCAGATGAGCGACGCAGGCCCACCCCAGAGCCCCTCACTCCCCACGAGCGCTCGGGGGCTGCGAGGTGGGAACAGCTTCCAGCCCCAACCGCCTGCCAGGAGCGGGGCTGGTCGGACTGGGGACGCCAGGGCGGGCGAGTGCCAGCAGGGCCGGGGTGTCTCCGGGAGCCTCTCCGGCCGCTGCGGGCAGGGAGAGGCCGCGGGGTGAGAGGCAGAGACCTGGGCACGCCGGGTCAGGGCTTCTCTAGGGCTATGCAACCCTGCACTGCGGCAACCCCTTAGTGCAGTCATTGTGGGGAGGGGGTCCAGGGGCTACAGCAGGGGCTGGGAGCCAGGACTCCTGGGTTCCATTTCTGGCTCTGTCGCTGACTCGGCAGATGACCTTGAATTCATCGAGTTGCCCTGTTGAGCCTCAGCTTCCCCGTCTGTGTAATGGGCTCGGCCCCTGAGCTGTGCAGCTGTTTCCAAAGCGCCCCCTTTCCCTGGCCTCGCTCGCTAGGACGCCGCACGCTCCAAGGCCAGAAGGGAGCACTGGGACTGACCACAGGCCAGACCTGCCCCACACCAATTCCTAGAGCAGATCCTGGAGAAAAAACTCCAACATGGATTTAAAAATTGCCCGTGCGGGAGAATCTGCCGCGACCCCTGGTGAATCGTCCCAGGGTTTAATCACCCCCAATGTCAGACATTTCATCTTCTTTCCAGGGTCTCGCTTCAGCTTCCAGCCACTGGGGCGGGTTCGACCTTCCTCTGCTAGACTTTAGATCCCCGATGACATATCTGCGCCCCAGTCACCCCTGTGAAGCGGGATCCATTGATCTAGCGCTGCCCGGCCCCTTTCTAATCCCCTCACCGATGTCTCAACGTCCGTCTAGAACGGTGCCCCCCAGCACTGGGCGCACACTTCCAGCAATATTCCTAAAGGGGCTGTCATGGAGTGTGGGGGAGTCAGGGCCCTGCACCCCTCTTCCTGGGATTCACCGGGACACTCAGCCAGCCAGTAAAATGAAAGGTTTATTGGACAGTAGGAACGCAGTCTAAAACAGGACCCCTCAGTCAAGTCCTTCTGGGGGGCTGGGAGCTTACACCCCAACCTCGGGGTTCCCTGCGTTCCACCACCAAGCACCAAACTGAAACCCCCGTCCAGCCCCTCCTTTCTGGCTTTTGTCTCTTTCCCGGGCCAGGAGGTCACCTGATCTCTTTGTCTCCAACACCTTCAGTTGCACCTTCGCAGAGGAGGGGCCCAGGCCATCAGTTGCCAGGAGACAGAGTGTCGGGCATTTAGGTACACTGGCCCTTTGCTCTGCAGCAACCAGACACCCTTATCCCACCACCTAGATACTTAAGAACTGCATAGGGGAAACTGAGGCACTCACACAGTATTCAGAGAAAACATTAAGAACATTCCCAGTTCGTCACAGGGGTGCTGCCAGGTCCCACCCCGGAGGTGACCCCAGCCTGGGGGGCTGCGGGGACCCTCACCCATTTCCCGAAGGAGAACGCGCCCCTCCCGGGGAAGGACAAGTGGCTAGCAACGCCACAGGGTGGCTTCCAGTCCAACTGCTCCTCCGCAGTCAGCCAGCCAGGAGCTGGGCAGAGCCGGCTCCGCTTATGGCAGATGGAGGAGCCCTGGCGAGGTCAGGACTTTTCGCACCGATGCCCGGGACTCGGTGGAGGGGGATGGGGAAGAAACCTGACCACACGAGCCCCAGCGTCCACTCCGCTCCCAGAGACAGAACCTGGCTCCCAGCCCCCCGTCTATCCCAACAAGCCAAGGCAGGGTGAGCAGGTGAGACGAGCCCGGCTCTGGGGGCACCAGGGGCTGGACCTGCATTTGACAAGCGAGCATTTCACGAGGGCTCCCTGGGGCCCCGCCAGTCGCTGGGAAGGCCTGATTCTGCTGGTGGCTCGGCGTGCTGGGCCCCAGGCAGCGCTGTCCTGGGGCCAGTCACAGCTGCTGCGCAGACACACCTTGGTCCCCCCTCTTTGGGATCCCGCTGGCACGGGGCACTGGGCTGGGAGATTAGGCTTTGCCCCAGCTGACACATTGCTGTGCTGCCCAGGGCTGGGCCACGTCCCCCCCAGCCCCTCCAGGTGACCATCTGAGGCCAGGAAGCACAAGGCTCACCCCCTCCTCGTGTTAGCAGGCCTGGCTGCAGGCCCGTTGCTGCTACGACCCAGGGCTGCTGCCCCACAGATCCACCCATCTCGGTACCCTGGGAGCGCCTGGCGTGGGCTGAGCAAAGGGGCCAGGGTTCACCTGCAGGAGACAGAGCGGATATTTACCTCTGTGGAGCCAGCGGCTCCAAACTCCTTCACCGCAGGGTTCAGGGTCGCAAGGGGGGAGAAGGGGGACTGGCTCCCTGCTCCCCACGCCCTGGGGGAGGACCCAGAGGCTTATGCCCACAGCACACAGCCACTGCCAGCATTGCTCCCAGTGCAATGAGCCCCTGGCTGCTGGGGCTTGTCTGAGGAGCTGGCAGGGCACTACAGAGCCCCACTGACGGGCTGGCTTGGCCCCTGGCACGAGGCCCACGGCGGGAGCAACAGCTGAGCCCCCAAAACACCCTATTCCCTCCCCACAAAGCGGGCGGTGAGGCCTCGTCAGGGCAGGATGTGGGGAAGGGGCGGCAAGTGCCAACGTGCAGCCGTAGCGGGGCAGGGAGCCAGCTCCCTCCAGCAAATTCCAGCGGAGCTGGGAGCAGGGGCTGGTTGGGCTGGTGCTGCTGCATTTGCCACACGGCCGCGCGCTGAGAGCTACGGGGGTAGGGAGGGTGGCAGACACAGAAACCGTCACCACACGCCGCAACACAAGACACCGACACCCTGCAGCCCAGAGACACCCCCAGAGACGCAGAGCACTCGGCCTCAGCGCGACAGAAAACCCAAACCACCCAACACGGGGCACAACCCCGGGGCTGCTCTAAGCAGGTCGCTCTCACTACGCTGCTCAGGGCTGTGAAATCCACCGGTTGGGTCGACTCAGCCCCAGGCCGACGGCTCTCTCAGAGGTGGATTCACTGTGATCCATCGGCAGAACAACTCCTCCCGGCGCTGCAGCGGCCGTCTCAGCACCGTACCAAACCCAACCGCCCAATGGCCACATGGCTCTGAGAACCGACAGGCAACGCGGCCCCTGAACTAAACACTCGCTCTTCGCTTCTCCCCAGAGCCCCGTTACTGACCAGACTGCAGCCTCCACTGCTAGCCACACCCTCCCATTACCACAGCTAGTTAACCGGGCCCCCCACAACCAGAGAGAGCCCCCCGCTCCTGCCAGCCCTCCCCAGACAAGAAAATGAGCTCGGTGCCCGACTGAAACGATCGACGGGGCAGCTCTGATCCAGGGAACGTTCCACCGTCGAATTCCTTTGTCGCTGGCTTTCCCTGCCCCCAGCGATCTGGGCTTGTTCCAGTCAGGTGTAACGGGGTCCCTGCTCTGTGCTGAAGCCTTGGCTAAGGACACAGGTCCTGTGTGAGCGCACGGGGCCAGCTTCGCCCTCCCATGCCAGGAGCCTGCCCCATCTCGCCCCGTGCAGGAAGCTCACGTTGGCGTGTAGCCGGGCCCTGGGCGAGCCTGATTCAGCAAGACGATGAAAACACCGGCTGGCCCCAGCCACGCGGCGAGGCCAGACCGGGCAGGCCCCCGGGCGAGGAGATTTTAAACACAGGCGACAGCTCTCTTTCCAGATGAGAACAGGCTCCCGGGAGGAAGTGTAAAACAAGCAGTGGCCAGACCCTGCTCCGGAGCCGAGATCCTGAGCTAACCTCGCCGTGACAAGCCAGAGGATGATACAAGGCAACCGGCCAGTTACTTGAACTCTCAAAGGCAGAAGGTGGGGTTTGCCAGCGTGCCTACACCGCAGCTCCTTAGACCCTGGCAGGGTGCAGCGGCCACTGAGAATAGCTCACTTGGTTTTAAAAAGCGATACAATGGTGTCACGGAGTATTGGGGGACTCAGGGCCCTGCACCCCCGGCTTCCTGCGATTCACCATGACTCTCAGCCAGCCAGTAAAGCAGAAGGTTTATTTGGATGACAGGAATACAGTCCAAGACAGGTCTTGCAGGCACAGACAACAGGGCCCCCCTCAGTTAGGTCCAGCTTGGGGTCCCAGGGCATGCCAGCCCACCCCCCTTTGGGGGGTCAGAGCCATCTCTGCCTCCCAGCCATCTCTCCAGCCTCCCTCCAGCCTGCTTCCAGCACTCTGCTTTCAGCGACCCCTCCCACAGCCTTTATTCAGTTTCCCGGGCTAAGGAGTCGCCTCGCCTTCAACCCCTTCCTGGGTTCTCATGTTACACACTCAGGTATGCGCCCTCGGGCAGATCCCATCCTACAATGCAGACTATCCCAGCACACTCCCCTGTCAGCATTCACAGACCACAGTGAGAACAGGCCCAGTTCGTCACAAATGGCCTGGCAGGTTTCTGGGACACGCAGCAGAGCCGCCTCGGAGCTGCACAGAGAGAGGGAAGTGGATGTGACGGGCGGAGGCCTGGGTCGCCCAGGGGCTGGAAGCACAGAGTGACCCACACCGCCCGCTAAAGGCAGCAGGAGCTCCAGCGGTTCTGTGCTCCTGGGAGTCCGGCTTGGGGCGTCTCAGGTCGAAAGCTCAAGCACCAAAGTGAGTGGCCCGGTCTCGAAAACACTGGCCCAAATCTCCAAGTGCCGCAGAGAAGGTTTGATGGAGCTCACGACAGACAGGAGGGGTCAGCGAGAAGGTTAACGGTCTGGGCAGGGGGCAGCACCTGGCCATGGCCGAATTCAGAGCTGGTGTGAGCAGCCACAGGGACAATAACCCTCTGCCCAGCTCAGAGCCCTGTCAGGCAGGTCAGCATCATCCCAGTTTTACAGATGGGGAAACTGAGGCAGAGAGCAAGGCTGGGACCTGCCAAGGTCACCGAGGGACAGAGCCAGGAATAGAACCCAGGAGTCCTGACTGCCCCCTCCCCGTCCTCCCCTCTAACGTGGGGGTGGGGGGGGACTCAGGCAGTGGAGGGGGTCGCTCTAGGGGTGTTTTACGGACCCTCGCAGTGCACGGGTGGCCTTTGTCCATGGTGGCACTAACAGGGCGGCCAGAGCACATGCTCGGAGCCCAGCCTGGGGTAAGGCCGAGCCCCCCACCCCCCCAACCCAGCCTCCAAAGAGCCCCGGTCCCGAACCAGGGGCCCGGCAGGCTGCTTGGGACGGAGGAGCAGGGGGAGCTGGGAAGGGGGCTCCGAGCTACGACCCCCCCAGGAATTCCTCCTCCCTGCAGGACCAGGGAGCCGCAGCCCCGGGGGACACGCGCCAGGGCCCCCCCAGCCCCCAGCCCCACCTCTGCCAGCAGTGGCCGGGCTGCGCAAAGGGGCGGTGGGCGGCGGGGCCCGGATCCCCGCGGGTCTGTCCGAGGCCGGGGGGGGGTCGGGGGGGGGCAGAGTTTCCGCCCCAGCCCGGAACACACAGGCGCAGCTGCAAGTTGGTTCCCCCCCCCCCAGCCCCCAGCGCACGCGGCCAGACAACTTCGCTGGAGACTTCAGGGCGCAGCGCGGCTCCGGATTGGCACCGGGAGCGGGAGGGAATCCGGTGCGCACCCCCCCGGGAACGCGAGCCCGAGCTCGCTGCAGGACTCACCCGCCGCCCGGCGCTGCAGGGGGGCGCTCCCCGGACGGGCTCGGCCCGGGCTCCTGCCTGCCGAGGCCACTCCGGGTGGAAAGCGAAGTGATGTCACGGCTCGGGGGGGGGGGAGCCCCCCCCGCAGCCTGACCCGCCTCAGCCAATCGGCGCCGGGTCTCCCCGCCAGATGTTTCCCATTCGGGAGCCCGCGGCAGCCCGGGCCGGGCCGGTTCGAAACCCGGGACATGGGGGGCCAAGGCAGCGGCTGCGCTCTGGGGCCAGGGGCATTTGCTAAGCGCCCCCAGGGCCTGAGCCGAGCCCAGACCTCTAGACCCCGCCAGCCTGCCCGGGAGGGGGGCACACAGGACACCGTGCAGCCAGCCCAGCCGTGGGGCGGAGGGGACTCCTTGCTTCCACTCTGCCTCCTGGGGGGGAGTGGGGGGGGGCTATTTGGCGAGCTGCAACACTGGCCACTAGCCTGCACCACGGTGGGCCACATCCCCAGGGCTATGCCCTCCAGGGGTCCCGACGGCACCCCCGTCAGCCACCAGCTCCAGGGACCTCCCACAGCGGGGCACTGCCCCATCCCCCACCAGCTCCAGGGACCTCCCGCAGCGGGGCACTGCCCTGTCCCCCCACAGCAGCCCAGCCCCACGCATCCCCTCCGGCACCCGGCTCAATTCCAGCCAGTGGCACCCGCATGCGGACCTCTGGGGCTCCTCTCCCCGTCCCATGTTAACCCCCCTCCGCCCACACCCCTGCAGCCGACATTTCTCTATGTTCTGGGCCCATCGGCGCTGTCGTAACAGCTCCCAGCCCTGGCTCCAGCAAGCACAGACCAAACCAGGCTGCTTCGGGCCGCTCTGGTCTCCGCTATGTGTCAGATTTACCCCTCTGAGGCCCATGAGCGGAGCCAGTCACCTCCCCGCCCCATCACAATGCCAGCACTGTTCACCGACAAGCCCAGCAAAGGAAACCGGCTCGGGCGCTGCCAAGTAGCTACAGGGCCCCCGGACAAAGACTCCGTTTCAGGGGCCTGCTGGCAGCGCCAGGAGATGTCTCCCCTTTGCCAGGCGCAGACGTGGCCAGGATGCTGGCAGGTACAACGCGCATCCCTTCCTGTAACCCGCTGGTAAGTTTCCCTTCTCTGCCACCTCCTGCCACAACGAGCCCAACCTGCCAGGGTGTTGGCAGATTTCGTACCGCTGGCCGTTCCCCCTCTAGGGCTGGTGCAGAGGAGCTGGTGACCAGGCAGGTCACCAGGCCGCCGGGGGGGGGTGGGGTGGTGGAGGGGAGGCAGACGCACATCAAGGCTTCTGTGGATCATCTGCAAGATGCACCCATCAGGCCCGCGCCACATAGCCCAGATAAAAGCCCCAACCCTCTGTCCCAGCAAGAAAGCCTGTTTTGAGGGTTCAGGAGGCCAGAGGGGAGATGGTCCTAGTGAGAGGCACGGTCAGCAGAAGGCCCCGGCGGATGGCCCGCTAAACAAACTAGAGGCACCCATGTTTCACAAGCTGGGAGGCAGAACTAGCCCTGGCTTGCGAGAGCCTCCACCAGGAGTGAGAAGGCCGAGGTGCCCTACAGCAAGCCCGCAGCTCAGACTGCTCTTCCCTAGGGAGGCGGGGGGGTCCCCCCCACCCCCAGCTCTCCAGACAGCTAATAAAGGGCCAGGAGAGGAGCTTCTGGACAACCATGCACCAAGGGCGCGGCCAGTTCACTCCACTCATGCTGCAACCGCCTCCCCATGGACGCCACTGACCCTGCTCAGCCACCCTCCCAACGCCTCCTGGAATCCAGGCTCCCGCCCGGCTAGGCTGGTTGCCTGGGCTCCATCCCCCGCTCCAGGAGGGGAGTGGGCTCTAACGGCTTGGCAAAGGGGGAGAGTCACCGCAGCAGCCTGTAAATAGGGCAGGTGGGCACCAAGAAAGGGTGACATGTCTGACCAGCAGCCCCCTACTCCCTCCACACACATCCTACCCCCAGGCACCTGCCCTCCCTCGAAACGCTGCAGCGGATTGATGGAGCGGACGAGCCATGTGGAACGTTGTTATGGCTACGGACCGCCCCGCCTCGCTGGCCCTTCGCCAGTGTGTGTGGGGTGGAGAGAACATGCCCTGGGGGCCCGGACAGGCGCTGCACGGGCGCAGCACCCCACGGAGACTGAGCTCCTTGGGGCCGGGACCGCGTTGTGTTCTGGTGTACTGTGCCTAGCCAATGGGGGCTGCTGAGACCTACTGTCATACACCTAAGGAATACCCCACAAGCCCTGTCCATTGGCAAGGCCAGGAGCAGTAACACGTCAGCTGCGAGCCAACGAATCCCCCGCAGCATGGTGGAAGGTTAGAGAGCAGCATCCATAGAGGGGTGCTACCGAATCTCCTCAGGGCGAGGTACCGCCGGTTAGTGAGCACAGCAGAGGGGGAGGGAAAGGAAAACGTTCAAGGGGACGCACAGGCGTTGCTGTGTTTAACCCAAGCTCCCTTTGCACGTCTCCCCCAAGGGCAAGAGGCAAGCACCCAGCCTTCTGAAACAACAGAGAGCGAGCGGGCTGCTGCTCTCACTGAAAGGAAGGGAGGCACATGCACTGCCAAGCAGGCCATACCCAGGAGCGTTCGCAAGATCCAGGCCTGAGACTCTGCGTTGCCATGCAGGCAGCATCCTGGCCGGACTGCTCCCGCTGCCTCTCAAGTCACCGGGGGCTTTGTCTGACCTCCCTGGCAGGACCAGGGCTCCGTCGCTCCATTGAGCGAACTGGGAGCCGCACTCTGGCTTGGCAGTTTGCAGGAAGGGGCAGTCTTTTGCTAATGTGCAAAATCCAGCCATGCACGCAAGGGAGCCAGGCTCTAGCCATACAGGACGTACAAAGGACTTGCACGGGGCTTTGGGACGGCTAGAGCAACAGTTCAATAAATAAATACAAATCAAATCAAAGCCTCGAATGGGTTGAACCTTACCATTCCTCTAACTGACGAGTTGCTTGTGTGGTTAAATTACACAAACAACGCCAGCCCTGGCTCCCAGGCCAAGGCCTCATGGGCAGCGCTAGGAAGCCCTAAAAATAGGGGATTTGTAATGGGAAAGTCTGGCAGCCCCTGTCCATTGCAGGGCTACGCAGGCGCCGCTCTCACCAAACCACAGAGCGGCAGATGATCTTTTGGGGTTTCACGTTGTAAGAGGGAGTGAAACATGACCGTGTGTATTTTTACCGGACGTGGCAAGACTCAGGTGGTTTGTGGCCCCATGGTTTTCATTCCATGAACTCCCCAGAGGCCCACGTCCCATGGTCCCGACACAGAGGATGCTGTGCCCTTGCAGTCTCTCTCCATTGACTGCTCTCAAGTTACACAGGGGCCAAGATGACGTAAAGTTGTATTTCCTCCCTCCCCCCCTCCCCTCCAAAGATCTTTTGTGCACGCACAGTATTCACGAACAATGAAACTGCTCCCAGACTAGCGAGAGTATCCCAGGTCCACAGGAACATCTGCTCTATGTACCCAGCCCCAGAGAGCAGGGGAGTTTCACTTTCCCTTCAACACTCAAAGGATCAACCCCCTTGCCACCCGAATTGAAATGAGGCCTCTAAGTCCAGACAGCGTTACGAGCCGTTTTACCTTTCACAGGAGGATCTCGATGCACTCTGTGGCAGCAGAGGCAGGAGGCGACAAACCTGAGGAACATGGTCATTTTCTTCTGATGTCTTTATTGTCTTTTTGTGGAAGGGGGGATGGAAATTTCCCCGTTCCGATTACAAACTGGAAACTTTGTACAGCACATTTATACATTGTTATTTTACACACGATTAGCACCCTACGGGCTCGTCCATCGGTTAAAGCTAGGGTGAGGAGCTTACAATGCCAGAGGAATGACAGCGGTCGCACACCAGAATGAGAGAAGCTTGCTTTAGTACACGGTGCTACAGTCTGAACAAGCCAAGCCACTGCCTAGCACATACATCCCTGACAGGCTGACTCGAGAATGTTCAGTCCCCACCTGGGAAAACTTTCAGTTTGGCTCATTTGCCCCTCTCCATGGATACATCACAACTTTGCTAACTGAGCGTGCGTCCCACGAGCCGCCTACCCTTTCTCCGTCTCTTCTACCCTGACTGGGAATGACAGTGTCTCACTAGCCAGCTGTGCTTTTGGCAGGCTTCACCAAAAGGAACCAGAACTGAATGAGGGGGAAGGACTGGCAGGAAAGCAACCAACTGGAACCTGTCACATGAGCTCCTGGGCAGACATTTCACCATTCCCCGGTTTCACTGATCTGGCCACAATACTCGGGTGGAAAGGTGAAGTGTTGGGTTACCATACTCCGTCAACCACGTGTATTTCACGCTCAGGTCCGTTTCAGGGCGGCCAAGCCTTCCATCAAGAAAAAGGATTCCAATCCAAGACCTTATCAGCTGATGGAGGCTGGTTCTGGATTCCCATTGGCTGCTGCCAGTCTTCCATGTGACCGGGTGGAGGCTGCGGTGTCCGCCAGCTTCCTGTCTTCCTCTGGTCCAGGCCTGCCCACCCCCGTCTGCAGGTGACTCTGTTAAAGACAGAAAATCCACAGTCACAATCCCAGCACCTGACCGAGTTGGATTTCACGCACATGCATGCGAGCACAGGAACCACGAGGCGCTGCAGCCAGGCCAGAGTAGGGTGGGAGCTCCAGAGCGATTCCAGTCCAGCAGCCCTCCCCCCTCCTGGTGGAGACCTCCATTTGCAGACTGTTACTTCCAACTGAATTGGCCGTTCCCTGTAAGAGGCTCTGGGACGGCCAGCAGACCATGGGAAGAAATTCCTCTGGGCTCCTGCTTGAAACCAACGGCTACAGCAAACCGAGGGCCTTGATTCAGGGCCTGCCGCTGGGGCATTTCAGAACTGCCAGCTTGAACCCCAACCTTAGGCCCTAGTGCCCCAGGCTGGTAAGAGCTGGGAGCAGCTCTCTCAGCTCCTGGAAGGTCGCCGCTTTCCAGAGAAGAAGCAGCATCCAGCCCTCCCCAGCAATCTGAGGGAAGGGAAAAGGGCTCCAGGGGCCACCTCCAGAGAAAACACCAACCCCTTAGCAATCTCCTGGCTGAGCGATGTGTCTGAGCCGGATGTCGCAGGGGGAGGTGGTGTTTGAGATGCCTGGGAGAAGCAAGGTAGAAACAAGACAGCTACGGAGTAAACGTTCCTTTGGAATCACCACACCGGAGAGACAGGACTTTCCACAGCAGCTCAGGCCACTGGCCTGGTACACGGCCTTCAGTGCAGACCACGTCCCAATGCCTCCCATAGAGATGTATCCTGTCTGGCCCCCCCAACACACACAAATAGTGCACCAGCTCAGCTGTGCAGCGAGGCATGTAGGGGAAAGGTTCCTTCCCGACCCTTGCAGGCAATCAGCTAATGCCCGGAAACATGGAATAATCCACGCGTAACGTGGCTGGGCGGAGTGGGGCCACAGCTGGCTTTCCATAGGAGAGCCGCATGGAGCTTTGGCCAATAGAGAGCTGACCCAGTAGCTCGTAAAAGGGGAGCACCTCCCCCGTCGGCCAACTCCTTACAGAGTTCTGGAGGGAAATACTGCCCGGCTCGGCTGGAAGCCCCAGGCGCATCCCCGGCTCTACCTGGGCAGCTGGCTCTGCAAGAGGCTCCAGAGTTGGCAAGGCGGCTTGGCCAGCAGAGCTCCCTCTGTCCAGCTGGGTTGCCTGGGTCGGGAAGCCTGGCTGAGGAGGTTCTTCATGGGCCAGTATGTCTACAGCAGCCTCAGCAATATCTTTGATGGCCTGATCTTCCAGGGCCCCGGAGGAGTCAAAGAGCAGAGGGGAAGGGGGGCACTGCATGCTATCTCCCACCACGTCTAAATCCTGCAAGAGAAAACACCCACCAGCAGGCTTCACGGGGCTGCGTGGACGACAGAGGGGAGATTTGGGCCCCTTTCCACATTGCCCACTTCCATCACAGGGCAAAGACCATGGGCCTGAGTTCAGGAATGCTGGGCACCCACAGCTCCGCAGCAGGAGCTCAGCAAGTCTGAACGTCCTGGGAGAACCCAAAGGGAGCAGTCAAACTGGCAGAGCCCAGGCAGCCCCTGTTCCCATACGGAGTAGTTCCTAAGTCCCCCAGAAAAGGAGCAGGGACAATCCGACTCCAGCTCCTCAGGATCTTCCTCCCAACTTGGCCATGTTATTAGAGGCCTTTAGGGGTGGGTGACTGTCGGCCTCTGACCACAGGGCAGGCAAAGGCCGTGGCAGGGCAAGCTTCCCCCACAATGCCCCATGCCAGCGTGGTTCAGCCCTGTTTCTAAGCGCCACAGAGGAAGTCGGAGCAGCATGCATTGGGACACCAAGAATTCCAGTCTCGCTGTCAGATCCGTTTCTCTCTTCCTCCAAACCGTGCCAGCGTGAAGAGAAACCGGCCTGTCTGGGGTTTCCCTTATTTGATAACCAAGAGTTTGGAATTCTGGGTGCAGCACGCATAGCATGCTGGGCCAGGAAAGAAATCTGCCTCCCCCAGCAGCATTTCAATCTGGGATGGAAATGCTGAACTTCCACTGAAGACAAGTCTGAGGACCTAGGGATCTGTAGCCCTGCATGACCTACCATTGTCCTACAAACTGGATGACCAGGAAGGGGTGAGCACCCAACTAAGGGGTGGGGGCAATAGGTCTCGGTGAGGATCTAATTTCAATCTCTCAGGAGCCTCAGGGGCCCCACCCAGATTATCACACTCCAGCAGAGCCCTCTCTGGGTGCCGGACAGGCACCATTGCAAAATCTACCTACCCCCTCCTCTGTTTTATTCCTCCACTTGGCCATGCTCACAAATACATTGCCGCTGTGCCTGCTGGATGTGCTGATGAGAATGCTGACATGGGAGGCCAGGGCTGGTCGGAGGCTATCGTTAGGGGAGGGTATGTGTTTTGGCTTTGAAGGGTGGAATGTCTGTGACTGCAGAAGGACATGTTAACAGGAGAACTTTACACTAGATAAAATGCAGAGGCCCTGGATGCTGACAAAGGTTTGAGTCCTCAAGCAGGAGCATGGAAAGGTTCCCTCCGACAGAATGAATTCCAGTACGAGAGGCCGTGGGTCTCTGATCACGTGTGTGCTTCTAGCAAGGCAGGCCCATGCTCATCTCAATAGCACGGAGAATCACACATGCTAGTAGGCCTGTTCCAAAGCAGTCCTCAGCCAGGCCCAGCTCAGAGTACGGCCAGAAGGAGAGACAAGGCTCCTGAATTCCTGTCTGAACAGCCATTAACGTCCTGCACAGGCCAGGAGAAGTCACAGCTCCAGCTCCAGCACGTTTCTGGCCGGAGACAATTCCTCCCCCAAAGACTGTTCTTGCATGCACCAGCAGGCCAGTCCTGCCATGCGAACACTCAAACCCAATGCCCACGGCAGTCAATGGAAAGGCTCCGTTGACCTTAACGGCTCTCAGCTCATGCCTTTATGGCAGCCACAGCCGATCTAGGTTCCTAACAAGCAGCTTCAGCGCTCAGGGGCTTTTCAGTCGCTGGACCGGTGGCATATGGCCTTCTATATTAATGCCATGGCTTCGAGGGTCCCTATGGCTAAAGGAGGCGCTCTCGGCATTCCCGTCCAGCTATTTTTAAGTTGATTCCAAGTCTGCTTTGGGACAAAGCATGCAGAGAGTTTGGTAATATCTAATTTATAAAGCAAGAAATGTCTCATTCAGAAAATAGATCAGAGCACCTGCAATATTTTTGTTTAAATACATTTCATTAGGATTTTTCAACATGGAGGCTTAACCCGCATGCAGGACATCCCAGTAATCCAGGGATTAAAACCCTTGTGCATCCTTTATGGGATAGACGCAAAAAGCCGCTTTTCAAAAAAGCCCCTAAGTACGGATTTAAATAGACTAGCAGTTGCAAAGGAGCAATCAGGTTAAAACCCCACCAAAAGAAACATTTCCCAAACCCACTGAATTCTCTCATCTCACACAAGATGGTTCTTTCTTCAATGATTAGAAACAAAACAAGGAATTGATTGAGGTACCAGCCAAGGGCAAGTGCAGGGAGACCAGATGTCCCAATATTATCGAGACAGTCCTGATATTGGGGGCTTTGTCTTATATAGGCACCTGTTGCACCCCTCCATTCCCAATTTTTCATCCTTGCTATCTAGACACCCTAGGCAAGTGGCAGGAGAGGCTTAAACTCCAGTCTCAGCTCACCCCACTGTGCCTACTTGTAACGTAAAAACGGCCAGACCTGGGTCCAACCAAAGGTCCATCTAGCCCAGTATCCTGTCTGCTGACAGTGACCAATGCCAGGGGCCCCAGAGGGAATGAACAGAACAGGGAATCATCAAGTGATCCATCCTCTGTCGCCCATTCCCAGCTTCTGGCAAACAGAGGCTAAGGACACCATCCCTGCCCAGCCTGGCTAATAGCTATTGATGGACCTATCCTCCAGGAACGTATCTAGTTCTTTTATGAACCCTGTTATAGTCTTGGCCTTCACAACATCCTCTGGCAAGGAGTTCCACAGGTTGACTGTGCGTTGTGTGAAAAAATACGTCCTTTTGTTTGTTTTAAACCTGCTGCCTATTAATTTCATTGCGTGACCGCTAGTTCTTGTGTTATGAGGAGGAGTAAATAACACTTCCTTATTTACTTTCTCCATACATGTCATGATTTTATAGATCTCTTTCATATCTTCCCTTGGTCATCTCTTTTCCAAGCTGAAAAGTCCCAGTCTTATTAATCTGTCCTCATACGGAAGCCATTCCATACCCCTAATCATTTTTGTTGCCCTTTTCTGAACTTTATCCAGTTTCAATATAACAGCTCAGATGAGCAGGCAAATCCACATCACCACAGGTACCACGACACCTAGGCACTGTATTCTGAGTCCAGACCTTTCAAGGAGTCCCTCAGAACTAGAGGTCCTGCTTGTTCTGCGTTGCTTTATAGCTCCCCCCCCCTGAAATTTTTACATGGTTTTAGCATGCAGAATGATGACAGCAATGCTCTTCCTCCGTTCACTGGAGGACATCATGCCTGCACGCCGCACTACAGCGCACCGTGTAGCTGCTCCAACTTACGTCGCTAAACTCCAGGGGTAAGCTCTCTGTGGGCTGAAGCTCAGCAGCGCTCAGGTACAGATCCGTGGGGGCAGCGTCCAGCTCCTCGGGAACAGAGAGCACCTGCTCGGGTACATACATCTGAGGCGGCAGCTGGAGATGAAGCGGGCAGCAGGGACTCTCAGAGAGGCTTACAGGAACCGGCTTGTCGCAGGGCGCTTCCTCTGACCCTTGACACAGCTTAAACAATGTCTGATTGGTGTCCTGACAAATATCTGGGAAGATACAGTCAAGGGGAACGTACAGAGCCTGGCCGGGCAAAGAAACCTGCTACCGAAAGATGTCTTGCCCTGGGACACAAAGCAGAGGGCAAAGCACAAACTCAAGAGACCAGGGATCTAGTCCCCAGTTGCTCAGTGACCTTGGCCAGGCGTGTGCGCGCCCCAGCTGTAAAATGGGGCTATTATTGATAACCTTGGTGGGCGGGAAAGGGGGATATGAGGCCTAGCTGAATGCTTGTAAAGCACTCCCACCCAGACCCTCAGACGGCCAGTGTTACGAATGCAATGGAATGGGCCACTGCAAATAAATCATACGTATCTGCAGAAACCTGAACATCTACCATGCAGCAGGGTGCTCAGTGTTTATAGCAGCGCGCACACAGCTTTTTCCAAATCTAGGAATTCAGTTCCGGATTTTCATCCCTTCTGTACCTAAAAGTGCCTAGAGGAAAAACTATCCCTGCCAATGGCATAAATGGGATTCCCTGCCTTCAATCACAGCCAGACCCAGCTCCAATGGCATCCTACTTCTAAGGCTGTCCAGCAGCGGGGACTGCCACTCGCTCACTATCGAAACTAGAACAAGAACAATCCCACTTAAAGGAACCCCGCCAAATGTCAAATCACCCCCCCCCCATCAGTAACGTCTGGCCTATTACTGTTACAAAGAACTCTGGAGATGACTGTAAATGAAAAATTAGAGCAATTTCCCCCAATTTGTTCACTTTGCAAATACAGCACTCCAACCCAAACGACTAGTGACTTGGGGGCTTAACTTGAAGCACTTCAGCACTCTTGGAGAAATCGGGCTTGTTTATGGTGTTTCAAGTCAGACCCACCCACGAAGTCAAGCCACACAAAAATAACTAGTTCTGAGGTCTTTGTGCATAGTGACTGTCACAGTTTCCCTTTTTATGCATGGCAACAAGGGAGAGAAAAACATTAAAAACACAGTGATTGTAAAACCACAAACTGGCAGGGAACTCCCAACGCAGGAGAAGGACCTGAAAGAGCTTTTAACTCATTTTTTGAAGTTGACCAGATTTCAAGATGACCATTTCCTCTTCAATCCTCCACACACGCGCACACAGGAATCTCGTAATACACAGACTTAAAGAAGCTAGCAATTCAGACTAACGGAATCAGTCCAGAGCCTACACCAGAAGATGCTCACAGGCAGATGCCACCAGCAAAGAGGCTCTGTACAAACAGTAAGGTGGGGCTCCAGATTTTAATCTCTCAGTGACTCCAGATCAAATGCTTAGTTTACAGGTCAAAACATGATTTATGAGACTCACCGATCCCACATGGAACAGGAGAATCCAGCAGGGTTCTGTCTGTTTCATGCATCATTACCAACAATCTAGTTTCCTGAAAACCAAACAGAGCCAACGAGTCTATCAATGATGCACGAAGCAGAACAGATTACAGCTGGTTCTCCTCTAACTCGATCAGCTCAGCAGGGCTGACCAAAGTAAAATCTTGTTTGGGTCACTAAATAGCAGACACGAATCAGACAGAAGAGAAGACATTTTTTATACAGTCCTTTCATTGCCTGCACTACTCTAAGCTAGCCAGCTGCAAATGTCTCCTGGGTTAAGCCATTTTAGGGGTATTTATCCTGGAGAAACAATGGCCATTTCCTGCCCCACACACCTGTTCCCTGTGTGTAATCAGTCTCAGATCTGCTGACTTTAGTAACAAAACAAAGTTAATAATTTCCTCTGCTGCCAGCCCCACTCAGCCAACATGACTCTGGGAGAGGGAGCTGGAGTTTACTCTGACTCGCATCAGCAACAACTGCAAAACTAAGCTCCGAATGCAGCACCGAATTCCACCTCTAATTACCTCAGTGTAAACCCCTCCAGACAATGGGGGCTGCACAGGTGTAACCGGGGGCAGATCATGGCTTGTTACTGTGGGGATCTAGGAGCTGTAAAGAACCCAGTGGGAATCTGCAGGGCTGGCCCACCGTTTTATCTGTAAGCCAAGCAGACTTGCTCTGAAGTCAGACAAACATGCCATGGAGAGAGTATGAGACTCACTGTTCAGTGTGGACGTGCACTTGAACAAACAGCACCCCCCAAGGAATCCAAGTCAGATCTAGGGACCCATGACACTTCCCAGTGGAGCTAAGATTTATTCTTAACTCACAAAAGGCTCCACCCAATACTTCCTTGTTCTAGATGTTTATCAGCATCCACAGGCAGGATTCTTCAAGGATTACATTATATGAGTTAAAGACCAATTTACTTCCATCTTAGTTTAACACAGCTGGAAATTAGCCTGTGGCTGTCTTGTAATCTTCCACGGTTCGCTTGTTGCTTCCAACTGAATTGGCAGTTCCCTGTAAGAGGCTCTGGAACAGCCAACAGACCACGGGAAGGCATTCCTCTGGGCTCCTGCTTGAAACCAACGGCTACAGCAAACCGACGGCCTTGATTCAGGGCCCACAGAAATGAGCAGCAGTCACCCCGGTACACATCATGCTGCCAGAGCACAGTCCCACGTGCAGCTCACTGCAGATGGGAGGATAAAAGGATACGAGTGAGGCAGTGTCTGGTCATCGGGAGAGACGGATTGGAACAGCGAACGTCATCGACAAAGGCCAAGCACCGCTGGCTGGAACGAGTGGTGTGTGCCTGCAAAGGAGCCCAAGAGAACAGATCAGAGCCACACAGGAGGACTGCCCAGGTGCTGACTGGAGAGAGACCTGCCACTTTACAGGACTCTCACATTCAGCTATCAGAGCGACCTTCCACCATGGACGCTTTTTGTTGACTTTGTCGTCAGGAAGAGTTCAAGTTCTGAGGCAGATTCCGAACTTCCTTGCCTTAGGGCATGGATTCTCAGCCTGAGGCTTGCAAACCAGCCTGCCAGTCCCGGATTGCTTTTTTGGGGCAGGGGAGTGAGGTGTCATTATGGAAAGGCTGAACCCACTCCACTGGGAATTTAAAATCAGTCCCATCCTCTAATTTCATTCAAACATTTAGGTAGCTTTTTTTTTTTAAATGGTAATACAGAAACCACTGCCTCAGTCAATTTCAATTTCAGCTTCTCCTGCACAACACAAGGTGGCTACATTTGGGCTCCCGAGGAATGTTTAACTCTCCCTGCTCCAACAAAAAAAGGATTTCCATGTAATGACAAGTGATGAAAACCTATTCCTACTCAGATTAGCCTCTCGCCCACCCCTTTCTTTAAAGGGAACAATTCTGCAGATCTACATTTTGGGCCTACATTATAAGTGCTCCTGTCCCTTTAATAAAAGCAGCCCCAACAGAACTCCACACTCATTGGCTGAGGTTTCCTATGCCGCGCGTCTGCCAGGAGTGAATATTTATGGCTGATGTACATGTCCCCAAAGACAGGGCTTTACAATGGAAAATCTGGCAGGGCTGGAACTATATGCAACTTGCTGGAATGATCCCCACAAGGAGGAGAGGGAGAGGAGACCTGGGAGCTAAGCGAATCTGGAACTCAAACAGGCCAGAGATCAGAACTCCCTGTATCTACAGCATGAAGTACCTGCTGGGCCGCACCCTCAGTCGCCAACATCCGACGCTCCTTCAGCTGGCGATGCAGCAGGGCCTCCACGCCATAGCGCTGCCGATAGCGTCGGAGACACTTCAGTTGCTTCAGGTTCTCACGCTCCTTGGCCAGAAGCCCCTCTGGGCCTGTCAGAAGGCTGCTCCCTGGGAGATACAGACAGAAGGTAATCGGCATTACACAACATTGTCCAGGCTGCTGCCCTCTGTTTAGAGAGGAGTCCATTGTTCGCTTCTAAACAGGACTGGGGATGGATTTCCTATGCAGGGAGCCAGACCATTTAGCTGGCTATGGAGGGCCTCCGACTGCTGACTCCTTGCTTAGAGAGGTATTGAACAGCTCCACATTCTGGTGGTGTTGAGTTCTGCAGTTCGAGCAGGAACTAAGCCTTTTGGTAAGGTCTGAACAGCACAGTGCAGCCTCCAGCAAGCTCATCCCACTTACTCCAGTAAACCGGTTAGTCTGTAAGCATTTTTAAAGGACTCCTCCCTTTTTGAAACTGTTGATGGGTCAAACCTGTATTTGGACTATAGCATATGAATTCCTGCAATTAGAATTGCAATTTGACTTGGCTTATAGATTAGTCCAAAGCTGACTACATGGGCTATTTTAAAAGTTTATTAATGTGCAAATGTTGTGATGTAAATGTTCATAACTTTGCATTTACCTGACTATTCGTCATGGACTTTTTCATCAAGTTATCGGTTTATAAAATCTTTTATAAAATATTGCTGCATATAATAGTCTATTCTTTTTGTCAGAGAATGGGTCGTATAATGTATTTTTGCATGATAAGTTACCCGTGGAGAAGATGACAGTGAAGGCATTCTTCATGCGGCTCTGCAGCACAGCCGGCTACATGACGTAACATTTCACTAGCTGAACTATAAAAACAATTGCCTCCAAAGATCATCTTCTAGACCCCAGGAAGTCAGCAGGAGGTAAGCGCCTCTCTCTCCAGCAGACCTTAGGCTGCCCCACGGCCACCCCTGCTTCTCCCCACTGTTTTCTTTTTGTAAACAATAAGCACGTACATTTTATCAGCATACATTGTGTATCTATGGTTTTACAAGTAGAACACTGCATGAATGTGAAATTAAACAAAGTTTGGAAGAAGAAATCCGCCAGGGAAAGTGAAGGCCATGGGATGGACTTAGGGGTGGGTGCGCCACAGAGAGTGCCATCTGCCTGGAATGTAAAAAGCAGGGATGGAGACGGAATGAGGGCCCAGAGAGTGGAGCTGGGCAGGGAAATAATTGTGTCTCATGCATTTAACACCTTATCTGCCCAATGGAGAGAGCTTTAACTGTCGCACCCTCCTCTTCTTCCCTGTGCTAGGAGCATCCGAGCACCCAGGTTCCTGCCGATTCATAGGAAAGGCTTTCTATGTCAGGCTGAGGAAGCTGCAGCACTGGTCGAAGCCTTCTCTGCCAGGCCTCAGCCCCCCACGCTGAAGCCAGGTCTACAGGAGAAACTTTTGCGGTATAGCAATGACAGTTTGGGGCATGATTTTTTATGGCATTTCTATACCAACAAAAACCTCAGTGCAGACACAGTTATACCAGCATCAAGAGCTTTGGCTGGTGTAGCTTATTTTGCCTACCAAATGGGTATAATGCAAGCTGCATGTACACGAGGAGGGTTTGCCGGTACAGCAATGCCAGCAAATCTTTTCTAGTGTAGACAAGGACTTACACACCCTAACATTTTGTTTATTAAAAAACAAAACAGGAAATCCCATACAGAAAATCATTTTTCTCTCAGAGTTCAGGTTTTGCAGGCTTGGTTTCCTCACAATACCACAAACACTAAAGAGCAAAGAAATCGGGCAACCTTCATACCCACCATGAGACCGATCTTCAAGCACTTGACCAACCACACACAACACAAATACTGTCACCCTTAGGCACACAGAAAAACTGAAATCACCCCTAAGAAACATAAAGGTCTGTGTGTGGCTTCTACATGTGCTGTGCCCTGTGGCCAGAGGAATACAGAGCTGTGGCTTCCTGGACCAGTACTTGCCTATGGCTTCATGCTCCCCCTTGCGGCTGTGCAAGTATCGACGCTTCTTCTCTTTCAGGAGGTGCTGGAGTCGTTTGAACTGGTCTATGTACAATGACTGCAAACGGATCAGCTTCTCACGCATGATTAATGCCACCTCCTCAGCTGTGTACACGCCAGCATGTCTATAACAAACAGGGTCCAAATTCAATAGGTCACAAGTAAGTGAGGGACAGTAAGATATGAGCTTTATAGACGCTAGCCAATAGCCTTGAGATACCACCAGATAAGAGGTAGCCCAGAGCAGCACACCTGGCAGGGTGAAGCTATCTAACCAATAAGTGAGACCTACAAGCCAGCCAGTGAGTACGAATCTAAGAGCAGGGAGTGGAGGTGGTTAAATTCTAGAGATATACAAGACTGACCTAGTCACACTGGAGCAATGCAGGATTTTCTTCTGTATCCTTCGTAATACTGAACATCACATTGGCCAGATTAGAACAAACCAATAATGGCCCACCTAGCCCAGTACCCACTCTCCAATGAGGGCTAACACCAGCTATGTCACACAAAAAAGGCAACAGCTTCTTTTCAATTATACCTCACAGGAAGGGTTTCTTCCTGAGCCTATCTGGAGATCAGCACATGGTGTAACTCACGAGAAACAACATTTGTAATTTTTAGCTGTAGCATTACTGAAGATGCCGTTTCTCTTCCTAGAACTGTCTTTTAACAAGGATCTAAATTATGATTATTATCCTGCAGCAGCAAGCTCCCCATTCCATACAACTGACAGGCATTCACAACGTGTCTTACTTCAGAGGGTCTTCCTGATCGCTGTCGATGCTTTCAGCTTCACTATCAGGGTCTCCTCGCCACGTCTGATCCACTGTCACAGGTTCTTGTTCTCCATCACTCCAGCTGTCCTCATCTGAAAGGAAAGAGGCCATTACAGAGGCAGGTCATTCAGCTCCACTTCCAGCCGGCTGTTACTCAAGCACAGCACAGACAAGAACCTGCCGGGAGTCCGGCAGCAGGAGGGGAGACAACCAGCTCTCTTCAAGAGACAAACAGGTCAGATCACAGACGTCCCAACCCCCAAACATCAGGGTAAGCTCCAGAGTTTGAACGGGAAAGTCACCAATTAAATCTGGGCTGTCACAGTTCCCATGGAATACTCATCTCCCCTACCAAGAAACCTGAAGACTGCCGGCCCGCTCCCTGCGGAACTGACCCTGCAGGACAGAAGCTGCACCTCCTAGTTGTGTCCATTTACTAAGGCAGTGGTTCTCAAGCAGGGGTACGCAGAGGTCTTGCACGGGGTACATCAACTCATCTAGATATTTGTCTAGTTTTACAACAGGCTACATAAAAAGCACTAACGAAGTCAGTACAAACAGTGTGCAAGGTGTTAGAGAAAATTCTGAAAGAGAAACTAGTTGAGGACCTGGAGGTTAGTGGCAATTGCGATAAATTACAACATGGTTTTACGAAGGGCAGATCGTGCCAAACGAATCTGATCTCCTTCTTTGAGAAAGTAACGGATTTATTAGATAAGGGAAATGCGGTGGACCTAATATACCTGGATTTCAGTAAAGCGTTTGATACTGT
>NC_048313.1:12559097-12577785 GCF_013100865.1 Trachemys scripta elegans
GGGGGGGGGGAGGGTATGGTAGTGGGGGGGGGCTGGGCTGGCAGGGGGGGCTGGAGAGAGGATAGGGTATGGCTTGGGGGGGCTGGGCTGGCCTGGCCAGGGGGAGGGTATGGCAGTGGGGAGAAGCTAGCCTGGCGGGGAGGGGTGGAGGGTATGGCAGTGGGAGAGGGGGGGCTGGAGAGAGGATAGGGTATGGCGGGGGGGGGGGGGGCTGGGCTGGCAGGGGGGCTGGAGAGAGGATAGGGTATGGCTTGGGGGGGCTGGCCTGGCCTGGCCTGGCTGGGGGGAGGGTATGGTAATGGCTGGGGCATGCATTTTAAAGCAGAACAATCCTCTGTCGCTGCTAGGGTGACCAGATGTCCCCATTTTATAGGGACAGTCCCGATTTTTGGGTCTTTTTCTTATCTAGGCTCCTATTACCCCCCATCCCCTCCCAATTTTTCACACTTGCTGTCTGGTCGCGGGAGTCACTGCCAGTCCCTAAAAACGCCTAGAAGGTGGGCTGGTGGCGAAGAGGGGGCAGACCAGGGAGAGGAAGAGAAAAGGAGGCAGGAAGGCCTACTGGTCAGGACTTGGCCAAGCCAGGTTCAATTCCCCTTCTGCCCAGCCTAGGATAGCTCTGGGAGGACAAACAGGTGGTGCAGTGACAGGGCTTTTGACTTGCTCCTGCTTTGCAGGGCCCCTTCCAGGCACAAAGGGGCAGTCCGGTGGCACAGCCCCTTCCCTTTCTCAGGGCACCAGGGCTGAGTCTCACCCCTTTCACGAGGCAGAGGCTGCCCGTGCCTGCAGCGAGAGTTCACCAGGCCCTGCCCGAGGCCAGCGTGCGGGTCTGTACAGCATGGCCGCACACAGCAGGACCCAGGGCAGAAACAAGAGGCAACTCTTCTTTCCTCTGCTGCTCCTGCATCAAGGCAGCAGCCCCTATGGCTCCTCCGGGGCAGCAGGGTTCCTTCCCTCCCCCCTTTAAAAAAGGAGGTTGCCACCCTCCACATGGCACTGGAGAACCTGGACACCCCCCCACCCCCAAGAACCAGTACCATGGGCCCAGCTCGCTCTCCTCCAAACTGCAGAGGGAACGATTTCAGAACCAGAAGGGCAGGTTAGCTTTGTGGATTAAGACCAGCCCCTCCTTTCACAGAGGTACGAAGATGCTATCAGGAAAGCAGCGACTTCACAGCCTCAGCCAAGCCAGACAGGTTTCAGAGTAACCACCTTTCCTTCATAGCACAGTTACAAATCGCGTGCCTAGCTAGATACAATACCCATCTTGGGCCATGATCAGAGTCACTGAGAGGGAAGCAAATTCCAGCTGTCCCAAGCACAAACTAGGGTTAGGCCATTCCTCCTAGACTATAAATTCACTGTCAGGCTTGTCACGCTGGAGTTCTTTTTCACGGCTGGCTCGCCAGCCTTCAGCATAATGAAACCTCTGAATAGGGAATTATGCACAGCAAGAGACTAGGAGCACACTATTGCATTCCATGCAGTCAGGGCCTTCCTATTTTTCTAAACACAGAACAGATGAGATCAGGGAGGGTTTTTCCTCTTGTAGTAGTTTATTCACCATCTTTTTCTCCAGGAGTCTTAACCAGTGGCACTTCCCCAGCCGGTCAGCCCTGTCAAACCCTCATTAACTCAGCCTCCAAGCTGGGAGGCTGACAGGCCACGCCCTACTTTCAGTATGGGAAACTGAGGAACAGCAACGAAGTCTGGGGCAGACTCAGGCATAGCACCGAGGGCTCCCCCTTCTGAAGTCTGCACCTTAACCTCAAGGTCAGCCTATTTCCCCTTTGTAATTATCAGTTAAAAAAACGACAAGAAGCAGTTGAATTCGTTGACTCCTTTGCCTTTAACTTTTATTGATGTGGATAAATACAGAGAGAAACATACTTGACAGCAAGATCCCAAACACCTATAGCCAAATTAGTTAGCCAGCTTTCTGCTGGTTTGTGCAGAGGAAACTCTTCACATTTTGTATGGGGTGGGGGGCGGGGGAGGAGAATGCAGTAGGTATCAGGAGACAGGCAGCAGTGGAAGGGAAGGGAAAAAACCCAAAATCGGTCAGTTTGCAACCACAAGGCAGACCCTGAGTGAGAGATCAGAAAACACATTAATTTGGCTCTTTGGCTTGATGTGGGTTTAAAAAAAAAAAAAAAAAAAAAAAGTTGTTTGAATCCAATCTGAGTTCTATATAATCGTAGAAAGGAGAAAGCTTCGCAATGGTGTGGTTGTATCACTCCCCCACCACCCCCACCAGCTCACCCTGTGCAGACCACCAGTAGTCAAAAGGTGTTGTGAAGCACCAGTACTTTGAATGCTGTCAAGTGTTCCTTTCACATCGCACCAGTGAAGGTTCAAGCCAGTTGTGCCCCTCCCAGACTGACAGTGTAGCCATGTCTCAAAGGGAAATGAGTTTACAATGGAATTGTAGCAAACATCTCTCCTTTTAAAAAATAATGTCCAAAGTTTAAATATTTGTAACACTTCAGAATAGTATTAAATTAACCCTTCCTCCCCCTGCAGTCATCCTTCCCTCCCATCACTTCTCCAAACAAAGGAATGAAGAATTTTAGACCCTTCACTTCCTCAGAGGGAAAAGCATGTTGGAGTGCTATGGGGGCAGGGCTGCTATTTTCACAATCCAGGTTGGCCTTAGTGTCTGTGTGAAAGAGAGCAGATTCATGACTGCAGGAGGTTCTCTGGGCTGTGGAAAGTTCAGGCAGAGCTTCGTTCTCTCATTGCTGAGATTTCACAGACCCTGTATTTTACTCCCCAACTTCCCCAGAAAAATGGGGACAAATTGAATTTGGAACATCCATGGAACGTGTCTGCCAATTTCAGCAGCGTTGTACATTTCCCATCCAGTGCAAGTGGCAGAGTAGCCGTCTTTGCACAGGCCTGGCATGCAGGGGCTGAGGAAGCCAGGTAACTTACACACAGAGGGGCAATGCAGGAAAAGCAACTAGCAAGTATTTAAGGTAGAGCAGCCTCGCCTCCACCATCCAGTGACTGACACCCATGCCATTCTTTCCACTGCCAGAAGTCAGCTTAGACCAAAGCTTAGTTTGGTCACCACAGAATCCCAAATGAGTAAGTCAGGGCCACCTACTTCCACTTCCTGATCCACTAATGCCCACTCGTCCCATCACACCCCAGTTGGTCCCATAGCATAGGGGAAGTCAGAGTCTCTGCTCTATTCCATGAGCACACCAAGAATTCTGGATAAAACCTAGAGGCAATTTTAGATGGTACAGCAGACACTGAATTCATGCATTTAAGAGTACCTGAAACACTAGTGATTTCTCTACCCAGTGCATTGTGCTCTTTTTTCCATATGGGATGCGAGATGCGTTTTGGGTAGGGATGCCAGAAGAAAGTTCCCCCCATGATTCAAGCGGAACTCATTGCATCTTAAAAAGGAAACCCCCCTATAAGTAATTTACCTTTTTGTACTTTTTTTTTTTTTTTTTAAATCACAAAAGGGAAGGAAACCTAGAGAACAAAGATTTCCCCCCCAGAATTTGTCCCCCACAATCTTAACCCAGGCCCTATGCTTTAAATAGAATCCACCATACAGGACAAATACCGGCAAGGCCTGTGCCCCTCACATACCACAAATTATGCAGGATTCGCAAGCTCACACCTGTTGTGAAGGAGATAAATTTGACAGTTGGGCCGAGGGGTCCAAATGGGAACAGAATTCCTGAAGCCTGGCCCTGGGATGTACTTTATGGCAGAGAGCTAAGAGCAGTGCATCAGCCCCAGGGCTAGCTTGCAGCTGGAAGTTCAAAGAAATGTAGCCATTTCAAAAAACGTTTTCCAGAAACTGACAAGACACACCCTCCCCTCCCCCCAGAGAAACCCCAGATTGTTGAACCCTATGAAGGGTTCGCTCCATCCAACCCCTGCAGAGGAGGCTACATCTGAACCGTAAGCTAAAAATCCCCAATAGCAAAAGGGCAGAGCTAGAAAGTGCTTATGTCCGTGATTTAAAAAAGCCTCATAAATGGCTTGGTTAAAGAGACAGCTAGTGTGTCACAAAAGCTGCGACTTAAGCAAAAACCAAATGCCTGCTCGGAGGCTCAGTGTTACATATATAAAAGGGGAATAAAAGTTTTGCACTCAAAACCAGATGAGGCTGGTACTGGCTGACAGCCCTGCACTGAGATACAGTCTCCCTGGCCTGGGACAGTGCAGTTCCAGGTTAAACAGAACGTTAAAAAGCCAGGCAGAGTTCAATGCAGGGGAGAGGATGTTTCCCAGAAGCGTGTGAAGACAGTTTACTGGAAAGTTGGAAAATTATAACCTGAGCCACAAGGGAAAACCTCCAGCTTCTTGGAGAGATTAGTAAATGAAACAAAAAAGCTTGGCCCAAACTAGCTAGGGCTCCCCTGCTTCCACAGCAGCGCTGAGTCCAAGTTCTGTGAGAGAACACAGCGAAGCAGCCATAGGGACCCCTCCACGAGCCACCCCTAGTGGTACCCTCCGGTCTATGCCACACAGATGCAGGATGGACTTTTCTAGCCAGCAGAAACTCAACTGCTCTAACAATGCAGCATGGAGAACAGGAGACAGGGGTAGGCTGATCCTAATCTGTATCTTGGTGCTTTTGCTTGACATCGGCCATCTGCACTGGGTCAGACTCTCCTCTGGGTAAAACTTGAGTCAGTCTGGATTGACTTCAGCAATTTCCCCCAGATTGACACCAGAGTAAGAGCAGAATCCAGCCCAAGCTTTGCAGAGGACTTGTGCATTTTGAGAGGATGCCATTAAAAACCCAGACTGCGACCTGTCTCAGATCCTAGGAGATGTCTGCACTGCATCTTTGGCGCACATACTCTGCATTAGAACTACAGTGCTAGCCAGCAGGGATGTTAAACGGTCAGATTCCAAGAGACCTGGGCAAACGGAAGGAGGATTCTGCATTAGGCAGAAATGACTAGATCTCTTTCCAGCCACCTTCAGGGGGCTCCAGTCCCAAATACAGCCCCCAGCACTCAAGCCAGCTACAAGTACTTGACCGCTTGTCTCTATGGGCAACTGAGCAGGCAGAAATACACAGGCAGATGGCTGGGGGAGATGCAGACAGATTCCCAACCCCCGCAGGAATGTCAGCCCAAGTGGGGGTCCCAGCCCCTTGTGCAGTGAAAACTCAAGTCACACACTGGCCTGACTGGTCCTGTCACATTTGACCCCAGCCCCCTAGAAAGGACTATTTCAAAACAATTCACTTTTTTGTAGCATTTTTTCTTTGTAACAATAGGAAGAATCTCATTCCATAATGTGATTGAAATTCACTTTGAAGCACCCCCAATCACAATTCTGTTTCGTCACCCTCCTGGTCACAGCAGCTTCCCCCCTCCCCAATCTCACCTCCGCTGTCAGGCTTCCCCCCACAGGAGACTGGAGCCTGAGCCCTGATGGCACCTTGCTGCTGCTCCCACAGCGACACCAGGTCCTGGCCACTCTAGGCTGCAGACCCACCTGCATTTCAGCAGGCCCTTCGCATAGCAGCCAGCCACACTCCAGTCACCCCCCTCACTACTGGCACACGGCAGACTGAGCCGGTCACAGCAGTGGGGACTTTTCAATGGAACCAGCATGATCTGGTAGGGAACTGCCCTTGCCTCCCAGTGATACTGAGGTGCAGAGGGATCCTCCCCTCCACAGGAAGGAGAGACAGAGCCAATACCAACCGGTGGGTAAAGCCCTTTGCAAGGGGGAGGTGGTGGTCGGCACCAACCTTATTTCACGAACGAGGAAACTGAAGAGACTCAGCCCAAGTAATGCCCCACACTGGGATTCCCTGGCTCCATCACCACCAGACCATGCTGCTTCCATTCATGGCCCTATTCTTACAGGTCAGCTCCTGACCACCTTCTCTATACCACTCAGCGTTCAAACGAGCTCCCTCCCCCAGCCCCTGCAGCAGCCACAGGGCACTTTATACCACCTGCAGCTTCACAAAATTAAAGTGAACAAAATACTACAAACAGATATAACTTACTGTTTAAATTATTTTAAAAATGTCTTTAAGAGATTCTGCGACACGCTTTAGGTACCCCCGCATCCCCGCCCCCACCGCGCAACACCCAGAGGGGGCAGGCCCCTGCAGCCCCATGGGATTCTGATGGGGAGAGCAAGGAGAAGGAAGGACATTTCTTATCCTTTCACAGCTTGGAGGACTCCGAACTCTAAGACCAATAATAAAAATAATAAAATAATAATAATAATAATAAAATAGTTTTGTGAGGCAGTGGGGTCAGACCACCCTGCCCCTCCCCTGCAGGGGGCGGCCCAGATTCCAGGCATGTCTATACAAATTCAGTAGTAAAAAGGACTTTACTTGGGCAAAGGAGGGAGGGGGGGAGGGGGTTCTGAGGGCAGTGGGGGCGGTCGGGGCTTGTCCGTGTTGGCAGCTCTGGAGCTCCCAGGGGCCCTTGGATTCAAGTACTCGCCATACGAGTGGGCGAAGTCGAAAGCCGGGGGCTGGGTGGGCTGCATACCCTGGGCACTCAGCAGTGAGTGAAGCATGTTGACTGTATCCTGGTAGTCAATGGCCTGGTTTGTGTTGTGCCCGTTAGCCCCAGTGGGGCCTTTGTCCGATTTCCCGTGGGCCCCCCTGGCTTTGCCAGCCTGGGGGAAGGGGAGGCCAGCTGCCTCCAAGCTGTGCCCAGGAACCTGGGCAAAGGAAAATTGCACGCCAGCAGCTTTGGAGCTCTTACTGATTTTCGGCTGGTGCTCGTGTGCAGCAGCCGACGCCTCTTCCAGAAGAGGCCTCTTCCGAGAGGCCCCAGACAAGCTGAAGCTTTTATGGGCCAGGGTGTTCTGCTGGCTGCTGTGTTTAGAGTCTCCCGGTCGCTTGCCCCCAGCACCGCTGGCCCCAGCTGCAGGCTGCGCATGCAAGTGTTTGTGCAAGTGATGATTGTGATGGTGGTGGTTGGACAAGTGGGCCTTGTGTTTCTCCTTGTGCTCCCGGCTCTTCCCGCTGCTCTCGTCTGAGGAGCTGTGCCGATCCGAGGCAGTCGGCACCTTGATGCGCATTTTGATCTCCTCTGGTTTGGAGGAGAGTGGTCTGTCCCCTCCTCCCCCTGCCACAGGGATCCTCAGCTTCAGGGCGGAGGCCTTGTCGCTCTTTTCCAAAGGAGGGCGCTCTGCGCTTTCGGAGCTGCTGGTGGGAATCTTCAGGACGACTGGGGAGGGGTTGTTCTCCTGCTGGACTTCCCTCTCCCTCTGCTGCTGGACCAGGAGATTCTGTGCAGCATAGGCGTACTGAGACCGCACGTTGGCCTCCATGTTCTCCAGCTGCCGCTTCTGTGCGGCCAGCTCTTCGGCGTGCTTGGCGCGGTACTCTTTCAGCGACACCTTTGCCGACGGCGCGCTCTTGCCGCCCTGCTTCTGGTAAGCCGCGCCATCCTGTTCAGGGGCTGCTGAGCTTTCGTTAGTCCTGTGAACCTGGCCAGCCTCTAGCTTGTGTGGAGGATGGTGGGACATCCAGTGCTCTGGCTGAAACATATCCATACTGCTCAGGTCACTGGGAGAGTCCTCTGCATCTGGGAGGGGAGGCCCGGCTCCTGCAGTCGAGGAAGTTGACATACTCATTAAGCCTGCAATGTTCATGTCGGAATTGTTCCTGGAGATCATGCTGAGAATAGTTTGCTCTGAGAGGCACTCGTCTTCTCCTTGGTCATCTGCTTTGGATTTCTTGGCTGCTTGGGAGGCCTGCAATAAAGCAGCAAGAAAGGGCATTTGTACCTCGGTGGCTTTATGTCACCGACACAGACCCTGTTACCCACTCATGGAGACGAAGCGAGCAACTGCCACAGTGCAGACTTAGCAGCAAAACTGAGGTGCCCACAATCACGCAGCTTCCCTCGTATTGGGGCTATCACACTAGATGGTCCTGCAACAAGTTGCACATCTCTCACCTGCTCCTGCACCAGCCTGGGGGAGAAAACTGTTTGCGAAACACATTTTTGCCCCAGAAGAGACCACACATTTACAAATAGAGACAGCAGCAAAAAGGGCTCCAGAGGAGACCCCAGCAATTACAGGCCGGGAAGCCTGATTTCAGTACCGAGCACACTGGTTGAAAAGTTTGTTCTTTTCTATAGTGTCAGACACATAGATGAACATAACTTGTTATTGAAGAGTCAACATGTGGACAAGGGGGATCCCGTAGACTTAGTGCCCTTAGATTTTCAGAAAGCCTTTGACAAGGTCCCTCACCAAAGATTAAGTAAAGTAAGCCGTCATGGGGTTCTCGCAGGGATCGGTAACCGGTTAAAAGACAGGAAACAAAGGGTAGGAATAAATGGTCAGTTTTCAGAATGGAGAGAGGTAAATAGTGGTGTCCCACAGGGGTCTGTACTGGGCCCAGTCCTATTTAACATTCATAAATGATCTGGAAAAAGGGGTAAACAGTGAGGTGGTAAAATCTGCAGATGACAAAACTACTCAAGATACTGGAGTCCAAAGCAGACTGTGAAGAGCTACAAAAGGCTCTCTCAAAAGCCTTGGGTGACTGGGCAACAAAATGGCAGATGAAATTCAATGTAGATAAATACAAAGTAATGCACATTGGAAAACATAATCCCAACTATACATATAAAATGATGGGGTCTAAATTAGCGGTTATCACTCAAGAAAGATCGTGGCGCCATTGTGGATAGTTCCCTGAAAACATCCACTCAAAGTGCAGCAGCAGTCAAAAAAAATCTAACGGGAATCATTAAGAAAGGGATAGATAATAAGACAGAAAATATCATGTTGCCTCTATATAAATCCATGGTGCGCCCACATCTTGAATATTGCACGCAGCTGTGGTCGCCCCATCTCAAAAAAGATATATTGGAATTGGAAAAGGTTCAGAAAAGGGCAACAAAAGTGATTAGGGGTATGGAAAGGCTGCCATCTGAGGAGAGATTAATAAGACTGGGACTTTTCAGCTTGGAAAAGAGACGAATATGGGGGGCTATGATAGAGGTCTATAAAATCATGACTGGTGTGGAGAAAGTAAGTGTTATTTACTCCTTCTCATAACACAGGAGCTAGGGGTCACCAAATGGAATCAATAGGCAGCAGGTTTAAAAACAAACAAAAGGAAGAATTTTTTCACACAAAACGCACAGTCAACCTGTGGAACTCCTTGCCAGAGGATGTTGTGAAGGCCAAGACTATAACAGGGTTCTAAAAAGAACTAGTTAAGTTCATGGAGGATAGGTCCATCAATGGCTATTAGCCAGGCTGGGCAGGGATGGTGTCCCTAGCCTCCATTTGCCAGGGGATGGCTCATTTGATGATTCCCTGTTCTGTTCATTCCCTCTGGGGCACCTGGCATTGGCCACTGTTGACAGACAGGACACTGGGCTAGATGGACCTTTGGTCTGACCCACTCTGGCCGTTCTTATGTTCGTGTAGCCCTTATGGCTTCAAACATACATTCAAGTAAAGATTAGAGGCCACAGAAAGGGGCAGCCCAGCCCTCCCCACTCGCTCACAGATGGGGAGGTATTACATAAGCCTCCATAAGGAACGGGTTTGTCAAGCCCTGGCTAGAAAAAAAAAAAGCTAGCTCAATGAGTTAATTCAAGACTAATGAAAACAGAAATGTATGGTCTGTTAAACCTTAATCTTGAAGTGCCCCTCCCCTGAGCACTGTCCGAACTAGAGACAACACAGCTCAGAAGCCAGACAGGAGACTCATTGCCAGACCAGTGGACAGCAGCCCCAAGAGAGGAAATTCTTACCCGCCAGTTGCGGATGCGTTTGAGCCGGTTGGGAGTTTTCTCAAGAATCTGCAGGAATTCATGAGTCAGCTCTGTAAAGGGGATACACAAAACACAGACAAGAGGGTCAGAGGGAGGATGTAGAGCAGTCACAAGCCAGCAGCCCGCTGCTCCCTGACGGGTGAAGCTATTCATGAGGAGATGGAGCTATTTCAGGAAGGGAAATACGGTGAAGTAGTAGCGCTGACTATTGAAACTCATCCCACTTCATGACTTCTACTATCTCTATTGCACCACAGGAGCTGCCACACTGAAAACCTTGGCAAGATCAGAAGCCCTTGAAGTCCATGAATTGGTCAGTGGCTGTGTCTGAATGGCAGACCCAGGAACAGATGCCAAGATAATAAGAGTGCCTTTTTGGGGGGACCTTGCTCCAAAACTTACCGTCTAAGAGCTCCAGAGTTACAGTGCCATCAACGTATTCCCACCAGTGCTTCCCGTCCGTGGAGACTGGGATCTCCCAGTTGGACCACTTACAAGCCAGGTGGATACAGACGCAGGCCACAACGGGAGGGGTGTACTGCAGGCTGAAGGTGGTCAGGTGCAGGCTGACGTCACCAGCAGGGAGAGAGAAACAGAAAGCCATGAACTCCCAAGCCTGAACCTCAGCACACACAATCCCCCGCTGAACAGACACTGCGGAAGTGGTGGGCATGGTGGGAACGTTCCTGAAGGGAAAAGGGCAATTCCTCCCCCAATACATCCCTTGTTGTCAAGGCGTCTCTATGCACTGCCAAGTCACTTGTTATTTCCCTGTGCTGCTCAAACCAATTCATTTCCAGGCTTCTTCACAAGCTCCTCCCAACTCTGGGCTCTGGGGCCCATTGCCTATTGCAGGGGGAAAAGAAACTAAGTTACGCCGGACTTCAGCAGAACTCCCCTGAGGCCCAACCTCAAGAGAAGCAGCGGGCAGCTTGGTTCTTGGTAGAGCCTACGCTCGAAAGTGGGCTCTGCTCAACCTGAGGAGAGATTGAGACAGCTCCATTCCTCCTGCTGAAGCAAATTCACATGGCTGGAAAATGCCGATTCCCAAGCCAAGCAAAACTCCTGTGAAGTCAATGTGATCGGTAATGACACATGCATCATTGTGAGAGACCCAACAACCAACAGTTCAAACAACGAAGCCCACAGAGACTTCCACTCCTGCCTCCTACTCTCAAACCTTGGCTTCCTCAAACCACACAACTTCTGAATGTCGATGGAACTGGGGGATTAACAACTGCCAACTCAGAAAGACATTGCAGGACAGGACTGGGCCTCAGCACCCCCCTTCTCCCCCGACATGGCAAACAAAGCCTCAAATCCACTTCATAGGACAATTTATTATGGAGGTGCCATTCAGAGTTAAGGTTGAGCTCCATTTCACAGGGATTCAACCTCTGCTTTGTATGAAAAATACATTGTATTCGCCACAACTTTACAGCACCCACTCTTAGAATACAAGATTAGTTTCCTGAGAATTTCCTAGATTAATCTAATTGTAGTTAGAATATAATAAAAACTGAGTCCTGTAGGAGATTTAGTATATGTTGGTCTTCTTTGTTCTGAATTATTTTCTCAGAATGGCAGGTTTCAGAGTAGCAGCCGTGTTAGTCTGTATCCGCAAAAAGAACAGGAGTACTTGTGGCACCTTAGAGACTAAAATTTATTAGAGCATAAGCTTTCGTGGGCTACAGCCCACTTCTTCGGATGCATAGAATGGAACATACAGTGAGGAGACACACAGACACCATGAAAAGGTGGCTATTTCCCCATGTTAAGTATCCTCACACCTTCTTGTTAAACTGTCTGAAATGGGCTATCTTGATTATCACTACAAACGTTTTTTCTATTAATTAGCCTCTTACAGTTAGTTGGGCAACTCCCACCTTTTCATGCTCTCTGTATGTGTGTGTGTATATATATATATATATATATAATCTCCTTACTATATGTTCCACTCGATGCATCCAAAGAAGTGGGCTGTAGCCCACGAGAGCTTAGGCTCAAATAAATCTGTTAGTCTCTACAGTGCCACAAGTACTCCTGTTCTTCTCAGAATGGACTCTCCAAACCTTTGTTTTACTTAAAAATAAATCTAGCGCATGGCCTACATTTGTACAAATGTCAGTCGTAAAGTAAGCTAAGTCATTAACAAATCGCTGTAACTAACTGTTATGATTATTGTATAGGCCCCAAACAGGGTTCAGGTAATTTAAATTAGGTCATTGTGACAGATAACTCAGCCAATCACTACTCTACTTCTACAGCCAATTGCCATGCCATAAATCCACTGGTTGATGCCTCAGTGGTCTATAAGGGAGCCTGGTCTCATGTCAAGAGTTTTCACTGGTCTATTACTTGGCCCAACTGTCACTGTTGCCTTGGGCATCAAGAAAACAGTGTCGAGGAAACTTGGAAAGCACTGACACTGGGACTCATGGACAGGGGTCTGCCACCCACGCCCCTCTCCTTTCACAGAAACTGGGCTCACCAAACAAGCCTCGAAACCATTAAGTCAATTCCAAATTAAGAGCCAGATCTGCCAGTATACTAGGGTTGCTATGTGCTGCTCTGGTGATGCAAAGCTGCTGGAACCAGTTTAACTAGCCAGTGGGCTCTGGCCGCTGTGCACTGCTCTGGGGTACCGGTGAACCTGCCCTTAAGAGTTAACATTTTAAAGAATGATTTATGGTTGATAGTACATAACCACAAATCACTAGAACGACCACACTGTAGCATTTCCTTTGCGTTTCTTGTTCTGTAAGTTCATGTCTGAAATGTGTCATTTAAAAAAGAGTGCCCAGACAAAAAGCTACATTAAGATGGAGTGAAGGTTGAGAGCATGCATCAGTAATATCAGGATTAAAAAACAGTTCAGCAGAGATCCTTGGAGCAATCTGCAGAGATGGGAGAGAATTACTTCCATTTCATAGGGATGGCAGGACAGAGTGGGACTTGCCCAAGATATGTGTGTGTGTGATTCACGCACAATCAGTGGCAGAGCAGGGAATAGAAGCAGATTTTCCAACTGAGGCCTTATCTACACTAGAAACGGACTATTGGCATAGCCAGGCCACAAGTCACCCTAATAGAGATGCAGCTTATACAGTTCCCCAAATAAGCTATGCTAGCAAAGCTACGTCACTTAGGGATGTGGTCCCCCCACCTCCAACCAACAGAGCTATACGGGAAAGACTTAAGTATACGAAGCCTAAGTCCGAGTTCACCTGCTGAACCAATCCTTTCTGATGCAGAGAGCTGCATACCTAAGGGCATGTCTCTGCCTTTGACGTTTCTCGCTATATTGCTCTGCCTTTCTCCAACAGCTCCTCCTGAATGAAACCTAGGTGTCTCCAGTACACATGGTTGAAGTTAAACAACTTTTCACTGAACTGGATTCCATGCATTTGCATGAAGTAATGGCCGCAAGAATTTCCATTTTTTAAGAGATTCCAATTTGGGCCTCTTATTGGTACTGGAATTAATTTTTCAATCCTTATTTGAAAATCTGAAGTCACCTCAAGATCTTAAGAGAAAGAAGCCAAACTACCTTAGTTCTTTTCTAAGTCCATCTCTTCAGGAGTAAACATCTAGCATCAGACCACTGCATAGCACACTGCCAAATCTCTCACTACTTCCTCACATTCCCCCATCTATCCGTATCCACCTGCTGTCTTGTCAACTGCAAGGCTCTCTGGGGCAGGAGGCATTGCTTGGTTCTGTTTGGACAGTGCCTAGCACCATGGGTTCCCGGTCCATGACAGGGCTCCCAGGCACTTCAGTAATGCAAATAAGCACTTAGAGTCACTTCTTCAAATACTCCCTTTCAAATCAATGTCTTCTTCTTCTATTAACTGCCCAAACAGAAGTCTGCACTCTCCAGGGGCTGGCCCCTCATCTGCTGTAGACTGCTCCATGGGACAGGGACCCTTTCTTCTGTTGCACCCCCCCCCTCACTCTCCCAAACTCACTAGATAATCCTCCAATGCGTCCAAATGGCATTTCCCCCCCGCCCCCCCACCTCCAGATAAAACCCTCTGCTAGAAACATAGGAATCAATTCAAAGTAACAACCTGTTGGTCGCCATGAAGTAGGAAGTTTGTGCCAAATCCTTGCTGGCTGGAAAGGGAAAGGAAAAAAAACAGGAGTTAGCTTGAATGCTTTGGCCGAGACTTCCAGGGTACTAGTCTGCTAGAAGTACAGGCTTCTACAGGGAGTGGCCACAGAAGGCACAGAACTGGACATGAAAGATCCCACTGGTTTGATTTGTTTCAGTTCTGCCCCACAGCAACAGAAAACTTGCATTTAACAAAACCACTGTGTTGTGCTTTACAGCAACTCAAAATTATACCCATTCCCGCACCCATTTCAGCAATTTGCCACTGCAGCATCTTTACTTCGACGTTAGATACCCCACCACGAAACACTCTGTGGGGTATCTGTCTGGGTAATTCACAGGGACCGCTGTTAATGACTGCTCCCACCTCCTGCTTAAACAGCTCTTTTCAACCAAAGCATCCCATGTTATTTAAACTCTGAGCTCTCTAGAGGAACCACTTCACCCAGCACAGAAATACAGCCACCTCTGTGAGGGAAGGTAGCAAGCGTTCAACAGCACACTTTAGGTCTCTTACCTCGCACAAGCTGCGTGCACTTCACCACGTGCGTATGGGGGTGATCAATAGTGATCTCGAACCCTGAAAGAATGGCAGAGACACGTGGCCATTAGGTAACAGACATGGCACCCTCATAATTTCCACACATCGGACATGCCTCCTGCTCCTGGGGAGGCAAGTCAGCTTCCCCTCTGCACTAAACGCTCACACTGTCTGCTCAAAGGCAAGCAGGAATAAAGCAGAAGGATCAAGCTGTCCAGTCACAAAACTGGAAGGTCACTGGTTTCCAAGCAGCTAAATAGCTTATTGCTGAAGAGACGTCACTGGAAACAAAACACCTATTAGGGATTTTAACTAGGACAAAGCCTCTTGCAGCAGCTGGAAGGAAGAAAACTAGCATTTGCTCAAAGGAATGTGTGTCACCCAAAAGCCACAAGGAAGCAGGTGTCTTCCATTCAAGGGAGCCTGTAGCATGAATGTCATATGAGGTTAATCCTTGCTTCAGTTTTCCATTTAGTTTTTAAAATGATAGCCCACATGCTGAGCATCCACTTGTGTCTGTTTACGTCTCTCACCAACGTATTCATGGCAGAACTGGGGTTCTAGAAGAGGCAACTAGGAGGACGGAGCACAGGACATTCTACACTTCAAATACTGACTCCAAAGGTATCTTGCTGTGTAACTGTGGGCAAGCCACTTAACATCTCTGGCCCTCGCTTCTGCACTCCAAGGTAGGGATGCTTACCCACTTCACAGGGCAGTTAGGAGTAGTGAAGTTTTGTCAAGTATTATAAAGATGTAAAGTGCTATTAACTACCTTGCAGGCTAAAGACTAGTGAGAAGGGTTTGAATAAGAACAGCCAGACTGGATCAGACCAACAGTCCATCCAGCCCAGTATCCTGTCTTCCGACAGCGGCCAAGCCCAGGGGCCCCAGAGAGAATGAACAGAGCAGGGAATCAAGTGATCCATCCCGTTGCCCATTCCCAGCTTCTGGCAAACAAGAGGCTAGGGATACTGTCCCTGTCCAGCCTGGACAATAGCCATTGATGGACCTATCCTCCAGGAACTTATCTAGTTCTTTTTTGAACCCTGTTATAATCTTGACCTTCACAACATCCTCTGGAAAGGAGTTCCACAGGTTGACTGTGCGTTATGTGAAAAAATACTTCCTTTTGTTTGTTTTAAACCTGCTGCCTATTAATTTCCTTTGGTGCCCCCTAGTTCTTGTGTTACGAGAAGGAGTAAATAACACTTCCTTATTGACTTTCTCCACACATGTCATGATTTTATATACCTCTATCATAGCCCCCCTTAGTCATCTCCTGACTTAGTTGTTTCCTGAATGAATCAGTAAAGATCATTTAATATATATATATATATATATATAAAAAAATAAATAAAAGATTCTCTTGGCTTTTTTTTAGTCATGGTTGCTACAAACAGAAGCCTCTACCACTCAGGTATCTAGTAGACCCATAGAAAAGGCCAAATCTTAGAGGTAGAGGGCTACATTAAAAACAAACAAACAAAAAAAAAAACTCCAAAGAAAACTGATGCTACAATAGCCCATCTGAACGTGAGCAGCAAGTAACCTGATCAAAACATGAACATTCATTCTAGGCTCCCTTCGCTACCCAGAGTGGATTGTCTCCTATTCCAGCCACTGGATTAGAGTGCCACACTCTTACAATTTATAGCACTTGTACCCAGAGTAACTGGCATCCAAGCAGAACAAAACCTGTTGGGGATAGAAACAAGCCAAACTCTGCATGTTTAAGCTGTTAACAACTCAAAATAAAGAAAGTGAAACCTGAAAACACATGTATTATAAGCAAGTCATGAATTGGTGGTGTGAAAAAAGTTTGTTGCCTGGACTCTTGCTCTCTCATTGGCCAGCTGTGCATCTGCCCTCCAGCTGTGGAGAAGACTGTAGGATTAGACTCTCCGCTCTGCAGAACCCTCCTGGGTCTGGGATTCGAGTGGAAGCCCGTCCGCTTTGAAAAACTTACCCAGGGTCTGCAGTATAATGCTCTCTAGAATGACCAGGTCTTGAGCTTGCTGCAGGTAAGCCTGGGGTTGAGAGGACAGGCAGGTTACTCACGATGAGGCACTCTGTATAAAGCCTGCACATTTCTAACTCTCTCTCTCAGGGAGGCCAAAAAATAAAAAATAAAAATCAAGGGGGAATCTTTATCCCACTCAGTACTAGAGGGAACCGGCACAGATTCCCTCCCAGAAGAGAGAAAGCAGAGTGCTGCATGGATACACTCCCCTGCTAGTGTTCATTGGACAGGGGTTGCTGTGGCTGGAGCTACACGCTTTAGTCTCTCTCTCTCTCTCTCCATAAGAGTTTTAAACACGAAGGGACATGTCAACATGAGCAGTGTGGGTTAAAATTTAACCTTTTCATCTATTTTTTTCGACAAGCTTTGGCTCCTGGATAAAGGTTCCCCCTTTCAGCAGGGTTGGAGGACACTCAGTTCCAGTTTTGAAGGGCTGTCATGAGAGATGGGGAAAATGGAAACATTTTTAACAATCCCACCATTAGGTGGGTGGAGAGAGGTTGAACTGCATACACCATTTTCTGCTTTGCTACAAGTGCTATTTAACCCTGGCAGACATGTCCACTCCCTACTCAGAAGCCTCTAATACAGACACGATTACATGGCACATCTGATTCTTTCGTTCACACCCGCATAGCGGAGGGAAACAGGAGAGATCACAGAGCAGGAGAGACAAGTCATCTGCTCTGAAGAAGCCTGAAAACTGTGCTGTACAATAGTGGTTGATTTGAAAGCTGCATTCTGCGATGTAACCACTCATTTACAGAACAGATGGTTATGTACTGGAGTTAATGAGATGCTTTAGCCCCACAAGTTACTTATGTTACCAGGATTCTACGTTTCAGGACGCAGTACCCTTTGAGGATGTTCTCATCCCTCCCTCTCGAGCATGGAAATCATTCTGCTGGTGTCTGGCCACTTACCTCACTTCTAGTGTCTGGAAGGGTGTCCTGAGGATGCAGGCATGCATGCGCTACCTTGATTACATGCTCCAGCTTCCGAGGCTGTTCCTCCACCTTGGCTGCCAAGAACAGGGCTGCTGGTGCCACAGACTTCATGGAGGGAGAAAAACAAAAGTGGTCTCCTGGTTCAAGTATTCACAAGCCTGTAACGTTAGCGTCCTGATGGGGGCTGCTGCTATGAGACGGAGCAATCTCAGAGCTCCAAAACCATTGTATTTACTGATTTCCTCCAGGCCGCAAATACAGAGACAAGGTGGAGATACAGATTTGAGGGAATACTCTTCCTGTATCCCATTTAGATGTCTGTAGTAGGAAAACCTTATGGTTTTTTTTTTTTTTTTTTTTTTAAGCATCAGTAAAAGTTCAGGATTAAAGCTACAAAAAGTCAATTTCTAAGACTGACTAGAGCGACCATTCCCATAACAAGAAAGATCTTTTAGAGAGCCAAAGAATGTCAGCTGGGACAAAAGCAACAGAGGGTCCTGGGGCACCTTTCAGACTAACAGAAGTATTGGGAGTATAAGCTTTCGTGGGTAAGAACCTCACTTCTTCAGATGCAAGACAAAAGCTGTGACAAACGTACAACTACCGTACAGTCAATTACGTTACAGCTTTGGCCCAAAGAGATCAGCTCTGGCTATTTTACAGAACAGTAAACGGCGGTACAAAGAAGTGATGCGCTCAGGGCCACACAGCAGAGAAAAAGAGCAGAAAGAAGCCAGATCTCCTGACTCCCCCTCTTGTGCCTTGGCCACAGCTTCCCCAACGTATTGAGGGGGCAACGTGGACAATGAACATTGTCATGGCTTGCAGACAAGGGAAGGCGACAGCCCGAATGATACTTACATTGCGATGAAACTGGGTGAAGGACTGGACCATGTAGAAGCGGTGCATGTACACAATGGCGGTGTTGATGGTCAGCTGCGAGCTGAAGGCGCACGGTTAAGAAAAAGCCGCCCTGACGCTGTACATGTCCCGCTTCACCTGGCGAGCTCCTGACGAGCCGGGCCCGACAGACCAGGGCAGGGCAGGGCGGGCAGCCACCGCACGAGACGAGAGGGTTCGCGGGGTAGGTTCATTGACACACATGGCCTGACTCGTGCGGACTGTCACCGCCTGGCGCCCGAGGATAACGACCGGGGGGGGGGCGCATACACCCGGCCATCACGGGGCCGCCAGGACTCGCCCCGGAAACCCCGCGTGAGGCCAGGAAGCGCCTTACTGCTCCCGGGCCGGTCCGCCCGCCGCCCTCGCCAGGCCCGGCCCCGCTCCGGG
>NC_048313.1:12582647-12583179 GCF_013100865.1 Trachemys scripta elegans
AACGTCGCGCGCGCATGCGCCCCAGAGCGCGGCCGGGGCCCCGCGTGGCTCCGAGCGAGCGCCGGGGGCCCGCGCGGGGCTGCACTGCGCATGCGGCCGGCGCGTGCCCCGTTCAGGAGTACGAGCCGAGTCCGGCTTGTGCGCAGGCTGCTGCTAGGCCCCTGCGTAGGCCCTCACTGCGCATGCGTACGATCTGGGGCGCCTAGGGAACAGAGCTGGGCATGCGCAGGAGCCAGGCCCGCAGGCACATAGCTGGGTGGGGATGCTGGCTTGACCTCTGACCCTTCCAGCCAGCCTGACCCCAGCCCCCCTGACCCCCCAGCCCCCCCTGTGCCCCCCCCCTACCCCCCCCGCCCCCCCCCCGGCCCCCCCGGCCCCCCACCCCCATGACCCCTATAGCCCCACTTGTGATCCCAGCCCCCCAGTGACCCCACCTGTGACCTCCAGCCCCAGGACCCCTATAGCCCCACTTGTATCCCCAGTGACCCCACCCCCATGACTCCTGTAACCCCACTTGTATCCCCAGCCCCCC
>NC_048313.1:12583263-12598230 GCF_013100865.1 Trachemys scripta elegans
CCCCCCAGTGACCCCATGACCCCACCTGACCCCCATGACCCCTATAGCCCCACTTGTGACCCCAGCCCCCCAGTGACCCTACCTGTGACCTCCAGCCCCATGAGCCCTATAGCCCCCACTTGTGACCCCAGCCCCCATGACCCCTGTAACTCCACTTGTATTCCCAACCCCCCAGTGACCCCACCTGTGAGCTCCAGCTCCGTGACCCCTATAGCCCCACTTGTATCCCCAGTCCCCCAGTGACCCCACCCCCATGACTCCTGTAACCCCACTTGTATCCCCAGTGCCCCTACCTGTGACCTGTGACACCATGACCCCACCTGACCCCCAGCCCCAGGACCCCTATAGCCCCACTTGTATCCCCAGCCCCGCAGTGACCTCACCCCCATGACTCCTGTAACCCCACTTGTATCCCCAGCCCCCCAGTGACCCTACCTGTGATTCCAGCCCCTGTGACCCCAGGCCACCCCATGGACAATCACAGCTGTCTTTAGCCCGGCCTGTCTGATTCCCACCAGCCGGGACCCAGCTTCCACCCCTTACTCATATACCAGTGGCTGGCTTTACGTTCACTATAAATCCTCAGGGGTGAGAGCTGCCCCTCTCAATGCACAGCAGTGTTCAGAGAAGCAAACAAGATAAAAGGGGTCCTAAGGAATGGGGCAGAAAATAACGTGCCACCCTACCGCTGGGGGGCCCTTGCCTGGGATGTGGTGTTTCTCCTATAGCTTGTTCTGACAGTGGGCAGCGTAGGGGATTCAGAGAGAGGTAATGAGGTTGATTACGGACCCGGAGAAAACACAGAAAGGGATTGAAAGGACTTGGACTAAGTGAAGAAAGAAGAGACATGACGGAAATGTGTCAAGTAAACATTGGAGAAGGAACTTGGGTGTGCCATCTCCTATTACAGCGGAAAGGTGACAACCAAGGACATTTCAATCTGACGAGACATCACTTTCGACAAAGCACAAGTAGTGGAACTCACTGTCACAGAATAGAACTGAGGGCAAAAGCTCAGCAGGGTGAGCTAAAAGGATCAGCCATTTATATGGCTAGTGAGAACATGCACAGACAAGAGTCAAATCTGTATTTTACAAGAGACAGAAACGCCCCTGCTTATGGGGACGAACACTCCACTCAGTGTCAGGGGGAGGACGGCACTTTCCTTAGGGGAAGGTTATTCTACAACTGCTCACTTCGGGGTGTCTTGCCCTTCTGCCCCTGGGACTTGCCCCTGTTGGAGACAGGATGCTGGATTAGATGAACCACAACCTTGCTCAGCCATGGCAAATCCTATGTTATCCATGTTAGTTTACAGCAGGGGTCCAGCACGAAATAACAGGGGACAAGGAAGACTGCTGGGAAAGTTGGATTCTTCCTTGTATCATATGAGTCCTCTCGCATTCCCTTCTACTATTAAATGTTTGTATGACGGTTGTGCCCCAAAACCTCAGGGGGGGACAGGGCCCCCATTTCTGAGCACTGTATGCACATAGAAAAGAGACTGCACCCTGAAGGTCTTATAATCTAGACACCAAACATCTCCAAGTGCCTGAGAAATGCCACAGATAGCAGGATGCCAGACGCTTTGGCCCACACACACACACACAGCAACACCAAAATACAGACACCCCGGGAGCAGGCTAGCAGCGCCAGAGAGAGAGGGAATTCATTTGTGACCAAGGACTCCAGACTGTTATTTCTAAAGATCCGTGTTGCTGACTGGCTCATCCCAGAGATAATCTATCCTCAGCAGGCTGAAGGCCAAAGTGACCCTATGCCTATAGAACTAAGGCCGCTGCAAGGACCCTGAGAACTGTTTCATGGCTCCTAATGACACAGCGTTTTCACAGAACTGGATGGACACCAGGTTATTTCACTCGGAGCCACCAGGCAGCCGTCAGATTGGAATGACTCCTAGTCCCTATCAATCCGCACTGGATTAAAAGCAATGGGCTAGAGGCGGCTCCGAACCCTATTTTCCACCCCAAGCTAGGCGGCTGGAGCGCAGGCACAATCGTGTCGCCAGGGCTTCCCCATGAGACAAACACCACGTGAGCAAAGCTCCCTGAGCTGGAGAGGGTTTTGGAGGGGCCAACCCTCCCCCGTTTAACCCCTTCCTGGAGTTTGCTCTCAGTTACCCCCGAATTAATACAACAAAACAGTACAAAGCCAACCCAGCCAGCAGGCTGTTGTCGCAACCCCCTCCCATTGCAGCCTCACACGCCCGCATTCCAACTGGGCGGGCGCAGAGTCGCCAGCCAGGCTGCCGGGCATCTCTATGGCAACAGAATCAACAGCTGCAGAGCCTGCCGGTGGCTGGAAAGCGCCTTCGGGGGCTGAGCGGGGAGGAAGTGGGCGGTTTAGGACATGGCTTTCTTCGGGTTAACATTCCTGGGGTACCAGGAGCCCTTCCGGGAGAGAACACTAGCATTAGAAAAGCCTGACACAACAGGTAAGGAGAGAGCCCAGACGCCATGGTGATGGGTGCATTCGAAACAGACACGACTTGTTGCTGGGCCAAGCGCCTTGGAGAGCAGACTGTGGGTGTTTGTGGGGGCAACGAATCACGAGGCTTTGCCTTGGGCGATGTTTGAAAACCTCTGACCCCTGGTCCCCTGGAGGAGCGTCCCAGTGGAGTGGGAGGGATACAACGTTCTGCTTCTGACATGTGTCGGTTACTAAAAACCCTTCTCCAGTCACCCCACGGGGTGGTATTGGTATTAATTAACCTACAATACAACCCCCTAAACCACATCACTCGACAAAGCGTTCCAGCAATCCCACGAGCTCCCAGTCCCACGGATGGGGGCCAGGGAGTCTCTTCCAGACCCCTTCAGGTTGCCTCTGGCCTCACGTTCCAGGCACCATCTTGCCAGATAAGGGCTAGCTAGGTCTCCCTGCAGGAATCACTGTTCCTCGCTGGCTCTTTGAGCCTGCAGAAGGGCCGAGTTCAAACCCCCTCAGGGCAGCAGGTACTGAGTCTCATCCACTGCTGATGGCCGGCTAACAGCTCAGCTGTGAAACGAGTTTAGTGGGTCTCAGGCCAGTCCTTGGAGGACAGGTGTCTACCTCAAAGCCCCCCACACTAGGCCCCGAGACCCCTGCTGGTGCCATCTTCTGGGCTTGGTTTTAAGTTTCCTTCTTGTCCTTCCACTCAGGGCCAAAGCCGCTCAAAGGGGGATTGTTTCACCCAAAGCTCCCCCCCATCGGCCCGGGGCGCTTTGATGGCACAGTGCACCAGGGGAGCTACACCCGCTACCGCGAGGCTGTGAAACAGAATCAGCTCCAGAGATGTAAGTGAACAGTGGGGTCTAGGCATGACAGAAGAGGGAATATGGAGTCAGGACGCCTGGGTTCTAGGCCGGCCTCTGCCACAGCCTCCCTGTGTGACCTTGGGCAAGTCCTTTCCCCACGTTACACATGGGGAGAACAATACTAACCCCCCCCACACACACACCCGTGGGAGACGTCGTTTGTTGGCCTTTGCAAAGCACTTGGAGCTGTGGGAGCTGCTGGGCAAAGAGGTTTTCAGCCCCAGCTCCTGCTGGAAGGAGTGGTGTTCTGTTGTGCTCAGGGCAGGGTGCCCCAGCTCAGCTGCCCCCTCCCCCCAGCAAGTGACAGCAACCCCAACAAGCTGGATGCCCTCCCTAACAGCCTGGACCCTCCCCTCTGTCTGATTCTAGCCCCCAACCAAGTCTTCAGGGTCCCAGTGACCTGTGCACAGGACTGCAGCTGGTGGCTGCCCAGGGATCCCATGGTCCGAGCAGAGGAGGCCACCCCCTGGATGACGGTGCCGAGGCATCCCCTGATAAGGAGCCCCATGACCAGGTGAGATCGTAGTGCCGGCAGCAGAGGGGACAGCACCCCATCACAGAGCTGCCAGCACATGGGGAAGGGGGGGGGACAGGGAGAGGCGGGAAGCGCCCCCCCAGCCATCCCAGGAACAGAGCATGTCTGACCCTGCTCCCACCGAGGCTGGTGGCCCAGCATCCGCACCCAGTTTGCTGAGTGAGGCCCCTCTCCCAGCTGGCGCTAGCCCCAGGATCCCGGGCAGGACCAGAGCTCACCTGTGGCAGGGGAATGCGTGAGAGCAGCCTCTCCTCGGGCCAGTCGGACACGGCGGGTGAGGGGCCCAGCCAGCACGGTATTCCGGCTGTGCCGGGGACCAGATCACCTGCCGGGTGAGGGTCCCCGCAGCTCTCAGCTCCACCAGGCCGAGGCAGGGGGGTTATGGGGCATTTCTCACACCTCACTCCGTTGAAGACTCAGGTTTGGGTCACTTCTGGATCCTCAGGCCCCAGCTTTGCAGGGGTAAGGCTGGTGAGTCGGGCACCCCGGGAAAGCCCAACCTAAACAAACAAAGCCCCGAACAAATCCAGATGCAGGCAACTGAAAACTCCACAATCAGCAAGAGGCCCCTGAAATCCAACACACACACCCAGCACCCATGAGCCTAGCTGCTTTGGTCTCCGTCACCTGCCACCTCAGACCCTCCCACGCTTTGCAGCTGCCCGAAAAGCCACCCTGGACCCAGCTGAGCAGCAAGCGGGTTCAAGTCTCCCTGGCACTGCTCCTTGCACAGCCCATCGCCCCCGTGCAAAGCAGGCGTGAAACACCACAGGGGCGTCTCGCACCCACTTGGCACTGGGGCCAATGCCTGGGCAAGGTGGTGGAGCCTTGAGCGCAGCATCCAACTTACCACAGCCCTGGCTCCAAGGGCGCGCTGGGTCGTATCCCGCACCCAACACTTGCGAGCAGTGCCCATGGCGGCCGGTCCTGGCACGGGTCCCTGCCTGTTTTGCCCTGCCAGGCACCACCTGGGCTGCCTGCGAGCCTGGCCCAGCCAGCAGCCACTGGGGGGCAGCAGGGCACCAGCGGCTCCGCTCCCCACCCGGTGTCCCAGAGCGGGCAAAGTTCAAGGCTGGCGGGGGGCACATGGGGTGGCTCCAGCCACTGCCGCCCATGGGCCCAGCCGCTGCTGCCTATGGGCCCCCGCAGCCAGGAGCTCCCTCTCTGCTCCTACGTGCCATACAAAGGGACCTGAATCGACTGGCCTGGGGGGCGGGCAGGCTGGCGGCATCACTCCTCGGGTCCCGGCTCCCGGCCCGGGCAGCTGTTTAGCCGCACGGGTGGGGATCACATGACACCCCCAGCCCTTAAAGCGGTAGAGCGGCTTTGCGGTCCGGTTGGGGGGTGCCCCCTGCCCTGCCCCACCTCCCACAAAGTGGGCAGCACCAGCTGCCGCCCCGCGGGGGAGGCCGGGCGCTGGGTCCCTCCACGTCCCCTTGCAGCCACATTCCCAGCAGCAGTTCCCCGGGGGGCTGGATGGACAGGGCTCTAGGGGGTGCTCAGGAAATGGGGCCCAAGCTCAGCACCCCAACAAAGGAGGCCCTGACTCATTGGCTGCCAGCCGGACAGAGCGGCCCCCACCCCGAGCTCCTGCTGCTCCCTCTCCCTTCCCCTCCCTCCTTCGCAGGTTCTGGGCTCCAGGACCGAGCTCGGATGGGAGCAGAGTTTCTCCCCAGACCCTGGCCACAGATGAAGAGGCCCTGATGCCACAGCCCCCACCTGACCGCAGGGTCCTCAAAGCAGGCGCTGAAGCATGGCAGTGCGCAGGCCCCACAGAGGGAACCTCCCTCCCCACCCTGGGGCTCCTGCGCTGGCCACAGCCCTGGGGCACACCCGCCCCGCCGTAGCCTGGCACCACCTCCTCGTGCAGGTGTCTGACGGCTCCTTTCCCTGCCCTAGGTTTGTGGACAGCATGGGCCTGAGCAACCCCCATTTCAGCCTGTTCTGAGCACCCCCGTGGGACCCACCGCCGGGCACGTCTGGCCTTCCACGGACACGGAGCAGCCCCGGGTGCTGGAGCCTGGCAGGCACCAGGGCAATAAAGCGATCGAGGCAATTGGGCCCAGGACCATGATTTCATGGGGAGGCGCCAGGCGCTGGGGTCTCCCTTTCTGCCTGGGCAAGGGGTAGGAGACTAGGGTGGGGGAGGGAGCGTGGCTGGCGGGGTAAATCCTACGGCACAGAGGGGCCATTTGCTTTCCAGCGCTCCTGGGGTTTGCCCTGTTTGGCACACGCGAGGCCTTTGGGGGCAGGACTCCTGGGTTCTATTCCTAGTGCTGCCCCCCACTTGGGTAATGTCAGTGCACTGAGTTCCACCCCTGTGCACCAGCGGTGGGGGAGAGCTCCGCTTCTCGGGCACCATAGGGCCAGGCCCGGCTGCATAGGAGCCAGAACATGCCCGTGGCTAGTCCTAGACTGGGATGAACACCCCGGGAACTAGGGACCACCCCAACCGCCCCAGCCCCTGTGCCAGGCACGTTCTCTACCATCACCACAGAGCAGGATGGGCAGATAAACCAAACCCTTCCAAAACAAGCCCCTGCCCCGCCTGCACAATACCCCCCACCCCAGAGGAGGATGGAAGAGAACGGACCACACAGGACGGGTGGTGGGTGCAGCGGCTGGTGCCCAAGTAGCAGGAGCCCATGTACCAGGGTGAGAACCTGTGTGGACTAGAATAGGCAGAGGTGTTCCAGGGGGCCCTCTCCACCCCCTCCCCGAGGCCTCACCAGGGTCCCTTGCACAGGGGCACCCCCACCCCAGCACAAGCGTGTGCAGTAAGGGTGGGGGAGCGTGCAGGAGGGTTGGGCAGGGATGGGAAGCAGCAAAGTCCAAGAGCAGGTGAGCGTGGGACAGCCGGGGCACGCATGGTGTGGCCCCCGGGGGAGCAGTGGGAGAGATGGTGAGCTGTGCCCAGCCCCTCCAGCGACCAGTGCAGCCCCCACATCTCTTGGGTGCTCTGCCAGAGCCCATCACCCTGGGCCCAGCAGCCCTCTGCCCACCCATCCTGCCCCCTGAAACCAGGAGACAAAGGGCCGGAGGCTGCACAGTTGAGCCCCGCTGAGCGTCACTGGGTAAGTGCAGGCCGAACTCCCCTCCCCAGCACGGCCATGTGCTTCCCTTTGCACTTGGTGCCAGGCCGGGGGCTACTAACATTGGGCGCCAAAGCTAGCGGCACCCACGACCGAGCCGCTCTTCCCAGGGTCAGTGACAGCACCAGGCCTGGGGGCTGAGCCCTCACCCCCTCAGTGCTCATCTCGGCTTGTCATCAGCATCCCCCTCACACCGCCTAAAGCAACTTGCCTCTCCCCAAAGAGCTGGTACAGCACCAGGCGCCGGGGCTCCCCCCCGCAGCCCCAGCTTAGCAGCACCCTGGCGTCTGTTCGGGCTGGGCAGGGAGTGGCCCCGTCGCCGTTGCACCCAGCAGCAGCAGGAGCCAAGGGGTGCCAGTGCGGGGAGGGGGAGACCCCATCCGCCGAGATTCTGGCAGGGGACGAGAGCAGATCACGAGCCCCCAGCCCAGCTCCGAGTCCCCTCACCCCCCCACTACTGTCCCTGAGCCCTGTGGCAAGGGCACTGACACCACCAGCCGCTGCCTCCTGGCTGGTCCCGAGGGTGCTGCGCTAGCAGTGCGCCCCCAGGCCTGAGAATGCCCCCCAATGCCCTACGCTCCAACCCTGCAACCTAGGCCGCTTCTGCCCCAGGGGGCCCAGCCAGGCCAGGGCCTGTGCAATCGTCCCATTTCACCGCCAGACAGAGCCACCCTAGCCAAGCCCACCAGGATCTCAAAGCTACCCGGTCAAAGCGCACGAATTCAAAGGCTCCATGGCTACCATCTCTCACTGCCCTGCGCTTGGCAGCTGCCCAGCCGGCCCCATGGACACAGCCCGCGTCACGGTGCACAGCGGTCCCAGGGGACAGGACACCTCCAGGACACAGCAGTTGTTATAGAAAGTGAGTTTTATATATAATTTATATGTACACACAAGAAAAAAGTACCTTTAATCTGCATTGCCAAATAAGTGCCACGTCCCCCATCCCCCGACACAGCGACAGCGCCGCTCTCATCGGGGGCTTCAGTCCAAAGCTGCCGCGCCCCCTCCCTCCGGCAGGGGCAGCCCAGGAAGGAGTGGAGACCCCACGGCTTTGGGCCCGGACCGAGCTCGCCTGGCTCCGACGTCGGCTGAAAACTCCCCAGACACAGTCACGGAAATAAAAACACCCCAAAACTGCTAAAAAAAAACCCAAACCCAGAAATCACTTCTTTTTTGCATTTAAAACAGCCCCGGCCCCAAGGGATCCAGGCAGTTCCCACCCCGGCGTGGAGGGCTCCCGCCATTCCCGGCTAAGCCCAACGGCAGGGGAGAGGGGCCTTCCAGCTAGGGGGAGATCTGGCTGCACCGGGGGCAAAGGGCACGCTGGCAGCACGAGAACAGCCTCCCAGCAGAAAGGGGCCTATGCCCCCCCCTTTGTGGTGGGCATGGGGGGAGGCGGAGCAGGACCGATCAGCTGTCCCTGGGGGCTTTTCCTGCCCCACCCCCAGAGCAGCGTAGTCGGGGAGGGAAGGGGCAGAGCAGTGGCAGGGGAAGCGTGGCCCTGACCTCACCCCCCAGTTACCAATCCCTCGCCCCCAGCCCAGCCCTCCGCCGGGCCCCAGGAAGCAGCTGATGAAAACGCTCAGAGACCCTGGCATCTCCATGGAGATTGATGCATGAGGGGCCGAAGGGGGCTGCAAGCACCCAGTTATTTAATAACCCCCCAGCCTGGGGCCTGGACCCACCCTCCTGCTCCACACCTGCTAGCGCCAGGCGCTCAGACCATCGCCCTGGAGCTGCTCAGTAAGGCTCTTGGGTGGGGGAAGGGGACTGGCCCTGGCCCACACACCCAGGGAGGGGGGCAGGCTGGTCCTGAAGTCACTGTACAGAAAGCCCCCCTCCCCGACCTGGGGCAGGAGGCACCCACGGGCTCAGCCCCATGGGGTCCGGGACCCAGGAGTGCCGAGGCCAGGCAAATTCTGAGCCTCCACATTGTATTTTTCAAGTTTTATCCGGGGGGGGAGGGGGCGGGGAGACACCCCCCTCTCCCACCTGTGCCTGGAGTCACAGGGTGAGGGGAGCTCCTCACATGGGGAATTCCTCTCCCCTGGGGATCTGGGGGTAAACTGCCCCTCCCTGGGGGTACGGCCCAAGGGTGCGGGAGACCAGTGACCCGCTGGAGCTGGGGGAGGCGTTTGTTCAGATAAGGCTAACAGGGCAATTTTCCAGCTGCAGCTGGTGCCCCCTGCCCCCAATGGTCAGGGTGGGGGGGTCTGGCTCACCGGCAAGCTGCAGTCCCTTTAAAGAACAGGGAGGCCGTGGGGGGAGGGGCGCAATGCTCAGGAGGTTGGGGCACAGGGCCGATCCTCAGGGGGGCGGGCATCAGAACCGGAGCCAGGACGGGCTTTGTGGCACTTGGGAATTTGGCACATGGGCAGCGTGGCCCGTGGAGGAGGCTGAGGGGGTGTCAATGGTTTGGGGGGGGGGCTGGGTCCCAGCTGGTGAAGGGACCTCCCAACCTTGAGAAGTGGCAGGAGAAGCTGAAGGGGGCCCAGGTCCAAAGCCAGATGAAAGCGCCCCCCCCCCCACCCAAACAGGCTGGGAGCAGGCAGCAAGATTTACTCTCAGACACATACCCCCACCCCAGCCTCACTGGATACAGCGGGGGCGGGGGGGTTGGTGCCTGAGGCTGGGGGGGCTCAGCTCCTGCCCCCAGCGCTGCCGCAGCCCCATGGACCCACAGACACATCCTCTTTGGCGTCACCTGTCTCCGAGAGTCGCTCCCTGCCCCCCCCATAAGACACCTGCAGGCCCCCACCCCTTGAGAGCTACTCCCCCCCCACACACACACACAGAGCCCCTTCTCCCCAGGAGACATTCTTCCCTCCCCCCCGCAACAGGAGGCAATTTTGGCAAATAAGAACCGCCCAGCCCCACCCTTCCTCGGGCTTAGGCCTCAGAACTGGCGAAAGTCACACCGAGCGGATGGGGGGGGCCAACGGGAGCCAAGGGGGGAGAGTCCTCAAATATAAATCTATTTAAAATCCCCTCCCGCCCCCAGTCTGCCCCCAGCCCCACCGGAGGGGGACGATCCTCCCACCCCAAACACAGCAAGCAGCTCCCAAGGGATCTCCCGGCGCAAGCGCTCAGACAACAGCGGGGTCCCCTGCCCGGCCAATGGGCGCCCCCCACTGCCCTCGGCTTTGGTCGACTGCGGGCAGGGGCGGGTTCATCTTTCCCAAGTTCAGTGTCAGTCCCTGGAAAGGGAGAGAGAGGCCCCGGGCCAGCCCCAGCACAGAGCGCCCTGGGCACCCCCGACAGGCTGGCTCCGGAGCTCAATAAATAAATAAAAAGTCTGCTGTAAAAATATTTCTTCAACACCCCCAGGGGGTGCCTCCAAACCCCCCCTCCCTGCCGCACAAACCTGGTGGCAAAGACACCCCCCCAGTGGGCTCAGGGTGGCGCCGCTTTCCCTCTTCAGTTTGGTGTTGAAATTCGGAGCCGTTTACAAGACCCCACAAATAAAATGGACCCGAGGCCGGGGGGCGGGGGGAGAGGGAGGGGAGCAGCCAGGCTTGGGTGGTTCCCAATGGCTTGGCTGAGCCTGGCCCAGGCCCAACCTGCGGCAGCCCCGCCCGGCCCCTCTGGCACGCTGGGTCCTTCTCGCCCAAGGCCGCGGCTGGCGCTAACTGCGGGGCGGGCCGGCGTTCAGAAAGTAGGTGGTCATCTCCCCTTTGCCCTTGACCTTGATGACCCCCCGGCACTCCAGCTGGTAGCCCTTGGCCGCCAGCACCTGGTACAGGTCGGTCGTCACCTGGGGGAGGAGGAGAGAGAGCCGACGGTGAGACCAGGACCCCACGTGGGGCACGGGCCGAACGTTGCCCTCGCCTACCCTGGGCAGAGAGAGGCCACACCCCAGTGCTTCAGCTCCCCGCGGGCCCAGAGGGCGGCTCAGACCCGCCTGCCCTGCTAGGACTTTGCCTTGCTAGGGACCCCGGGACCTTTGGCTCTTAGCCCTGCAGGGCAGCTGGCCTCCTCCGCTCCCCTAGGCAGCGCCACGCTCCTAGCGGGCAAGGTGACCTTGGGCTCCAGCTCAAGGAGCCGGCAGTGGGGGCCCAGTGGGACCTGGGGGGCGGGGTAGCGGCCCTAGGGATGGGGACTCTATGGTTTGGGCTCAGCACCTCAGTGCCCCCCCCACACATTCCTTCGTCGACTGAGGCTAAGCAGACCAATGAGTGCAGCGGAAAGCGGGAGCCAGGACACCTGGGTTCTGCCTCGAGAGCCCGGGGCCAGGCCCGTCCTCCCTCAGAAAAAGGGGCCAAGGATCCCAGCCCCCGCCTGGGAGGCTGAATGCGTCGGCGACTCTCTGCGCACCAGGGATACCCAGAATGCAGCGGCAGCCCAGTCCCAGACATACATCCTGCCCCTTCCCCCGCTAGTGTTTGGAGGGGGTCGGGGTGGGGTGTCAGCACCATCCCCCTCTGGCCGGCTTCTCCCTCCGCAGGGCTGGGCAGGGGCCAGTAGCGGGATCAGACGGCAGGTTCCTCGCCGAGCGACGCCCCACCCCAGGCGGGCTGGAGAATTCCCCCCTTCCCCGAAAACGTCCCCGTCAGCTCAGCCGCACGGGAACGACGGACGCTATGGCCCAGGACGAGACGGCAACTTACCTGGATGCGGTCAGGGACCCCTGTGCTGTCCATGCGGCTGGAGACGTTCACAGTGTTCCCCCAGATGTCGTACTGGGGCTTCCGGGCCCCGATGACCCCCGCTACCACCGGCCCGATGTTCAGCCCTGCAGGGAGAGGGAGGGTCAGAGCTCATGGCCCCGGGCCCCACCTAGCCCATCTGTCTCCCCCTCCAAGAGCAGCCCCCACGTCCCAGCAGCCCGTGCGGGCAATGGGTTCAGGAGGGCGGGCTGTGCATTCACATGATCATTTGCACACGTGTGACAACATGTCTTCGCACACACATGCATATGCCTATGCTCTTGCGCGTCCTCAGGGAAGCACCCAGGAGTGGCCAGGGACGAGCTGGAGGAGGGAGGGTGGCTCACGGCGCTCCCCCGCCCCCGCTCACCGATCTTCATCTGGAAGTTGTTGAAGGAGTGCTCGTTGATGTACTTCATCTGCTCCATGAGGCGCATGGCGTAGTCGGCCAGCGCGGTGATGTGCGTCCGGCCCTCCCGGTCGTACGTGCTGTCGTTCAGCCCCGAGGCCGCCATGTAGGTGCTGCCGATGGTCTTGATCTTCTCCAGCTGTCGGTACTGCGTCTCGCTGATGATCTGACGGGGGAGGGGGCAGCAGCTACAGGGGGGCTGGGCAGGGGGCACTGCGGGTCCCCCCTCCATGCACGACCCTTGCCAGGGACCCCACACTGCGCTCTTGCCCCAGGGGACTTGACCCTCCCTGGTGACCCCTCAGAACCGGGGCCCTGCTGCCGCCATGACCCTCGCCCCATGAGCCGCTCCCAGACTGGGCTGAATCTGGTGGGCTGGGACCCACCCACCCCGCTCCCAGGGGTTGGGCCCGAGCAGTGGCCCCCATATCCCATTGGCCCCCAGGGCAGAGTTGGGTCCTCAGAGGCCCCATTGTCCCCGCACCCCCAAAGCCCACATCCCCGCTGCCCCCGACCACGCCCCCCGGGTGCTGCCCCTGGCCGGCCCCCCATGGCCCCCGGCCCTGCCCCCCGCCCGGTACCTCATCGAAGTCGGCGATGATCTCGTTCAGCAGCCGCAGGCACTCCACCCCCTCGTTGTTGGCCTCCAGCTCCACGTAGAACTCGGAGAAGTTGCTGATGGAGGCGAACATGACGGCCACGCACTCGCACGACTGGTAGTACAGCTCGTCGTTGCAGCGCTCGCGCGCCAGGAAGTGCGCGGCCACGTCCTTGGGCAGGATGTTGTGCAGCAGGCGCCGGTTGTAGGCCTGGAGCTCCTCCATCTCCTCCTTCTCGCCCGTGGCCTGCGGGGCGCCAGCGTCAGGGTGGCTGCCCAAGCCCTGTCCCGTTGGGGGAGGCAATGCTCCCTCCCCCCAGCCTTCCCCCTTGGGGGGGCAGCACCAAAAGCGATCCTGAGGCCTACCCCAGCAGTGCTCCACTGGGGGGGGGGGGCAGCACCAAACTGAGCCCCCCCCAGCTCTGCCCCGAGGGAGATTTGGGAGCAGCCAGCATTGCCGGCGCATGAGCACAGAGCAGGACGTGCACGTGCAAGGGCGGCAGCTGGGGGAGGGGCTGGCCAGCCTCGTGCGAAGGGTAAGAAGTGCAGGATTCCTGTAAGCGTGCGACACACGGGCATGTGCCAGCCTTCAGGACACGCTGCCCCCCCTCGGCCCAGGGACACCCCTCTTTGTGGTGGGGGGCAGATCCCCACCCCAGGGATGCCCCGTCCCCAGGACCCCAGCCCCTCCCTACCTGTAGCTTCCAGAGGAAGTCAAGCCGGGCTGTGGACTCAACCCGCTGAGCGTGCAGATAGAGCGCCAGGGCGAAGACGGTCAGAATCACGGGGGTCATGTATTTCAGCGCCACCTTCTCCTCCGCCAGGCTGGGGGCACGGGGGGGGGGGGGGGGGTGTCAGGCTGCAGCAAGGTACCACGGACCCCAAAGCACCCACCCTCCTGAGCTGGGGCCGGAGAGACCATGGGGCACAAAAGGCCGGAGGGGGATGGATCCCCAGAGCACTCACTGCCCCCAGCCATGGACCTGCTGGCCACTAGCTGTACCCCACAGGGCAGTGCAGCCAAGGCCTGGGGGACCCCAGAATCCTCACCTGCCCCAGACCCAACCCTCCACAATATCACACAGACCCTTTGCCTGCCCCAGCCCCCCAGTAATGTTCCCTTGCAACCCCTTCACCCGCCCCCGGCCCCCCCCCCCCCCCCCCAATCCCCCCTGGCCCAATCCCCATATGTCCCTCCCCTGCCCCAGGCCCCACCCCATTCCCCAGCTCCCCCCTGAGCCCACCTCCCCACTCACCATGCTGGGCCCCACTGGGTCTCGTTGAAGGCCGGACTAGCAGAGAGGAGAGACAGCAGTTACAGACGGCTGAGCCCCACAGCCCCACGCCTGGGTGGGGGGGCACAGTTCAGAACCCCCAGTGGCAGACAGGTGGGGCCCAGTGAGGGACAGGGCAAGGTATCCCCAAGAGTCTGGCTGGGCCCTTGGGGGTATCTGGGGGAGCAGAGCCCAGGCCCTCTTGTGGTTGGGGGGGGGGGGGATGTGACCCATAAGCCCCCACCAATCACTATCCTGACCCTGGGCCGTACATTCCGAGTCACCAAAGAGTCTCATGTGAGGTGTGAAACGAAAGCCGGGTCACGCCGGTCGTTACGTCCCTCGTGAGATGGACATGCAGGGCGTTACGCACGGAGCCGAGGGCATGTTAAAGTCTGGCCCAGGCAGAGCTGACAAACAGGTTTTCTGCCAGAGGAAAGATGTTTGCTCACCTGACTCTCTCTCTCTCTCTCTCTCTCTCTCTGTGTGTGTGTGTGTGTGTGTGTGTGTCATCAGTTCACACCACGGAGTCACTGACATCCTAAGTCAATGGGGGGGTGGCAGTGGGGGATGTCACTGCAGCGGGGAATAAAACAGGGGGTGATCCTGCCTGTGGGGCTGTGAGTTTGGGGGACAGATGGAGCAGATGAGGGAGACGCCCCCGATCCTGCACCCAGGACGCTATCGGCAGCGTGACTGCGTTTCTGGAAATGGGCCCTCAGCCAGCCTTGGCTGGAAGCTGCGAGGGACGGGTGGCCGCAGAGGGCTGGCTGGGTGGAATCGGTGGCCAGGAAGTGGACTCTGATTTGATCTGCAGCCCTCTGGTCTCCGTTCTCCTCGCTCACGAACTCTGTGATCTCCAGATTCTGGCGAGACCCTTTACCCAAATCCCAGCACTGCAGTGTGGAGCAAGGGGCCGACCCTGTGCTGATGCGTTCAGACTGGGGCCGGCTTCTGCCCGTGTCCAGGGGGTCTTGGCTGGTACAGGCGTGTCTGGGCGGCGACAGGGCGGGGGGTTCAGGACCTGCACCAGACACGCACAAGCAAGGCTCCCGCTCACTGGAGACAGGTGACTCCTAGTCCTGGATGCACT
>NC_048313.1:12598330-12647925 GCF_013100865.1 Trachemys scripta elegans
GGAGAGGGGAGGTGTCCGTGGGGCACCAGGCACTCACAGTGCGTTGGCCGCGACCAGCAGGTCGTAGTTGTCGAAGAGCGGCGCCTCGGGGCCCTCGGCCAGCACCAGGTACAGCCCCTCGATGGCCAGCGTGAGCCCCAGCTTCCCGATGCTGCTGATGTGCAGGAAGACGGAGCAGGCCAGCAGGCTCAGCACGATGCTGTAGTTAAAGTACTGGGGGAGGCAGAGAGGCGTCAGGGCGCCCGGGTCCGGCCGTGCTGTAGTGGGAGCCCAGGGCGGGGGCACTCCAGGGGGCAGCCCCAGGGCCTGTGCGTCCATAACCCCAGGGTGGGAATGGTGAACGCTGGGTCTACCCCGCGGGCAGCGCCCAGGCCAGCCGCGCTCGCCCCGGCTCGTGGGGGAAACGGGACTGTCCAGAGGACACCGGAAGTCAGATCCTTTTGGCTGATGCCCAGAGCACAAGGCCAGTGGGGCCACGTCTACACTGCAAAGCAACAGGCCTAGAACCGCAGCTCCCGGCTCGGCCCCTCCCCCCCGCGGGGTCCTGGGACAGCACCACTCGTGTGTGTAGACGGAATGGGCGGGGGTCAGGCTTGAGCCGGGGCTTACACTGCAGCGTCCGCACACCCTGGGAGACCCCTCTAGGGCCCAACCTCCACCCCGGACTCCCATCCTCACCCCCGTCCACCACCCGAGGGGGCCCACTCTGTCCCCCGCCCCGGGGAGACGTCCCACCCAGGGCCCTGGCACCCTGCACTTCCCCCCAGCTGTGCCCTGCACGCCACGCCCCCGGCTCACGGGGGCTCTCACCTCGGGGAAGTTGCAGGCCGGGGCGTCCCCGTCACAAGGGGGCGCGTCCGAGCCCAGCGAGTAGTTGAGGGTGCGGAGCTGGCAGGGCCCCACGGCCTCGGGCGTGACATTGAGGGTGCGGGCGGCGCAGTCCCGCAGGGGCACGTGGCTGCAGGCGAACTGCGGAGAGTCCAGAGGGGACAATGGGGACGACACCAGGGTGGGGGAACCCCGGGACCTCTCCTCCCCTGGGAGGGGCTTGGAAGGCAGCACCCCAGAGCCAAGGGACAGGTCTCTTGGGGTGTCATCTCGGACAGTGCCTGGGGTGCCCCAGCTTGGCCACTTACCGCCCCCAGACAACGAGAAGTTGTTCATGTCCCTCCCATGGGGTCTCCCTAGCGCCCGCTCTGTACCGTGCCCCCCCCCACACTCCCAGCTACCCCTGCATCCCCTCATGAGGTTCCCCATCCCCCCAGCGCCCACTCTGTACCACACCCCCCAAAGCCCCCTAGCTTCCCCCCCCATGAGGTCCCCCATCCTCCCAGCACCCACTCTGTACCATGCCCCCCCACATCCCCAGCTTCCCCTGCATCCCCCCACGAGGTCCCCCATCCCTCACTCTGTACCACGCCCCCCTCCGGCGACCCCGCTCCCCCATGCGGGGCTGTACCATGTTGACAAAGGCAGAGATGAAGACGAGGAGGATGGTGAAGACGGCAATGAAGGTGCTGTGGGTGCGAGAGCGGACGATCTTCCGGGAGACCCGCTGCAGGGCTGCGGGGAAGAGCTGGGGTGGGGGCAAAAGAGGGCTGAGAGAGGGGTTCCGGCCTCGCACGACAGCCCCAATCAGTCTGGCCCGAGAGGAGCCACCTCCCCATGTGCCCTGCCCCCTACCAGGACAGGGCCCCGGCCCTCCTGCATGTCCTCCCCTCCCCCCACACCACCACCAGACAGCCTAGCACCCTAGGGAGCTCATTATGCTCACCTAGGTACAGGGAGCTGGCCTGCATGCTGACGGAGCAGAGAGTGCACATGCGTGTGCACACGCACACACACGCGCACTGAGGCAGGAGCAGGGGATGCCGACACGCACACGCACGGAGCCGATACTCACGCTGATGCAGGAATAGACGGCGCAGACGAAGAGGATGTTGGCCAGGATGACGAAGATGCTGATGTAGACACCGAGCATCAGTGGGGAGCTGCGGAGAGAGGGGCAGCGTGAGCCTCTGGCCCCACGGGGCGCGGGCTGCCTGGGCTCCGTACGAGCAAGAGGGGAGGGTGGAGATGCTGCAGCCAGGCCTGCTCTGGGACCACACGGGGCGGGCGGGGGGCTGCCAGCGCTGTGGGAGGGCATGGGGCTGGGGGACTGGACTTACCGTGGGAACATCACAAACTGGATAAAGCAGATGAAGCAGAAGACGAGCAGCGTGCAGGCCACGTAGCCCCCAAAGCGATCATCCACCTTCTTGGAGTACTGTGGGGAGAGGGGGCAGGGTTACTGCTGGGGGGGGGGGACGGGACACAGCCATGCTACCGGGGGGGGGGGGGCAGTTTGTTACCGCGGGGGGGGGGAGGGGCGTCTCTCTGAGCCCTCGGGGAGGCAGGCAGAGACGGGGGAGCAAGCGCAGAGGATGGGGGATGAGCGGGGGAGACTGGGGGCTGAAGGGCAGGATGGGGGGGGCGCCAGAGACACCCCACTGTGGAGCAGGATGGGGTGGAGGTGGGACAGAGGGCCCCGGTACCTTCTTCTCCAGCTCCGGCGTCTGGAAGGTCAGCAGGAATTTCTTGACGTGATCCTTGCGCAGCTGGTCGATGCTGCGGGCGTCAATGGCTCGGCCCAGGAACTCATCCACCTCGTCCTCGGGGTTCAGGGCCTCCTGCGCGCTGCGGCTGTGGGGTCACGGGGGGGGGGGTGAGCACAGCAGCCTCCCTGTCCCCCTTTGTGCCAGGAGCGCCCCCTGCTGCCCCCTCCCCCCCCCCGAGCCTGCCACCCCGCTTTTGCTGCAGCTTGCAAGGCTGTGACCCCCCACCGGGCACCTTCCATGCCCCAGCCCGGGGCCAGCCGGGCAGGCGGTTCCTGGGCCCTGCAGTGAGGGGCCCCCCCAGGGGCTGGGCGCACTTACTTGTCTTTGCTGGTGTCCTCGATGCCCTGCAGACAGAGACAGAGGGTGTCAGGGGAGATTTAGGGTGTCACCACTCCTCCCTGCGGGGTCGGGGGGGGGGCAGAAGCCTCAGGGTCCCTGCCCCCCACAGCACCAGCAGGGAGGGAGGAGCTCCTGCTCCCAGATGGGCAGGGCTGGGAAATTCCCTGCCCAGGCCCCAGCTACAGCCCCCCAGGCACTTGCACCCCCCCCCCCAAGATCCTTCTGACTGATCCCGCCCCCTTGCTCCCAAGCTAACGGTGCCACTCAGCAGAGTGCGCCACCGCCAGGCATTGTGCTGTGTACAGGCAGGGGACAGGAGGGGAAACCGAGGCAGAGACTTGCCTGAGGCGTCACAGCAGAGTGGGGCAGAGCACCAGAGTCAGGACCCAGGAGTCTGGATCTCCATCCACAAGGCCATCATAATGCCCACGGTGCAGCATCCTCTCCCCTGGGACAGCCGCATCCCCACGCCCCACCCCGGTGCCGCCTTCCCCCAGCTCCCGGTGCTGTTCCCTGGCAGGGCATGTGGGGGGGACCCTTCGCCAGCCGACTGGAGCCCTGGCGACCTACGGGGGGGGCAGCATTGCGCCCCTGAGCCTGTGCCCCACAGGAAGGGAGCTGGGCAGCACTGGGGGAGAGGGGGAGATGTGAGGCAGGAGGGATCTAGGGGCTCTGCTCCTCCCCCCTCCACAGTCCGGCTGGACCCGCAGAAGTGGCCCCGTGCGGCTCCCACACCCCATTTCCCCACCTCCAGACACCGGCCCCATGGCTTGGCCCAGAGACGGGCTCACAGCGCAGGATGTACTGGCCCACCTGCCCCACCACACTGCCCACCCAGGCACCACCGGGGCAGACACGTCCAGCCGTGCCATGGCAACGGGCACTGCACAGATGAGAGACTGTGCTATAGCAACCGGCTCCATGGCAACCAGCTCCAGGCTGACAGTGAGCCATTCCATGGCAACCGATGCTGGACTGCGCCATGCCGATGCACCGAACCAAAGCAACCAGCAGGGCAAACGCCGCAGACTGTGCCCTGGGGCCACGCCAGAGCCCAGCCATGCCCTAGCGCCCGGCGTCATGACAACCAAGGGCAGAATGGCAACCGTGCGAACAAGCCATTCCATGGCAGCCAACCACACATGCGCCATGAGGATGAACTGTCCCCCCCCCACTCCCAGCGCAGTCCCCCGGGGGGGCAGGAAGCGAGCTGGGGAAAACCAATTCCAAGTGCTGGAATGAGGGGAGAGGGGCAGGAAGGGGGGGCACATTGGCAGACAGGGGTGGGGGGAGCTCCCCTCTCCAGACAGGACTGAGTGAGCCCTGGAGGGGGCATGGAGCACCAGTGTCAGAGGGGTCAATGCATGGGGGGGCCCCACTCCCACATGCCCCCCGCCTTGGTTAGGGGAACCCCTGACATGCAGACCAACGAGACCCACCCCTCCCACAGGCCAGGCCCAGACTCCAGCTGACAGAGACCCTCTTCTTCCTTCCTTCGCCCCCGGGCAGAGAAAGACCGCCCCAGTTCCGCCCCCCCCGACTCACCATCTGCCGGAAGGCCTTGGAGTCCTTGGTGCGGGAGAAGGTGCGGTCGGGCACCCAGCGTGGCACCAGCCCCTCTGTGGAGTTGGCCCGCGCCCGCTGCAGCTTGGCCAGGATGGCCTTCTCCTCCTTCTGCTCGGGGAGAGAAGGGCGCAGGGTGAGGGGCCCCACCGAGGCACCCATTGGAGCGTCCCTCCACCCAGCACCCGCCCCTGCCCCGAGCACCTTCCCTACCCAGCACCCACTAGACTCAGCCCCATCCCCGAACGCTCACCCCAGAGAGGCGGCCCCCCGTGCCAGGGACGCATCGCCCCCACCCCCAAGCCCGGCTCCCGGACTCACGCGCTTCTGGCTGCAGCCCACGATGAGGAAGGTCTCGATGTTGTGCTCCTTGAGGTAGGCATTGCGCTCGCCCCCGTGGCCGGGCTCCACCTCGTAGTCCCCGTTCAGGTACTGCAGCGTCGCCCAAGTTATGTGGATGCGCCTGGGGGGAGGGGGGGCGGGGGGGGCAGGACGCTGAGCCCGAGAGTCATGCCCCCCCCGTTCCCTGTCTAACCCGCCGCACCCCCAGCGCGAGAGTCCCCAGGACGGGCCCCACCCTCCGGGGCAGGACAGAGCAGCTGTTTAACCCACAGCCACAGGCGGGAACTGCAAGGAGAGCGCCCCCTACTGAGACCCCTTGTGACGAACTGGGCCTGTTCTCACTGTGGTCTGTGAATGCTGACAGGGGAGTGTGACTAGGATGGTCTGCATTGCAGGATGGGATCTGCCCGAGGGCGCATACCTGAGTGTGTAACATGAGAACCCAGGAAGGGGTTGAAGGGGAGGCGACTCCTGAGCCCGGGAAACTGAACAAGGCTGTGGGAGGGGTCGCTGAAGGCAGAGTGCTGGAAGCAGGCAGGGAGAGAGGGCTGGGGGGCAGAGATGGCTCTGACCTCCCAAGGGGGGCTGGGCTGGGATGCCCGGGGACCCCAAGATGGACCTAACTGAGGGGGTCCCTGTTGTCTGTGCCTGCAAGACCTGTCTTGGACTGTATTCCTGTCATCCAAATAAACCTTCTGCCTTACTGGCTGGCTGAGAGTCATGGTGAATCGCAGGAAGCCGGGGGTGCAGGGCCCTGAGTCCCCCAATACTCCGTGACACCCCTGAAGTGCAGCCTCCTAGCGCTGCCCTGGGGCCAGCCCCCCGCCTGCCCCCTGCAGCACAGTGCCCCCCGCACCCGCTGGGGAGAGCCTCCCGCCTGCCCCCTGCAGCACAGTGCCCCCTGCACCCACTGGGGAGAGCCCCCCGCCTGCCCCCTGCACCCACTTGGGAGAGCCCTCCACTGCGCCCCCGCCTGCCCCCTGCACCTGCTGGGGAGAGCCCCCCACTGCGCCCTGCAGTACAGTGCCCCCTGCACCCGCTGGAGAGAGCCCCCCCGCCTGCCCCCTGCAGCACAGCTCCCCTGGCACCACAGAGGGGCCAGCGCTGACTGCTGGGGAGAGAGCTCCCTGCTGAGCAGGCGGTTTCCCGGGGGGCTCCCATCTAGGCACTGCCCCGGCCTGATCCTTCTTAGTCGCGAGCCCCCCCCCCCCCACTCCGCATCCTCCACTCACCCAGCTTTGCCTCCGGCTTCCATCTGATTGGCCAAGGTCACGTCGTTGGACCAGACGTCGAACTGCCACTTGCGCAGCCCCAGCACCCCGCAGTGCACGCGCCCGCTGTGGATGCCCACCCGCATGTTCACGTTCACCCCCGTCACCTCGCGCACCAGCCTGGGGGGGCACAGAGAGAGTCAGATCTGCCCACCCCCCGCAGCAGCGGGGGGCCCCAGAGCACAAGGGAGCGGGTGTGACCTGCTCGCCATGGAGAGAGCAATGGCAAGTCACGGCTGTGCCAGGCTGGCGAGACACAGATGTGTCCGGGGCAGGTGACATGAACCATCCGGCCCCTCGTGAGCAGCACGGCGGGGGGGAGGGGGGACACCTCATCCTGCCTGAGAGTGCCAGCTCTGGGCGTGACCCTGGTCTGCCACACAAGTCAGGGAGCGCTTGCGTGAGCGGAGCGAGCCCCCGGAGCACGTGGCTTGGGTGTAGCGCGTACGCACCAACGGATGGAGCAGGTGCACGGTACGTGTTGTACGTAGGGCAAGCGTGCACTGCACCAATGGCAAGTGTGCACCGTGCACTGCAGGTGCCTGTGCATCATCGGTGCGTGCCACGCACGAGGCTGGGGGCTGCGTGCAGTGCACAAGCACGTGGGTGCGACGATGTGAGCGGCTGGCCCAGGTCTTCCCCCCACAACTCACGAGATGGCTTCGATCATGTCGACCCCCATCTCCACGCAGCAGTGAGCGTGGTCTCCCCGCGCCTCGGGCAGCCCTGACACACAGTAATAGCAGTCACCGAGGATCTTGATCCGCAGACAGTGGTTCTCCTGCGAGAGGGGCAGAGGGGGGCTCATGGGGTCTGCCCAGTGACACCAGCCCACAGGCAGACCCCACCCACCAGCCTGCCCCCCCTTGCCAACCACACCCAGTCAGCCCCCCAGCCTACCCCACCGCCCATGTCCCACCAGCCCCCAGCTTGCCGCCCCCCACAACACGCTCACCGAGGCCAGCTTGTCGAAGCGCGCAAACAGCTCGTTGAGCGTCATCACCAGCTCCTGGGCCGTGCACTGGGAGGCCAGGCTGGTGAAGCCCTCGATGTCTGCAAACAGGATGCTGGAGAGGAGAGCGGGCAGAGACTCAGACACTCCCCCCGGCCTCAGCCACTCGGTCCCAAAGTGCCTGGACCTCCAACCCCCTTCCCTGTGCCTCAGACGCCCCCCAGTGCCCCGCCAGGCACCCCAATACCCACTGCCTCAGCCAAGCATCCTCCAGGGCAGGTCCCCAAGGCGGAGCTCCGCCTGCCCCACACTCCCACCCCCAGAGCCCCACAGGCCTCCCCAACCCTGCGTGTCCCTTGGGGCCCAGCTGCTCTAGCTGCCGCCAGCGGGTCCCTGTCGCAGGGGCCCAGGCCGGGCCCCAGTTACCCAGGGCGATTCTCGCGGGTGCAGAGGAGCCCCCCCAGACAGGGCCCCCCAATAGTGCCTGGGGGGCCCCACCAACAGTGCCTGGGGGGCCCATGCACCCAGCTCCCCACCCCCACACCTGACGTTGTCGTGCTTCTGGATGTAGATCTTGTGGAACATCATGTCCTCCTTCTTGGTGTTGATGTCCTCCTTCATCTCCATGGCAACGTGCTGGGGCAGCACCGACAGCAGGAGGCGCTCCTGCACCCAAACCACACCCTCCGTCACCGACACCCGCAAACCACGCCCCCCTAAACCACACCCCTCTGTGCCCCCCCAACCAGCCCCATCACCAACACCCCCAAACCAGCCCTGTCACCCCCTAAACCACACCCCCTGTGCCCCCTAAACAACACCCCCTGTGCCCCCCCCAACCAGACCCATCACTGACACCCCCAAACCAGCCCTGTCACCCACAAACTGGACCCCTCTGTGCCCCCAAACCACACCCCCTCCATACCCCCCAAACCAGACTCCTCCGTGCCCCCAAACCAGCCCCATCACCCCCAAACCAGACCTCCATGCCCCCCAAACCACACCTTCTGTGCCCCCCAAACCACACCCATCACTGATACCCCCCAAAATGACACGCCTGTCACTGACACCCACAAGTGAACCTGTCACCCCACCCCCAAACCACAGACCCCTTCAGTGGCCGCGGAGCAGAGTGGGACCACGCCTGGCGTGTCTGACGTACGGCCCCCCGTGAATGAACCCCACACCTCGTGATCCATTATCAGCCTCTTCCCTCGACTCCCAACCAAACCCCAGTCGGCCCCCGTTATTGACCCCCCCAGCACAGTGTGGGGGGGGCGGGGCTGCTGCACTGACCCAGTCCCTGCCCCACCCCACTCACCTGCTGCCGGTTCTCCCGCTGCAGGTGCAGCCGGGCCTGGATGTAGCCACGGGTCTCCTGGAAGGCCTGGCGCTGAGACACCTCGGCCGGGTAGTGGGTGCAGATCCCGATGATGTTGGTGCAGAGGAAGATCAGGACGTTGGCGCTGAGCTGGGGTCGAGAGGGAGAGGGGTGGGTCAGTCCCAACACCCCAACCCAGACAGCCACCCCTCCCCACCCCAGCCCCTGCAAACACATGGCCCCGCGAACAGGACACTGCGCCCCCAACCCACCCATCAGCCGTGGGGGGGCGGGCTGGCATGGAGAGGGGGCAGGTTCAGGGGTGATCCCCAAAGATCTGGGGCTGGAGCAGTGGGGCTCAGCACCCCTTAGCGAGGCAAGATGGGGGCGGGGGCTTCCTTACATCCCCATATTCTGAGCATCAGGGCGAGCACCTCCCACCTTCCCTTTGCTGTGAGCTTCCTTGCAGCAGTGCCCTGTCCTAGAGGCCGGTCTCTGCTGCCCTCTCCCACCCCCTGCGACAGGTGCTCGCCCCCCCAACGAGACACGTCTCTCTGCCCCCCTGCAAGGCGGGGCACAGCCCAGTCCAGCAGAGCTCCACTCCCTTTGGGCTAGGGGAAGCAGAGCTGGGGGTTGGCTGGCTGCACCCCACAATCCCCACAGGGCTGCTGGGTGCCGGCCGGCTGGAGCTGGTGCATCCCCAGGACACACGGGGCTGGGGTCAGTGGTGGGATCTACAGGACCCCCATCCCCCACCCTTCTCTGCCCTGCAGACACCCCCATCCTGTCGCCTGGCCTGAGCCCCCGCACTATTCCCAGCAGGGACAGGGCATTGGGGGCAGGGAGCTCTGAGCGAGGGCTTGCCAGGCCGCTTCGGAAGCGGGAGGAAGCTGTCGGGGAGGGGGGGACGGGGGGGGAGCGGAGATGGATTTAGCAGGAGCTGCACGTTTGCCATGGTTCTCCCAGCCCCCTCCCCCCAGGGCCCCCAGCCAGGTCTATTTATAGCCGGGCGGTGCAGGGTCAGCGCTATCGCATCCCGTCCAGATGAGCACAGCAACTTGTGCGCCAGGCCCAGCCCGGCCACGGACCGCGGCAAGGGGGGGCACCCTCAGCTCAGGGCCTGATGGGTCTAGACCACAGAACACCCCCCACCTCACACTCCGACAGCCCCCGCTCGGAGCAGCAGGACTCCGGCTCCCCCCAGTGCTGTCCCCGCCCACCGGCCAGCAGCACTTTGCTTTCGAACCCGTTGATTGGCTACATGCAGGGAATTGGGGGGGGGGGGAAATGTAACTTTCACCCCCTTCCCCATGAACAGTTCTGGGGTTTGGGCCCCAGTCCTGGAGGGGGTCTGACCCAGCCCAAAATGGGATTTTTACCAAGGTAAAAGGATTGAGGCATTGCCTAGTACATTGGAATTTGTATCCTGCAGGGCCCCCCCCCCCATACATCGACAGAACCCCCCACGGTGGCTGCACGGGGCACCCGGACACAGCCCCACCCTCCACCGGGCACTCAAATCACTGTCCTGCCAGGTTCCCAGAGCGAGATGGGGGGGGGCAGCCCCCAGGGCCACCGGGCAGCTGGTCAATAGGGCCTGGGAACGCAGCTCCCTGCAGATCAGCCAAAAATAACTGCCTTGCACGGGGCCTCCCAAGAGCCGGCCAGTGAACCCCCCCACCACCCCGCCCCCATGTCCCTGGGACATTGGCTTCCCCAGGGCACACTGCCCCCGACGCCCCGCAACACACACAACAGGACCGGCCCAGTCAGATGGGTTTTCAGACGGGCTGTCCCTGGGGGCTGCCTGGTGCCCCCCCCACCCCCTCTGGCAGGGGCAGGTGAGGAGAACCGGCCCCCCCTTCCGAGGATGCCCCGAGAGGTTGAGCTGAGCCCGGCCTGCGGAGGGGTAACAGGGCTGGAGCGGGGAGGGAACCATATATTGGGGGGGGGGGGTGATCCAAGGCCAGCACTAGGCTCCCCCCAGACACCAGAGCGACAGAGCCAGGTTGGGGGTAAACCAGGCCAGGGGACAGGGAAAACACTATGTGAGCTGGCATGTCACCCAGAACAGAACCCTGCCATCCCAACACCGCCCCCCCAATACCTCCCCAATGCTGCATCCCCTGCAGCGTGACCCCCTCCGAGAACCGTGCACACTTACCTCTCCCCAGTGCTCTGTCCCCCTCACACACTCACCCTGCTGGCACACTACCCCCAGGACCCCTTACCCACCCACTGCCCCACGCCCACCATTCCTTCCAAGGGGAGTTCCTATTTACCGCCGTGCCCTGCATGAAGTGGGCACGTTAAAGCCACCCCCGCCCCCTCAGCCAATTCAGGGCCCTCCGTCTCTCACGCCCCCCAGCTGCAGCTGCCACGCCCCACCCCAGCCCTGGCCGCATCGCAGGAGTGGCTGGTTCAGACCTGGACGGGTAGAAAGGGGGACGGGGAAAAGCCAGGAAGGAGATGTGAGAGGGGCTCCAGAGGGCCATGGGATCCTCTCTGTGAGCTGGCTGGGGGGGAGGGCGCAGCTCCAGGACACCACAACGCCTGGCCATGCCCAGGCCCCCCGAGCTCTGCAGAGACATCGGCTTGCTACTCCCCTCCCGCGGGATCAGCAGCACCAGCCCCTCCTGGGGAGACCGAGGGGCTATCTCCAGGGGGGTGGCCGCAGACTGGAGCTACCATTTCCAAAGGGCTCGGCGCCTCCATTCAAAATCTTTAAAGGGTCCGCAAATGAGAAGAGGGTAAACCCTCCAGCCCTACACTGCAAAAGACAAGAAAACCCACGGCCCGAGCCTGAGCCGGGAGGGTCTGGAGCCCGGCCTCCACCCCTAGCGGGAACATCTACCCTGCTAGGGTTAGCCCCCCAGCACGAGGTGTGGACAACCCTGAAGCACAGAGCGGGGAAGGGAGTCAGGCCAGGCCACTCAGTAGCGCGGAGAACAGAACCCAGGAGTCCGGGTCCCACAGAGGGCCAGGAGAAGACAGCTGGAGCCCTCTTCACCATGCTTCTGCCCCCCACAAGGGGCCCCGATTTCCTGCCTCGGGGACCCAGCCTTGGCAAGGGCAGCCGCTCACACCCCCCAGCTGAGCCGTGGGGCTTGGCTGCCCCTACCCCTAGCCCAGGGCCCTTCTTCCACCCCCACGCGACCAGGCCTGAGGGATGCATGCGCCATGGCTGGAAAACCGGGGGGGGGGGTCAGCACGAGAGGAGAGACCTGCCAAGGGTGTTTGCCTTGCCCCCACAGCCGCCTCCACCCCCTACCCTGCACCCACAGCAGCAGCGCCAAGGCACGGCCAAGGGAGTCACCAGATTGGGGGCAGGGCAGCACCAGGAGGGCAAGGAGAGTGCCCACGCCCCCTCCCCCCGGATGCTTATGGTGCACAAGCAGCGCCATGACCCTATGCACACGAGGCGCTTGAGCGAGGGGCCCTCCCCTTTGCACACACCCATGCGGGCACGAGCCATGTCATGGGCCATCCACACGTTCAACCCCACAGCGACAGGCCGGGGCTGCCCCTGCTACTGCCCGCCCGCCATGATCTCCTCCCCCCCTCCCCCCCGGGGCAGCTCCAGGCATCCCCAGGCCTCCAGACAGGGGAGGGTCTCTGCACATGGGAGCTGCCTGAGGGATTATGGGTAGCGGGGGGAGCAGCCAGTTTTGGGGATAGAGGCAGCACCAGGGCAACGCCCCAGTTCAAATCACCCTGTCTGGGCAGACGGTGTCACAGGACCCTGGCATCTGGTGAAAGCAGCCCCCACCCCCAATGCCCAGACAACAGGGGCTTGGAGTCCCGACCCCCCAGTGAGTCCAGGACAGGGGTCCGCAGCCCCCTCCACAGCCTCTCACATGTACCACGAGTGGGTCCTGTGCCCCTCTCTCCCAGCCCCCCAGAGCTTGTGATGGGGACCCTGCCCTGAGAGCTGGCTGGCTCCCAGTCACCGTCAGACCTACACACAGGCATGGTCCACCCCACCCCTCCCCGGTGCCCCCCCCCGGGGCCCCCAGTGCCCCACGGAGGACAAGGCCCTGGCAGACCTGTATCCCGACCCTCACAGCCTGCTGGGGACACCGGCTGGCATCTCCCCCATGGGCCGGGCACTCAGCGAGAGGGAGACCCTGCCGCCAGGCACCCCACATCTCGTCTACACACACCCCATCCACGGCCCCACGCAGCCACGGGACCCCTCGTCAGCCTGCCCCCAGCCAGCCACCAGGCCAGAGGGGACACCCAGCGTGGTGCTTCATGTATTGATCTGACTGTTCCTCCTTCATGTCGCCCCTCACCCCTGCATCTGACCCTCACCCCCCCGCCACTTTTATCATGCATTGTCCCCCCGTTAGTTGTGTTCTGGACTCTGTGGCCCCCCCTGGCTCGGGGGGGGGGGGGGGGCCCCCCCCCCCCCCCCCCCCGGGACTGAAACTCACCCTCACCCCAACATCCTGTCCCCTCTGCCCTCGAGGGCCTCATGCCCCACTCCCATCCTCCCACAGACAGTCTCCTCCCAGCCCCCACAATAGAAGGCTTTGTCCAGCATGCACCCCCCGCCCTCCCAAGAAAACCCCCGGCCCACAATAGAAGGCTTTGTGTACCTCCCCCCACCCCCAGAGATGAGACACAAGGGATGGTCCGATTCAGCCCCCGCCCCAGGGGAAGGGGGCAGCAGGAGGTGGAGCTCAAGGGTGGCAAAGGGGGACAGGCATTGGTGCTTAAGTGTGTGTGTGGGGGGGGCAGGAGGCGGCATTTGACTGCAAGGAATTAAACTGAAATATAGAATTAAAATTTACACATAAAAGATTTTCAAAATGCTACGGCCTGTGAAACTCCCCACCACATGATGTGAGCAGCATCGAGAGGACAATTCACCAACTCAGCTGGGCAGGGCAGCCTCAAGGACCACGTGCCCTGGGGCCACACCGAACCCCCCCGACAGATTCCTTGTCCCCAACACCCCCGGGAGGGGTGCTGAGGGGAGAAACTTCCCTGGGGATTACAAATGAGGGGAAGGGGCACGTTCAGACTGTGGTTGGGGACAGGGCGGCCCCCCAGCTCCCCCACACAGAGGACAGACAGGGCCCCCCCCCACGCTCTGCTGCCCACTGAGAAGGTGACATGGAGCGTAGGGAGATGGGGTCTAAGTGGAGCATGGGGGGGCAGGGGGACAACCCCATTCCAGGGGCCCCCTGGGGGGCCATGCCAGCCACACTGAGGGTCCCATCCTTCCCAAGGGGGTGCTATGGGGCAATGGAACAGGGCCCTGGGGGTCCAGAGGGGCTGGGGGAGGAGGGGTCCTGGCTGCGTCTCCTCAGCTCTGGCCACAGGCCCCCTCCGGGCCCCATATTTACATGACCCCCGCACGGTCCCTCCCCTCACCCCCGGCGGGGGCGCTGCATCACTCGCTAGAAACATGTGGTTCTAATCAGGAGCTGCTTCCCCCCCCCCACCCCAGCGCCGTGCTGCCATGGAAACCACCTGCCGAATGGGAGCGTGGGAGCCGCATCCCCCCCAGAGAGCAGGGGCCCAGCCCTCAGGGAGGGGGCACTGCAGCACTCACCCCCAGCCCCCCAGGATCAGACCCCCCCACCCCTTTGGCAGCCCCTGGGTGGGTGGTGGCATGGCCAGATCCTCCCTCCCCCCCACACACCCCTGGCTGCTAGCCCCAGGCCCTGACTCCCACGGCTCCCCTCCCCCTCCCCCCGGGGGGGTCCATGCACGGGGGGGGCCTGGCAGCAAGGAGAGCTGCCCTCGCCCCCTCCCCCACGCCTCAGCCCAGCCCCACAGGGGCCTTGTAGGGAGACACGGGGGGGGCAGCCTGCCCGGGAGGGGTTGGTGGGGGCCGGGCACCAGGCCCCCAGTCAGAGGGGAGCGGGGCTGGACTCACACCAGCACCACTGGGGAGAGAAGCCAGTGCTGGACCCCGCCGGCCCCCCCAGAGCCGGAGCACAGAGAGGCAGGCGGGAAGCAGGGCCCTTCTGGGTTCATCATTCCCCCAAGACAAACACCCCTTCCCCACCCAGCCCCACGCCTAGCTGCCCATTGTCCTGTATCCAGCTGACCCGGATGCAGGCCTGGTTCAGGGGCCAGGCCAGTCCCACGAGTGTCGGGACGTTCCCCCCACCACATACACACAAACCCACTGCTGGGCACACCCTCAGACCACACGTGGGGGGCAGCTGCCCCCCAACCCCACACATTCCCTCCTTGAACCCAGCAGGGCAACACCCCGCAGCCCCCCAAAGGAAGCCCTGCCTCCCACTGTCCACCCCCAGAGCCAGCCCCCGCCCCCATACCTGCTTCCAGAGGAAGGGGTCGCTGGCGTTGAGGTGCCAGGTGATGAGCAGGTGCAGGGCGGAGAGCAGGGCGCCCGCCCCCACGGCGGCCCGCATGCGGACGGGCAACAGGGTGTAGGTGATGTAGATGAAGAAGACGCTCCACCAGACGCCCTCGGAGGCGCTGCGCGGCGAGGCCATGAGGGTGCCCAGGGCCTGCACCCCGCCCAGCGCGGCCAGCACCAGGTAGCTCACCACCCACATGGAGTCCTGGGGGAAGGCACTACGGCTGCACAGTACCATGAGTGCCAGGAAGAGGGCGGTGGCCACGGCCAGCGCGGCAGCGTAGGGCACCCGGGGGGTGCCGGGCACGCAGTGGAAGAGCAGCATCACGCCGCACACCAGCACCAGCACCCCCATCAGCACCGTCAGGCTGCTCTGGTTCATCTGGAAGAAGTAGCGCTGGTAGAGCCGCTCCAGCTTGGCCGACTGGAAGCGCTTGGAGCGGAAAACCTGCAGGAGGCGCTGCCAGCACTCACCCGCCGACAGCCGCTCCCCGGGCCTGGCCACCCCCTCTGCCACCGCCACCACCTTCGGCCCCTTGGCCTCGCCGTCCTCAAAGCCCAAGTCCACCGACTTCAGCCCCAGGTCGCCAGCGCCCCCAGCCAGGCCCTTCTTGCTGTAGTGGTCCTCCTGCCAGGAGCAGGTCAGGCCCAGGCCGGCCCGCGGGTGGGTGCCCCGCTCCAGCTCGGGGTCCTGCAGGCAGCTCATGTACCGCGGGCTGCAGAGCGAGGAGCGCGGGCGCTGCCCCTTCTTCCCGTTGCGCTCCCCCCATGCCGTCTTCCGCTCGTCCACCTTGGGCACCAGGATGCCGCTAAACCACGACATGCTGCGGGCACCAAGGAGAGGGGGGCATTAGCACCCAGGGGCCGGAGCACGTGGGGGGGGACATCAGTGCCAAGGGGACACCCGGGGGTACCGGTGCCCAGGGGCATGGAACGGCCAGGAGGCAGGGGTGGGGGGGCATCACTGCTGAGGGGGCACAGGAGGTGCCAGCACTGAGCATATGGCAGAGGTGGGCACCCAGGGGTTGGGGGGGACAAGCAGGAGGCAGGGGGGTATCAATATGAGGCTGCAGTACGGGGCGCCCGGCCGGTGGGGGGTGTTGCTTGGAGACTCCAGCCCGAGGGTCCACAAGGGGGACAAGCTGCATGTGGGGGGTGCCGTGAGACCCCCAGGAAGACCCTTGGCTGGCACGGGGGGTGTGTGTGTCTGTACATGCCCTGCTTCCTCCCATCCCCAATTCCAACTCACAGTCTGGGGACAGGATCCCCCCAAATTAATCTCCCAGGATAACTCACCTGGGTGGCTGCTCTGTGCCAGGAGCACTGAGCTGGCACGGGACGAGCCGGCATTTAACCCAACAAGTCGGCAGGAGGGCAGTGCCCTGGCTCCACCTCACGTCCAGCTGGGCATGGGGCGGGCACGGGGCAGGCTGGGCCAGGCACCTGAAAGCAGAGGAGGTGGGAGAGGGTATCAGGTAAGCTCAGTATCCCAGCCACTCCCCGTGTGCCAACCTCACCCCCCTGGAACAAACAGCCACCAGCAGAGACAGATAGACATGGCCCCACCATCGCCCAGGCCACCTATCCCCGACTGTCCAGCCCCTGGCCAGACACCCAGCCCAGGGCTGGGACATAGCCCAGCGATCCCCACAGCTCAGCGCCGGGGGGTCCCAAGGCAGCCAAGGGGATGCAACACACACACACACACACACTGCAGCAGCATCAGTCACACGTAGGATAGCTGTTCACTCTCCCCTCTGAACTCCTGTGCGGGTGTTGAACGGCCCCTGTGCCCCAGCCCAGAGGCAGCTGCATCTCAGCACTGGGCAAGGGGCCCTTGTGGGTAACTCCCTGGAATCCTTCCTCCCACTCCAGGACTTCACCGTGGGGGAGAGATCAGGCGGCGTGAGATCTGGCTCCAGCCCCACAGAGGATCCTGCTCAGAGTTTGACCATGTCAGGGCTGCCCCAGTGTTTTAAACTGACCATGCACCCCAGCCCTGGGCTCCCCACTCCCAGCCCCGCCGGTGCCCCCCAGTCCTGACCCGCAGCCCCCTGCTAGCCCAGCCCCGACCCTGACCCGCAGCCCCCGGCAATCCCAGCCCTGGGCTCCCCACTCCCAGCCCCGCTGGTGCCCCCCAGTCCTGACCCACAGCCCCCTGCTAGCCCAGCCCCGGCCCTGACCCACAGCCCCCGGCAATCCCAGCCCTGGGCTCCCCACTCCCAGCCCCACTGATGTCCCTCACTCCTGACCCGCAGCCCCCTGCTAGCCCAGCCCTGAACTTCTGCTCACGATTCCCAGGGCTGTTAGGGACTTGCCCTCCATGTGACAGAGCCACCAGAGCCCTTTATTGTGGCCCCAGGGCCCCTCCCCCAGCCCAGCCTGAGTAATTCAATATGCAACAAAACTCGAATAATCTTCTGCTTTCAAACTCTATTTGTCTTGAATGGCGGCCAAGCCCGCGCTCCGTTTAGATCCAGCCTCTTCGGAGAGTTATTCCGTCTCCTCCTACACGGCCCTTATCTACATCCCGGGAGCCAGCACCAGCGCCATGACATCACTCCCCGTTCCCGCAGCCGGGGACACGGCACAACCCTCCCCAGGGAAAGGCTCCCTGCCCCCCAAACCCTCTTCCAGCCAGGGACCTCGGAGCATCTGGCAGAGCTCCTTCACCCACCACCAAGATGCAGCCACCTCTGGGCTGAGAAGTGGCAGCTGATTAACAGCCCTACAACACCTCAGGACAGGAAGTGGGCGACAACCCACAGGGGGATTTTAGGAAAGCAGAGTAGCTTGGCGCTGGAGTCTGGCCAGGCCACTGGGGGTTAGAACCCCGACTCCCAGGCAGGATCCGCCGGTGGCCACTCGCAGTCAGGTCAGGACCTTGGTTCTCTGCCCCAGCCCACAGTCACCACCTTCCTCAGCGCAGGGCCCGGCAGCACGGGGGTCCGCGTCGCCCGCTGAGCCACCTGCGGCGCCGCAGGGGTCCCCAGGGGCAGGGGTCCCCCAGCCTGCACCCCTTAGCCCAGGACAGCTGGAGATGAAGGGCAGAACTGAAACCAGCCCTGCTGGGAGGTGTGAGGGGCGGTGCTGGGGTGTCCCGATGCTATTCGGGGTGTCTGTCTTATACAGGCACCTATGACACCCCCCGTCACCCCAACCCCGCCACACAAACAGGCCGGCCCAGCCGGGCTCCTCTCCACAGGCCCCGGGGCCACCAGCCCCATGGCGGGGGGAGCGGCCCGTTTCCCCCCAGATTAACCCCGGGGCCCGGCTGCAGGGCTCCTGCGAGCTTCCCGGGGGCGCGGATACCCCCGTCCCGCCGGCGGTCCCGGGAGAGTCTCTCCAGCCCAGCCCGCTCTGCAGGTGTCCCCCGCCGGGCTGCACCGCCCGGCCCCACCCGCGGGGTCCCCCCCGCCCCGGGCTCCGCGCCAGGGCCCCACCAGCGCCCCCCTCTCCCGACAGCGCGGCCCGCGCCCCCGCCCTGCGGCGCCCGGCCCCGGGGAGCCCCTCGCCCGGCCCCGGCCCAAGGCACCGGCCCCCCGCCGCTCACCTCCCGTCCTGCGCCGCCGCCTGTCCCCGGCCGATCCCGGCCCCGCGGGCTGCTCCCGGCCCCGGCTAGTCGCTGGCCGAGCCTCGCTCCATGGCGCTGCTGGGCTGGGCTGGGCCGGGCCGGCCGAGCCCTCCCGTCGCTGTCCGGGGTAAACGCCCTCTAGCCCGGATCCACAAGCTCGCTGCGCCCCGCTCCGCTCCGCTCCCGGCGCTCGGTGCGCTCCGCGCGGGGCTCGCCAGCCAGGCGGCCTTAAAGGCGCAGGGGCCCTTTCGCCTCCCCCCCCCCGGCGCGATGGGATGCGGGGGCCGCGGAATATTTCACTGGGGGGAGGCGCGCACACACACACACACACAGCCAGCAACACACACGTGTACACACAGCCAGCAACACACACGTGTACACACACAGTCAGCAACACACACATATACACACACACACCGAGGCAGCAACACACGCGTACACACAGCCAGCAACACACACACATATATACACACACATATACACACATACACACCGAGCCAGCAACACCCGTGTACACACACACACAGAGCCCACACCGTGTGCACCAACAAACACACGGAGGAGCTGAGATGCCAAAGGCAAGATCAGCTCTCCCAGTTTGCACTGGAGCCAGGACTGGTGTGTGCTGGTGCCCAAAGCACCTGCTGCCCTGCGGGGTCCTTGGGGCGCCGTGTTAGATGCATAACCCCCATGCCCCCAACCCAGAGCCCTCTGGTATATCTATTAATGGGAGAACCCCAATAACCCCCCATGCCAACAACCCGGCAGACCCTTGTCATATACATTGTCAGCATCCAACCCACCGATGGGCCCCCTGCCCCAAACAGGGGAGCCCTAGGACACTCCCCGTTCCCCAGTGAACGCACCCCTGGAATATCCATGGAGCAAGGGCTCACCTTGTTCCCCTGGCCTGGGGTCTGCCTTTGGGGAATGCCAGGGGGAGGGTGCCCTGGTTCTGGGGCAGTGCCCACTCCCTGTCCTGGCTCCCCAGTGTGGCGCTGTTATTTATTAACTGGGTCCTAGGCATGCAGGTCAGAGGGAAACCGACCCAGTTCTGCTCCCCTGCACCGCTCCGGATCTGCCCCGGCATTAATGAGGCCTGCACGCAGCATCCTGGCTCTAGCGCCTGAATCCAGCCCAGATCCTCGGGGGAGACAGGCTTAATGATTAATTACCGACGAATTCCGGCAGCTCCTGGGTGCCAGGAGGTCTCCGCCGTGCTGTGCCGTGCCGCTCTGGAGGTTGGCACCACTTTCTAGGGCACAGCCCATCTCAGTGCCTCGCCATCCCCCGCCCTGCAGATTGGCTTTGCCACAGATAATGCTCTGAAAATCTTCTTACACGCACTTCTTCCAGCTGCCAGGCTGCTCCGGGAGCGATTCCCCGGAGCCAGGGCCTTTGGGCTCACATGGGCGGCGTTATTTATTTATTTATGTCTTTCTTTCCCTTCCTTCCTAAACTCCCATTGCATCAGATTCTGGTGCATGGGATCTGGGCAGGGGAATCACGTGGGTGACATTAACCCTTTCAGGACCCCGACGGGAAAATGAAAAACCAATGGGCTTCCCCACGAGACAACAGGGAACAGAACCCAGGAGTCCGGGCTCCATGGCCTATGTTCTAACCCACTAGACCCCCTACCCTGCCAGGCTTGGAATTCTGTGCCTGTGCCCTGCCACCATTAACAATCCTGTGGCACCTTTTCCAAAGGAGACATGCTTGGCCGGGTGTCCTGGGCAAACACAGCACCCTTCGTTCCAGTTACCCCCGGAATGCTCTCCCACTCCCTGATGGAAGCTGTTGCTGGGTGCTGTTAAAAGCTGCTGTGGCCCTGCCTAGAAGAGGCTGCATTTCAACTGCAGGCGAGGCAATTCCTGCACATAGTTCAGCTATCAGCTCCTTACCTTTGTAAAGCTCTCTGGGATTAATTATTACAATGGTATTTTCATTGCCAGGTTCCAGAGCAGTGATAAGCTAACACATCTCCAAGAACCCAACACTTATTAACTAAGCTTCCCCCGCACCAGGAGGTGGATACAACCATTCCCATTGTAGAGGGGGAAACTGAGGCAGGCGACGGTGCCGTGACTTGCCAAAGGTGCAGTAAAAAAAAAAAAATCACTGACAAAACAAAACAGAAAATCAGGAGACAGGTCCAATGGCAACCCCTCCCCCCATGGATCAGATCCCTCCGACTGATTAGCCAGTTACAGTCACGGCAGCATCCAGACCCTACCCCCAGGGCAGGGGTCCGTGACGGGGAGGTGACTCCGGATTTACTCCGGGGCAACTGAGCTCAGAATCCAGCCCGGAGCCCGTTGCAGTCAGTGGGTGACTCCAGATTTCCTGGCTCTGGCCCGATTTACTTTAGAGTCGGCTGGGAACGGTTCAGATGCAAACCTGCGTTCTGCCCGGTTAGCTCTGAAATCCACCCGGCTCAGTGCGGCCAAGACGCCCAGGTCCAAACCGACCTGCACTCCGCAGGATCCCGTCCGGGATCGGAATCACACAGCGTGAGCTGAAAGCCCGCTGCAAACACCCTCACATTACAGACAGGGAAACTAAGGCACGGAGCGCCCCCTGCCAGGAGAGCCCCGCCCCCCAGCCAGCCCTCCTGCCCCGCTCCCCACAGCACCCCCTGTGGGAGAGGCCGGGGATGGACTAGCCGGGCCTTTCTGCCGCCTGGTTTCAGACCTTTCAGAGCTGGGTCAGCCCCAGTCTGGGCCTCCCCAGGCGCCCACCCCCATATGCCACCGCCCCCCCCCCCGCCCAGCCCCCTGGGCACCAAGAATAGCATTTAGGTTATCAGCACCCAACTTCCATTGGGCTTCCCATCGCCTAGCAACAGACCTGTCACCGGCTCTGCCTTGGATTTGATTGATCCAAATTATGCTGTAAACAAAGTTGCCATGGCAACCCCTGGAAGGGGGGTGAAAGTTCACAGGCAAAAAAATACAATGTTCCAGGATGTGATGCGGGGAGGGGCTACAGCCAGCACCAGCGGGCGCTGGACGGGAGACGGGGTCTTCAGCATGTCCTCCAAGGCTCCTTCAGGGAGGGAAGTGGGGTCTAGTGGTCAAATCAGGCCGCCGGGAGCCCGGATGCCTGGGTTCTATTCCCTGCCTTGCTGTTCGACCGTAGACAAGTCACTTCATGCCCTCTACGTGCCTCAGTTTCCCCAGCTGTGAAATGGGAATCGCACGACTGACTCCCCGTGCACGGGCTTTGGGACACAAGCAGCCTGGGACAGCAGCTGCCCCTCCCAGAGGGAACTGCCAGCGCCCCGAGCATGTCGCACTGCCCCCTCTGCCTGCAAGCGGGGGAATAGTGTGTGTGTTTGCACACGTGCACGACTGTGTGTGACCGTGTGCGTGGGTGACTTGTGTGTTTCCAAGTAGCGGCCGGAGCCCAGAGTTCCCCAGAGCTGGGCCCCCTCCCCTGGGAGGGCTGCTGGGCCCAGCGGCTGAGGGAGCTCCCATTGGACGTCTGGCTCTAAGGAGTGGCCCCGAGCCGCAGCGCTGGGCAGACCCAGTGGGGGCCTGGCTGCGCCGGGGGCCCTGGCAGCGGGGGGGTGGGGGTGGGTGCATGCCAGGCAGAGAGGGTTGCCTTGCACTGGCCCAGCTGCGGCAGGGTCTGACAGCTGATTTCAAATCTTCCTGCGCCCTCTGGTGGCGTCTCCCAGCTGCAAGGCCGGGACCTGTCGGGTTAGGGGTGCCCCTTTGAGGGACAAGCACCGGGACCCCCAGGATGACGGGGAGCCCCTGGAATGGGGCAGCCGGCAGCGTGCGCTGAGCATCCCGACGGCGTTCCTAGAACAGCGAAGGGGTGATCCTGGGCGAAGCCCAGCGCCGGGGAGACCCAGCCCAGCCTCGGCCCGTCAGTGCAGCCCCCCGAGACCAGCCCAGTGGATCCTGTCTCAGGGCGGCTGTAACAGCAGGTGGGGAAAAGGGGGGAGGGCACTGCCAGCCCTGAGGGGCTCCCCTGGGGTGTCACAAAGAACACATGGGCTCTGCAGGTATGTGCATGCGAATAAACCCCATGGTACACATGCAAACACACACACGCACACACCCCATGAACACACACGCCTGCACAAGTCTATACAAAAGCAAAGAAGCTCTGCCTTGCACACTCACGCAGGTACACTCCTGTGTGTGTGACACACGACCACACAACATGGCCACGCACACACACACACACACACACACCCCCTTCCTTCCCCTCCTCAGTCCCTCCTAGCAGCTCTTCTCCACCAATGCCCTGGCATCATGTGACCCTTTGCTTTACCCAATTGCTCATTCAAAGAGACCCTCCCCCTCCACTCCTCTGCCCCATGCCTGCCCCAGTGATTCTGCTCTGCCTTCAGGGGCTTCACCTCCCCGATGGCTCAGTATCCCCCAGCCACGTCCACAGCCAGGGGGACCAGCCCGGGCAGAGCAGGGGGCTCTCTGCACAAGAAGGATGCGGGGGTGGGGGGTGAAGAACGAACGAACAAATGGACGTGTCCCCCGAAAGGCTCAGCACAGTCTGGCCAGCTCCTTGGCTGGTCCCTGGCCCCTGCCCGCCCCATGCCCAGCTCTCGCCCCCACACCTAACTGGAAACAGGCGCCTTCGCCCGGCTGGGCCCAAGTGGTTCTGGGAGCCCAGCAGAGGCCAGAAGCTACCACCTGCCAGCCAGGGCCCAGCTCAGGGTCCCCCCATCCAGGGGTCCCCCCGCCCGGCCCGCCAGGGCCCAGCTGAGGGGTCCCTGGGCTGGCTGGGGGGAGGGCACAGCTCTGACCCCACGGGAATGGGCGGGGGGCGAGCCCCTGGGCCCCGAGAAGGGGAGGGGCAGCGACAGACGGGAAAAGCCCCAGCGAGCTGCTGTGATGTCGAGCGGGAAGCAGAGCCAGTGACCCTGGTGCGCCGCCCTCCCCTTCCCCCGCCTCCGCGGGCCAGGGCCCAGTAGCTGCCCGGTGCCGATGCCTGCAGCAGCCGCCTCCCCCACGGACTTTCAGGTGAGCAGAGCCCCCTGCCCCCGGGCATTTAACTCTCTGAAGCCCGGGCTGCAGGCTGGGGGCCGGGGGGGCACAGAGGGTCTCGCCCCCCCACCCTGTGCCTCCTGCACCCCCCTCTGGGGCACGTCCCACCGGCCGCTCGGTCCTTGGCTGGGCCCAGGAGAGGGGGGGCCGGGCATGGAGTCTGGCCGTGTCCCCGAGGGAGTTTCTGCTGCAGGGCTTTGGCTGTCTTGGGGGCTCCGGGAATGGGACATGCCCCCACCCCCCCCGGCCAGGCGGCTCCATCTCTGACCGGCCCCAGGATGGGGGGCCCTGGCAGTCCTGGGGTGGGGTCAGGAACGGGCCATGTCCTGGCCAGCTGCCTCGCATGGGCACTCCCCCCAGCAGGCCAGAGCTGGCGCTGGGCACGTCCCGTGGGCACAGCAGAGGGGACGGGGCTGCTGGAAGCCGGGCACCGGGCAGGCAGGCCCCTGGCACAGGCACCAGCCCCAGCACAGGGGTGAGCAGCAGCGGCCGCCCCCTGCCCACTCAGCGGAGGGGCCGCAGGGCCAAGGCTGGGGGAGGGCGCAGGGTGGCCAGCACTGCTGCTCCTTGCCCTGTTGTTTTGGGGGGCCCCTGAATGCCCAAGCCCAGCCTCAGGGACACCTCCCTCACCAGGGAATGACCCCCCAGGCCTGCCCCCCCCAGGCCCTGAGTACCCCCCTTCCTCCGAGCCATTCCTCAGAGCCTGTTCCCCAGCACACAGCGCCCTGCTCCCGCCTGGACCAAGCCCCAGATGCTCAGAGAATCTCCACTCCCCTTTGACCACTCAGCAGGTTTCCAGCCCTCCCTGCTGGAGAGAAAACCCAGGAACCGGCCAAGGCCCCAGAGCTGGAGCAGCCCGGCACCGTCCCAGCCCACGGGCCTGCCCCCTGCTCCGGGAGACTGGAGCCAGCAATGCGGCGGCTGGGTGCCAGCCCCTGCTGCCCAGGGCAGGGGGAGAGGAGGGAATTCTGTAATGGAGACCTGGGGGGTGCTGAGTGGGGCGGGCGTGGCCAGGGCACTGTTGGGGGGAGCAGGCGGAGAGTCCCTGGGGACTGGGCGTTACTGCAGCCCAAGGCCCAGGTGGCAGTGGCTCCCTCCGGGGCGATCCCCACACTCCAGGGACATAGAGTGGGCAGGGCCAGGGGCCCCAACAGAGGGGCCCTGCCATGCTGGGTGGGGCAGCTGACACCCTACACCTCTCGCCCTAGGGCCCTCACTGCACCAGAAGGACGGACCTGCCCCACAGGAGCCTGGCACTGCTGCCAGCACCTCCTAAAGCCCGGAGGGAGGCAACCCCCAGGCAGCCGGCCTGGGCACAGAGAGCTGTGGTTGCTATAGGTATTGTCCCAGCACGGCCTCTGTTCAGGGGGTACTCATCTAGCACTGAAATGCAGCCACCTCTGGGATGGGATGTGACAGCTCCTGAACAGCAGTGTAGGGCAGGATGCAAAGGAGAATTCGGTATCCGGTTGAAACCGTGGGCACCCGTCTGGACTAGAACAGAGTCAGCGGAGCTAGAACGTAGGCAGGGCACTGGGCTTCACGCTCAGACTCTTGGGGGCAGGTGCCAGGGGGTCTAACCTCCCCAGGGGTCAGAGCCCTGCCATGCTCCACAGAGAGCAGCCCCCTGGCGCTCTGCCGGGCTCTCGGCTTGGGACAGATAGACTGGCCCCAAGCCACAGAGCTGGTGCTAGTGGCGTGTTGCGGGCAAGGAGCAGAACCGGGCGGTAGCAGCATGATGGGTGTGCGAGGGTACGGCGCTGGGTCTCCTAGGCATGGGTTTCTGTCTGCATCTGCCTCCAGTGCATGTATTGTCCACGTGCAGGGCTGTGTTGGGGGTGGGGCGGCACTCACACACTCACTGGGCAGCCCCCCCTTCCACACGGGTGCCAGCCTCTCTCGGCCGCCCACATGGAGTTGCTTTGAGGCTGCAGCATGGTATGAACAGCTGTCGCTACCAGACACATGCCCCCGCCCCCCCGGGTCCTGGCGGCCCCTGACACAAACATCCCCCCCCCACACACCCAGCAGCTGCATGGGGGCTGGGGCTCGAATCCCTCTGCTGCCCCAGGACTCGGACACTAGATGGGGGGCTGCTCCCCTCTGCTCTGCTGGGGTCACTCCTGTCCCTGGCTGCCCTTCCCTGTAGCCCCACCCCCGTCCCCGTGCCTGGCTGGTGTTTTTCGCTGGCCTGGGCGGGGGTGGGTTTGCAGGCGCCCAGGGGAAGGCATCTCTGCAAATCTGCCTGGCAGCTCCTCAATAATTCATACGCTGCTGGAGCGCTCGCAAGATGCCCTAATTCTGAGACCTGTTCAGCTGCGGGAGACGCCCTGGCCTGTCCCCTGCCAGGGGGAGGGGGCCCTGCTCACCCCACCAAGCCCCCCTGCCACTCGCCCCCATACTGCCCACTGCAGGGGGCTCTGAAATATTTCCAGAGCCCTGTCGTCCCTGGGACGGGATCCTGCCGCGTCGGGCGGGAGGAGGGGGATCTGCCTGCGTCATAGAGGGCATGGGTATGTGTCAGAGACAGACGGACGGACGCAGGGCCAGATCCCACTCTCAGCTGCACAGGTTTAAATCTGGAACACTGCCCCGCCACAGCAGGGAGCCCAGGGCAGAGTCTGGTGCATTGAGCAGAGACCATAGCCCGTGGGCCCTCTACAAATCCGAGGGGGTGGGGGGTGGGGCAGCAGCTTAGAGCAGGGGGATAGGCAGCATTTTCCTCCCAACGGCCCCCCAGTTCTCCCCACCCAGCATCTCACTCACACCCAGGGTTTGTATTTGTGGGTGGAAACCGGCTCTTTGCCTTTCCCATTGGAGCATCGAGTTATCACCCGCATTCCAGCCTGGCCCTGGGAGGAGAGCAGCAAGGGGAGAACCCAGGAGTCCTGGCTTCCAATCCCCACCTCTGACTACTGGAGGCAGGTTTCCTTCCAGCCCCCCGCTCTAAACACCAGACCCCACTTCCCCCTCCAGAGCCAGGGAGAGAGAGAAGCCGGGAGTCCTGTCTCCCACCCCCTGCTCTAACCACTAGACTCCCCTCCCCTCCCAGAGCTGGGGAGAGAGAGAGAACCCAGGAGTCCTGGCTTCCAGCCCCTGCTCTAACACCCCTTCCCGCATTACCAAGGACATGAGCAATGGCTCATCCCTCAAGCCCGGGGCCAGGTGCAGATGCTTGGATGTGGGGGTGGAATTGGGAGCTGCGGCAGTGCCAGGAGCCCTGTGCTGGGTGCGAATTTTGCGCTGGACCCCGGGTGCTACGAGGAGATGGTCCCCCCCCCCAATACTCGGAGCATCAGCAAGAAGCTCTCCCCAGACCTAGCTATATATAGAGGCAGTGCTGTGTCAGGGGAAGTCGGCAGAAACGCTGAATGCTCTGAAATTCCAGCTCCCCTGGCAGCGAGGGAGGGAAGGACTTGGGTCACTGGCCATCCCCAGGCGGGTAAGAACCACTCGGGGGGCTGGGATGCTCCACGGACCTGGAGGAATGCACCAAGGGCCGTCCTGGGGCCAGGGTGCCGGGCTGCTGACCTGCAGCGGGGGGGGCTGAGGCTCTGAGCTGGCCTCATCTGGAAGGAGGGGTGGGGATAACCGTGCCCCACCCTGGGGCCACCAGCTGCTCCCCACAGTAGCAAAGGGCCCTTAGGTGAGGCTGGCAGGACCGGGGGCGGAGGATGCCCAGGCCAAATGCCTGAGAGACGGGGGCCCAACTGTCTCAGAGGGGGCCAGGAGCCCCCATTGCCTGGCCTGGCTTGGCACGGCCTGCCAGCTGGGTGGCTCCTGTGTGAGAGATGGAGACATTGGTCACTCACATTCCCATCACCTTTCTAAGGGCGCTAATTAACAACCACCAACGCTCAGCCCTAGATAAATTCCTGGAGGATAGGTCTATCAATGGCTACTAGCCAGGCTGGGCAGGGATGGTGGCCCTGGCCTCTGTTTGCCAGAAGCAGGGAATGGGCGACGGGGGATGAGTCACTTGATGATTCCCTGTTCTGTTCATCCCCTCTGGGGTCACAGTCGGAGGACAGGACACTGGGCTGGAGTGACCCTTGGTCTGACCCGCTATGGCCATTCCGATGTTTTTCCCTGGTGCGTTCCCAGCAAGGATCCCACAGCAAACATCAATGAATGAACGGTGCCAGTACAATGGGAATGATGCTACATGTGGGGAAACTGAGGCACAGAGAGGCTAAACTACTCGCCCAAGATCACACAGCCAGGGATAGGACCCAGGAGCCTGACTACCAGCACCTCCCACATGCCCAGAGGCCACTCTGCAGGCATCCTGCCTCAGTTTCCCCTCTCCCCGGACCCTTAAATCAATAACTCCACCAGGGGCTCTCCTGTGGCCAATAATACCCCTCCATGGGGGCTGGGTTTAGTAACTGATAATACGCAGAGTCCCCGAACAGTCCATCAATGCCACATTCATCTCCAGCAGCCTGTGGGCACCCCAATGCTGTGCCTCATCCCAGCCTGTCCATATGGCGCTATCGCTCCAATCCAGGCCCTTCCGGCCAGAACCCCACACCCTGCCTGGGGTCAATTCTCACTCAGGAGAGGGCTCCATACTCTCCCCATGCTGGGCTCTCAGCTGAGCACTGGGCTGCAATCCCAAACCCACCCGCTGCTCTTTGCAGCCTCAGGCCCCGCCCCACCTCTGGCTCTACAGAGAGGAAGTGCCCTCAATCAGGGCCCTCAAGAGGCTGCTAATGAGGCTCAGATGGGCCCAAGAAGCTGCATTTGAAAGAGCCCAGTTCACTCTGTGACGCCCCATGTGCCCTAACCACTAGACCCCACTCTCCTCTGAGAGCCGGGAGAGAACCCAGGAGTCCTGGCTCCCAGCCCCCCATCTCTAACCACTAGACCCCACTCTCCTCTCAGAGCCGGGAGAGAACCCAGGAGTCCTGGCTCCCAGCCCCCTGCCCTAACCACTAGACTCCACTCTCCTCTCAGAGCCGGGGGTAGAACCCAGGAGTCCTGGCTCCCAGCCCTCCATCTCTAACCACTGGACCCCACTCCCCTCCCAGAGCCAGGGAGAGAACCCAGGAGTCCTGGCTCCCAGCCCACCCTGCTCTAACCCACCAGACCCCACTCCCCTCCCAGAGCCAGGAGTAGAACCCAGGAGTCCTGGCTCCCAGCCCCCTGCCCTAACCACTAGACCCCACTCCCCTCCCAGAGCCAGGGGTAGAACCCAGGAGTCCTGGCTCCCAGCCCCCCATCTCTAACCACTGGACCCCACTCTCCTCTCAGAGCCAGGAGTAGAACCCAGGAGTCCTGGCGCCCATCCCCCACTCCCTACAAAGAGCAGGGGGCGGAGAGTCTCTTTCTAGGAGCTGCGGAGCAGGGAGTGACCGAGATGCCAGGGTCTCTGTCAGGGAGGGGCTGATCCTGGTAGCTGAGACACACAGATTTGGGGGTGGGGGAGGGTCAGTCTCACCCCTAGCCATGCACCTCCCACGGGGGGGGTGTGCTCTACACCCCACCTGCCCTTGCATCCGCTCTCCCCCGACCGACCGGAGTCAAGGGGACACCCCCGGAGTCTCTCTCCCTCTCCCTCTCTCCTCTCCTGGAAACCTAAGAGGCCTCCTGTCCCCAGGGCCGCTTGCTGGCATCTCGGCACATCCATTAGTGGCAGGGCTGGCCAGGCCCGCGGGCTCCTGCTCTCTATTGATGAGTCTGCTTCAGATCTCCCCCCCCCCCCCCCCCCCCCCCGCGCCGCTTGACGCCCCCGCCCGGGAGGCTGCTTTGTCTCACAACTGGGTTGATGCAGCAGGAGTGCTGAGAAGGGCCCAGCCCCGGGCAAGCCGCATGGGGCTGGGGAAAGCCGGCCGGGGAGGGGGCAGGAGAGCTGGGGCGTTTGCTCTGGATGGGGGGGACAGCGAGAGGGGGGTGTAGGGAGGCAGTGGCTTGAACAGTCCTGGAGCAAGGAGGCAAATCAGGCTGGCGCTGTCTCTGGGGTGGGGCATGTCCCCGGTCTCGCTGCTGGCCCAGGGCCCCAGAGCCGGCTGATCGGGCAGCCAGACGCTGGGGAGCGAGGCCAGGACACCAGGGCTAACGGGACAGTTCCCAAAGGGGCTTGGGCAGCTTGCAGGGCACAAGGACACAGGACTTGGCTCCCCCAGTATCACGGTGCCCCCTGGCGCCGCACTGGGGTCAGCGCTGACTGGAAGGGGAGGAGCCCCCCTACCCCCACCCCGACAGCACCTGGGGCTCCTGGGAACGTCTCCCAGCCCTGCTTAGCAGGTGGCACTGACCCCAGGGGTCTGCGGGCTGAGCAGCGGGGTCGCTGGGCGCCTGCAGGGGGAACAGACGGAGCATGGTGGGGCATTGCTGGCTAGGAGCTGAGCCCGTGGGCTCTGCATGGAATGGGCGTGGTCCTCCCCCAGCCATTGCCGGGCGGTTCCCAGCTTGGAGCGAGGCCTGGCTCTCCTGTCTGGGAGCTCACCTGAGACCGACCCAGAGCTCGGCCTGGCCCCAGAGGCTGCTGCGTGGCAGGCTCCTGGCAGCGTCTCGGAGAGGTCCCTGGGTGCAGAGCCGCCGGCTGCAGCCCTGGCTGGGCTAGGGGACCGTCTCTCTTGTCGGTGGAGCAGCCGGGGGACAGCAGTTCCACCCCCACCACCCAGGGCGCCCTTTGCCTCGGCCCCAGACTTGGAGACCATGGGGGTTGAGGTGCTGGGTGTGAGTCCCCTGACCAGGCCCTGCAGCTGCCCAGAGCCTCTGACCTCTGTGACCCCAGAGCACATCCGGGGAGGGGTTAGTGACGGGGGTTGGGAGCGATGCAGTGGGGTACCTCGGCTACTCGCCAGGGAAAGGACGGAGGCTCCAGCTGCTGGGATGGGGGAGTAGGAGGTAGAACGGGGGTGCAGGGTGCTTGGCGCACGCTCTCCGGGTTCCAGCCGCATGGGAGGGGGGTGGACGTGTCAGCGCAGGCCTCACGCCGACCCTGTCTCTGGGCTCAGCTGAACAGGTGGGATGTGGGCACCGGTCCTGGAGCAGGGGGAATCACGGCCCAGCCTGGCCCCTCCTGGGGAGGGAGCTTCTGCTCTGACTCTCTTGGTCCTTGAGCCAACATTGTGCCAGGCTGGGCCCCCAAAGAGATCTGAGTGGCTGGGCCGGTGAGGAGGAGTCCAGAGCCCTTGTGACACCCACGCCCCCTCCCCCACGATGCCACCGCCCCATCCCCTGCCCCATGGCACACTCGCGCCCCATCCCACGCGACCTCCCTGCCCCATCCCAGGCCCCCGCCCCGTCCTCACGCGACGCCCCTGCCCCGTCTTACAAGAGCGCACGAGCTCATGCACCATTGCACAAGATGCTTGTGCACCATCCAGTGAGAGCACACGAGCCGCTCGTGCGCTGTCCCAGGAGCCGTCCCGTGGGAGCCCGTGGGCTGGGCTTCCTGCCTGTGTCCTGCGAGAGCCTGCGAACGGGGCTGGGTTGCTGAGCCAGGCGCCGGGTGAGGAGGCAGCCGGTGCGTCTCCTCCTGGGAAGCAGCCGCCCTGCATGTCTCTCTCCAATTCCAGCGTCTTCCTGCTCAACGAGGTAACGAGGGTCCCGCAGCGACCGGGTGGGCCCCGTCGCGGAGCCGCTCCCGGGGTCTGTCTAGCAGGGATGGGGGGGGGATGCACCGTAGGGTGGGGGGAAGAGGAGGGAGTTGGACTGACTCTGAAAGAGGGTTCAGGCTGCAGACTCAGCTGCCGTCCCCCCCTCCCCCCCGGGCAAGAGGCTGCCGGGCGGTGAGGCCGAGGTGCTGGAGGTCGGGCACAGCATGGAGGTAGGTGGGAGAGCGGGCTGCGGTGCCAGCCGGGCAGACAGGAACAGCAGGGCAGGCGCAGGAGAAAGCAGCTGGGACCGCGGGCCCCGCACTGAATGGGAGCCTTTGCCCTCCAGCAGCGCGCCCGGCCCCACGGCGCTCACCCCGTCACGCTGCCCACTGCACCAACTCCCCCTGGGGCGGAGGTAGCCCGGAGCCCCCTGCACTGCCGCCTGCAGCGCCCCCTGCAGGGACAGGCTGGGACTGGAGTAGTGGGGCGCACGCCCCTATAGCCAGGGTACCTGCCCCACCCCTGCAGCGCCCCCTGCTGGGACAGGCTGGGACTGGAGTAGTGGGGCGCACGCCCCTATAGCCAGGGTACCTGCCCCACCCCTGCAGGGACAGGCTGGGACTGGAGTAGTGGGGCGCACCCCCCTATAGCCAGGGTACCTGCCCCACCCCTGCAGCGCCCCCTGCTGGGACAGGCTGGGACTGGAGTAGTGGGGCGCACGCCCCTATAGCCAGGGTACCTGCCCCACCCCTGCAGGGACAGTCTGGGACTGGAGTAGTGGGGCGCACACCCCTATAGCCAGGGTACCTGCCCCACCCCTGCAGCGCCCCCTGCTGGGACAGGCTGGGACTGGAGTAGTGGGGCGCACACCCCTATAGCCAGGGTACCTGCCCCACCCCCTGCAGCGCCCCCTGCTGGGACAGGCTGGGTGTGCACCCTTCCCACCTGGTGAAGCTTTTTGGATGGTGGGGTCTGTCCTGCCCCCTGGTTTACGGTGTGTGCGGGGAGGGGGAGCTTGTCTGCTGCTTCTCCCACAGCCAATGAATATTTCATCCCTATTAAATAATAATCAACATCGGAACTGAGGGTGGAGTGAGCAGCCCCCCTGGCTCTGCAGGGGTGGGGGCAGGGTGAGCAGCTCCCCCGGCTCTGCAGGGGTGGGGGGCAGGGTGAGCAGCCCCCCCGCGGCTCTGCAGGGGTGGGGGGCAGGGTGAGCAGCCCCCCCGGCTCTGCAGGGGGAAGGGCAAGAGATTAAATTGCCCCAGACCCCTCGGCCCCATCCCCCCCAAGCAAACGGCTCCAGCGACCCCCAGCCCTTTGGGGAGCGGGAGCACCCCAGGGCCACGCAGCAGCGGGGTTCCCCGTAGGGTGCCTGGCAGGCAGGCTGTCCCGATGGGTAATGGGGTGCAGACCAGGGGGTTCAGGGTCACCCCACTGCAGCCAGGCGAGCATGGGGGGGGGGCTGGGGCAGTGAGTTCCCTCCCATGCCCTTGTCCTGTCCTGCTGCGCGGGGGTTGGACCACGACTTACTGCCCTTCCCCCCCACAGTTAGTGTGAGCGGCTGGGGAAGGGGATCAGGGTGCGAGCTGCCGGGCCCCCCACCCTTCGCGGAGCAGCAGAGCCCCCCCAGCCAGGTGCTCCGGGGGGGCGCCCTCAGCCCCCCAGCCGCTCATGGGGCGCCGAAGCCCCTTAGTGGGGGGGAGGGGGCGCCAGCCGGCGCCGGCGGAGGGAGGGGCGGCAGAGGACGCGGCTGGGGGGGCAGGGGAGGGAGCAGCGAGCGAGGGGTGGGGGGCGCGGAGCGGGCGCAGCCGGCAGAGGGGGGCGGCCACGCACCCGGGGAGTGGCCGGGCAGAGCCGAGCTGCGGGCGCGGGGGGCGGCGGCGTGGGGCGGGGGGCTCGGCTCGGGCTCGCGGGCCCCGTCTATGTCTTTTTCTGACTCCAGCGCAACCTTCCTGCTGAAGGAGGTAACGGACCCCCCCGCGCCCCCCCCCCCCCCTTCCCCCTGGCCCCCCCCCCGGCCCTGTCCCCCCCAGGACCCCCCGCTTTGTCCCCACGGGTCCCTCCCACCCTTCTTCCCGGACCCCCCCGCGCCCTGTGCCCCGGGTCCCTCCCACCCTTGTCCCTGGACACCCCCCCCCGCGCCCTGTGCCCCGGGTCCCTCCCACCCTTCTCCCCGGACCCCCCCACCCTGTGCCCCCGGGGACCCCCCACCCTTCTCCCCGGACCCCCCCGCGCCCTGTGCCCCGGGTCCCTCCCACCCTTCTCCCCGGACCCCCCCACCCTGTGTCCCCGGGGACCCCCCCCCCCACCGCCGGTCGCTCAGCGTGTTAATGGGTTTCCGGGATCGGGGGGGACGCGAGGAAAAATATAGATGGGGCAGGGCGCGACTCGGGAGCTGGGACCAGGACGGGGCTGGGGAGATACAGGGCTTGGAAAGGGCACAAGGGACCCGGGCTGGGGGGATCAGGGGAGTGGGGAAGCGGGAGAGGGATGGGGGGGCAGGCCAATTGGGAGGGAGAGGTTTGGGGGGCAGGGGACCGGGAGGGGGCTGGGGGTGACAGACGGGCAGTTGCTGCTGAGTGGGGGGTGCTGTTGCAGGGGGTTGGGAGGGGAGATTTTTTGTGGTGGGGGGCGGGGCGCTGGAGCCCCTCCCTGCTCATCTGGCTGGGGTTCAAGGTTCCCACCCACCTTCCTCTCCCCAGCTGCCAGGGGGCACTTCTGGAGGGAGGGGGAATCTAGCCGATGGGACCAGACCCAGGAGGCTGGGAAGTTAAAGGGGGGGGGGGTTTGCCTGGCTGGAGGGGGATTCGCTCTCCTCTTCCACACCCCCTGCTTGCCCCCAGAGCCCAAGGGAGGTGCAGCTGCTTTGGGGCAATGGGCAAATCACAGCCATGGGAACTCTGGCCCCGGGGGGGGGCAGCCCCATCCACTCCCCTCGTCCCCAGCACCAGGGCAGCCTGTCCCCGCTCCCCCCCCCGGGCTGGTTCCAGCCTGGCTGGAAAGGCCTGAGGCCATGGGGTGCCCCATGGCGGAGGCTGAGTGCAGTACCAGGGCAGGGCCCCAGTGTTCTTTGAGCTGGGTGGGGCCTGCCCAAGTGAGACCCACTGGTGGGTGTGTCACAGCCCCCCACCCCTGCACACTTGCCCCAGGCGGGGATGGTTTGTAGGATGCGCTGCAGGGCCGGGCGGGTGGTGCCTGGGCCATGGGACACGGGGGGGGGGGTTGTGCTTCATGCTGGGGGTCAACAGGGTGTTTCTCTGGGTGCCCGGAGCAGCCCTCAGCTGGGGGTGGGGGGCAAAGGCGGCTCAGTGAGACGCGCAGGCAAAGCCCCCACCCCATCATTTCCAGCGCTCTGGTTTTCCCCTCCGCCCCCTTCCCGCGTTGCTAACGAAGGACTCAGAAATGTTAATTACCTTTTCATTCCCATGGAAAGAGCTGCTCAGAGGCTGGGAGCCTGGAGCCTGGGACTAGATCTGTGCACAGAGGGACCCGGGTCCTGGCACTAGTGCACAGGGGGGATTGTAGATCTGTGCACAGGGGGACACGGATCCTGGCACTAGTGCAAAGGGGAACTGTAAATCTGTGCACAAGGGGACATGGATCCTGGCACTAGTGCACGGGGAGGACTGTACATCTGTGCACAGAAGGACACGGATCCTGGCATTAGTGCATGGGGGGGACTGTAAATCTGTGCACGGGGGGACACGGATCCTGGCACTAGTGCATGGGGGGGACTGTAAATCTGTGCACGGGGGGACACGGATCCTGGCACTAGTGCATGGGGGGGACTGTAAATCTGTGCACGGGGGGACACGGATCCTGGCACTAGTGCATGGGGGGGACTGTAAATCTGTGCACAGAAGGACACGGATCCTGGCATTAGTGCATGGGGGGGACTGTAAATCTGTGTACGGGAGACACGGATCCTGGCACTAGTGCACAGGGGAACTGTAAATCTGTGCACAGGGGACATGGATCCTGGCACTAGTGCACAGGGGAACTGTAAATCTATGCACTGGGGTCACGGATCCTGGCACTAGTGCACAGGGGAATTGTATATCTGTGCACGGGGGACACAGATCCTGGCACTAGTGCAAGGGGAACTGTAAATCTATGCATGGGGGACACGGATCCTGGCACTAGTGCACAGGGGAACTGCATATCTGTGCACAGGGGGACACGGATCCTGGCACTAGTGCACAGGGGAACTGTATATCTGTGCACGGGGGACACGGATCCTGGCACTAGTGCACAGGGGAACTGTATATCTGTGCACGGAGGGACACAGATCCTGGCACTAGTGCACAGAGGAACTGTAAATCTGTGCACGGGGGACACGGATCCTGGCACTAGTGCAAGGGGAACTGTAAATCTATGCACGGGGGACATGGATCCTGGCACTAGTGCACAGGGGAACTGTAAATTTGTGCACGGGGGACACGGATCCTGGCACTAGTGCACAGGGGAACTGTAAATCTGTGCACGGGGGACACAGATCCTGGCACTAGTGCAAGGGGAACTGTAAATCTATGCATGGGGGACACGGATCCTGGCACTAGTGCACAGAGGTACTGTAAATCTGTGCACAAGGGGACACGGATCCTGGCACTTGTGCACGGGGAGGACTGTACGTCTGTGCACAGAGGGGTGCATGTCCTGACGCTCCCCACACATTCTATGGGTCACCCCTGCCCCTGGAGCCCCTTCTCTTTGCCCTCCTCTCCTGTAGCTACAGCGATGAACCTGCAGCCTCTCCCTCCCGCTGCCTCGGTCTCTCCTCCTTCCCTGGCACCAGCTCTTTGTTCCCTTCAACTGTTCTCTGCCTCTCGCTCCTCCCTGCCACGCCCCCTCCCCCCCCCTCCCCTCGCTGCCCCTGCCGGCCCCCCTTCCCTGCCCCCCCCCCCCCCACCACTGCCAGCCCCATCAGGCAGGTGCAGCCAGGTCCCAGGACCTGCCGGCCCCCAGCCCCCCCAGCTGAGGCCTCTCGTTGCCAGCCCTGTTCTGCCCGCCCTGCGGGAGCGAGAGCCCCTGGCTCCCCCCACCCCGCCGAACAGGGTGGGACCGATACAGTTTGCGCTCGCCTGGGGGGTCCTTCCCACTCCTCCGCTCACTCCTGCCTCTCTCCAACCCCCCCGCACGCCCTGGGCTCCTCCATGTATGACGACTCCTATATCCATGGCTTCGAGGACTCCGAGGTGGTGAGTGGGGGTGCCGGTTTTGGGGGGGGGTTGGCAGGGAGCCCCCTCCCCGCAGGGCTGGGAGCGCCGGGAGTGCTGCCCTTGGTTGGGGGCTCTGGGTTTCTGGCAGGCCTCCTCCCCCCGGTTATTTATACAGCGCCATAGCCACGGTGGCATTTCCAGCAGTGCTCCCGTAAGGTGGGGAGAGCGGGTGCAAGGGGGGGGGTCTGGATGCTGAGCAACAGCTGGCACCCTGGGGGGCGCAGAGTCCTGGATGGGCACCTATGTGCTGGCATGGGGCGGGGGTGTTACAGCCCCTCCCCCCCGACATGGGGCAGTGGGTTTTGTCTCTGCGCCTGGCAGGGGAGCGCCAGATTGGGGGTGTGTGTGTGTGGAGTCAGAGATGCTCTTGGCTTTGTCGGAATGTGGGGGGCAGGGATGCTGGGGGCACCCCCCGGCTGGGGGTGAGGCACCTGGCAAAGGGGGTGGGCCATGCCCTGAGCTGGGGGAAAGTCGCTCTGCAGGTGCCAGGCATGGGGGCACTGTGCATAGAGGGGCTGCTCCATGACCCCACTTAGGTCAGAGCTCGCGGAGCCCATGGCCGGTCTCAGCTGCAGGGTATGGGAGAGCCCCTCGCTGCGCCCGCCTGCAGAGGATACCCTGGGCCCGTCCCAGCCAGGCCATGGGGCTGCGCCCCCCGTCGGGACAGAGCCATGCGCCCTGCCCCCCACGGCTGCACCACAGGGCAAGGAAGAGAAGGCCAGGGCATGGGGGGGATGTGGGAGGCAGAGGGACACAGGGCAAAAAGGGGACAGGCGGGAGGGGAGCATGGGGGTGCTGGGACCAGCTGTGCCCATGGCAGTCTAGCTGAGCCTGGCAGGGGCGGTGGGTGTCGCTCGGGGGGAGGGGGGGGGGTGCTTTTTCGAAAAAAAAGCTGAGAACCTATAAATATTTCACTGCAGCTTCTGCTTTTGTTCTGGGGACACAGCAGGAGCTGTTTATTGAAGCAGGCGGCTCCCGCTGAGGGGGTGGGGGGCAGAGTACCCCCCCTTCCAGCTCACCCCAACAGCCACTGCACGTTCCCTGCCTCATGCACCCAGCACCAGGGTCAACAGGGCACATGGGGGGTTTCACCAGCAATGCTGCCTAGGCCAGGGGTTCACTGGGGAGCTCAGCACGGGGGTAACACAGGGCCAGGGGCTCACGAGGAGTAGAGTGCGGGGGGGAGCTCCAGGGGACAGGGTGTGGGGAAAGCTGGGGGGGCTGGATGTTGTTGGGAGGTGCTGGGGGGCAGGGCAGGCCGTCCCACGTTAGCCATGGCTGGTGAATGGGGCAGAGGCTCTGTCCAGCGCTGTCTGGGGGCTGGAGTGACTCACCAGCGTGTAGCTGGGTCGTGCGAGGCGCTGCCCGGTGGGGTCGGGTGCCCACCGCGGGCACATCTGCTTGGCTCTGAGGTGCGTGGGCTGGCGCCAGGGGGCCAGATAATCTGATGAAACAACAAAACCGCCCCCTCTGAGGCTGCTGGCACCTGGCATTTCCCAGGGTCTGCGGAGCCACAGGGAGCCCTGGGACGGGCCGTGAGGAGCGTGGGCAACAGGGGACTTGGCAGCTCCTCTGGGTCTGTCCCCCCCGCCGGCAAAGGGTTAAAGGTCACTGCAGGGTCAGCATTTCCCGGGGGGGGCACTCAGCTGGGAAAGGAAGGGAAGGTGTTTCTGGCTGGCATGGGGGGGGCGCCCCACCTCTGGTCTCCCTCGTCTGATGCCCCGTCCTGCTTAGACCCTGCTGTCTGGCCCAGCAGGTGGTGAAAGATGGTGAGGTCTCTCCCCCACCCCGCAGTCATTTCCCTCCCCCTGCCATGCGGAGCCAGAGGGTTCATAGTGCCCAGGCTGGGGGGCGGTGGGGCAGGACTCCTGCACTGAATAATGGAGCTGACCATTGGGGTAGAAAGACACCAGGGGCTGGAGTGAGTCTCACCCACACACCCTCTCCCTGTGACCAGGGCATTCACAGGGCTGCCTGGAGGAACTCAAACCCGAAATTGCAGAACTGCTAACTACGGGAACCTATCGCCGAAATCCACCTCCGCCCCAGTCGAGGGCTGGAGGGGAGCAAATGTGACGCCGATTTTTAAAAATCCCAAGGGGATCATGGCAATTACAGGCCAGTGAGTCTCACTTCAGTCCCAAGCAAAGTGGTAGAAACGATAGTGAAGAACAGAATTATCAGCCACAGAGATGGGGAAGAGTCAACCTGGCTTGTGTCACGGGAAATCGCGCCTTGCCACTCTATTACAATTCTTTGAGGGAGTCGACAAGCATGTGGACAAGGGGGATCCGGTCAACTAGCGGATCTGGATTTTCCGACTGACCTTGACGAGGTCCCTCATCCAAAGGCTCTGAAGGAAACTACGTAGCCTGGGATGTGAGGGAAGCTCTTCTCGTGGGTCAGTAACTGGAGGAAGGACAGGAAACAAAGTGTGGGAATAGACAGGCGGGAACCGCAGGGATCTGTACAGGGCCTAGGGCTGCTCACCATATACGTTAGTGAGCTGGGGAAAGGGGTAAACAGGGAAGTGACAAAATACTCGAGATGGTTCAGCCCAAAGCAGGCTGTGAAGAGCTACAAAGGGACCCCCCCAAACTAGGGGCAGGGCAAGCAAATGGCAGCTGACATTGGTGCGCTGAGCCGTGCAAAGGACCGAGCACTGGAAGTGCGAATCCCATCTCCACACAGACAGTGATGGGGTCTCACGTCGCTGGGACCACTGGGAACAGCCTGGAGTCACCGCTCAATGGTCAGGGAGGCCAGCCGGTGCCTCTGGGATCTGGTCGTGTTTGTTCATTCGCTCCCTGTAGGCCTGGCGGGCGGGGAGCCAGGGGAGCTGGCAGCCACGGCGGCTCAGTGTTTACCCCAGGCGGGTGCTGGCACGCCCTCGGCTCGCTGGCATGGCCGTGCCGCTGACTTCACCCTCGTGGAGCCTGGCATTTGCTCCCTCTGCCATCTGGGGTGGAACCCGGGCCAGGCGCGGAGGAGACGTCCAGCAGGGCGGGGAGGGGGGATAAGGGACCATTCCTGCCCCCGGGGGCTGCACCTGGACCAGGTTGGTCTCCCTGAGCAGGGCTGGGGGAGGGCAGGACTGTCTGACGCCACCAGCTGCTCTGTGCCTGCTGCCTCTTAAAGAGACATGCACGGCCCTGGGGTGGCTGGCCCGGGGCTCCCCCTACGCTGCGCTCCCCATCCCCCAGTGCAGACACACCAGCCCCATGTGACCCCCTCTCCCCCATCCTTCAGTGCGGCCGTGCAGCGCTGGTGCAGAAAGTGACTTGTGCTAGCTTACCACAGCCTGGGGGCTTGCACGGCTACAAGCCGCATTTCACACTAGCAGCTACACTTGGGGGTCGCGGGGGGGGGCAGCTGCAAGGTGTTATTTTTAATCACCTCAGGGGCTGTCAGCAGCACCCACCGCCCTGTACCCCCCCCCGCCAAATATCCCAGGGCGGGTCTGGGGGCGTCAGTGCTGTGCGCAGGAGCACAGATCTGGATGGACTTGGAGAGGTGGGGGTGGGGGGGGGGTCGGGCGTCTGGGCGCAGGGCTTCCGGGCTACAGCTCCCCGTCCTGTGGCGATGGCACTCAGGGTCCCCTGCCCCGCAGGGCTCAGCCGATTCCTACACCAGCCGGCCGTCCCTGGACTCAGACGTGTCCCTGGAGGAGGAGCGCGAGACGGCCCAGCACGAGGTGGAGAACCAGGCACAACAGCAGCTGGAGAGGGCCAAGGTAGCCGGGGGGGGCAAGCCGGGGGGCAGCCCTGGCTCTGCATGGGAGGGATGCTGCTGGCTGTACCAGACACAGCCCTGGGGCCCTCTAGACCCTTCCTCGCAGCCTGCTCCAGCAGCAGTAGAGGGCCTTGGACACACGCAGCTGGGCAGCGGTGAACACGCACAAACACGTGTGCACACGCTTAGCCAGATGATGGAGTATCATAGAGGTGAGGGTCCCGGAGTCCGGCCCCTCTCCCTTTGGCCCATCCAGCGTGGTATCCCCTCCTTCCTGCTGCCCGGGACCCATCCTGCCGGGCCCCCTGCCAATGCCCTTGCCGGGGGGGGTCAGAGGGAAGCGGGATCCCTCGTACCACTGGGCCCAGGGTGTGACGCTGGCCGGCTCCTGGCCGCAGATGGCACGGGGGGGGGGGGGGCAGGGACCCCCACCTGCCCCGTACTTACCCCGACCCCCTGCTCTCCCCCAGCACAAGCCGGTAGCGTTTGCCGTACGCACCAATGTCAGCTACTGCGGGGCCCTGGATGAGGAGTGCCCAGTGCAGGGCTCCGCCATCAACTTCGAAGCCAAAGACTTCCTGCACATCAAGGAGGTGAGTCTGGACTTGGGCTAGAGGGGGAGGGGCTGGGAGCCAGGACACCTGGGTTCTGATGCTGGCTTTGTCACCATCTCCCTTAGGGACGTGGGGCTTCCCTCCCCCCCTGAATTCCATCCTTCTGGGCCCAGGGCCAGCTACTATGTCCCAGGGCAGGGGGCTTGGTCTTGTGCCCCTCCCCCCTAACAGCCCCTGCTGGTGTCTCCCCAGAAATACAGCAATGACTGGTGGATCGGGCGGCTAGTGAAGGAGGGGGGGGACGTCGCTTTCATCCCCAGTCCCCAGCGGCTGGAGGCCATGCGGCTGAAGCAGGAGCAGAAAGCCAGGTAAAGGGGCCAGCGGGGGGAATTCTATGGGCCTTTCCCCCTCCCCTGCCACCTGGCCCCCTCGGGTCATAGCCACCAGCAGAACGGCCGCCCTTCACCTTCAGCACCACAGCCCAGAGCTCTGCCGTGAGCTAAAGGGCAGCTCCCTTAGCTGGCAGCAGTAGCAGGCTGTTATCCTGTCGGGACCAGCCACGGGGGCGGGCATAGTGCACGGTGCACGCTATGTGGGCATGTTACACACAGAGTTCCCGGTGGGTTTCCCCCCCTCCCCTCCCCAGGGCTTCCCCTCTACTCACTGTGGCTTCTCCCCAGGAGATCTGGCAACGCCTCCGGCCTCGGGGACCCCAGCAAGCGGCGATCACCTCCCCCGTCCTTAGGTAACGGCTGCAGCACAGGCCGGTGGGGAGGTCCCACACGCAACCCCAGCCCCCCCCAACCCACCTCCCTTCACACTCAGCTCCAGCTCCCCCACCTCCGCACACTGCCCCTCCCCTCAGAATCTGGCCCCCCAGCCTGCCCTCCCCCTTCACTGCCCAGCTTCAGCTCCCCCACCTCTGCACACTGCCCCTCCCCTCAGAGTCCGCCCCCTCCACTCACTGCTCAGCTCCACATGGGGGGGGACACAGGCCAGGCTGGAGGGGCCCTATGGGCTGATCCCTCCTCCCCTGTGAACTCACCTCCCGGGGCTGCCGAGGGGCCAGTGCCAGGAGTCCCACCCTGCCACATCCCCCTGGGGCGAGGCGCCAGCTTCACCCGTGCTGTGGCCCTGCCCTGGCTTCCCCCTGGGCCGCCCCCGCCAGCGGGGATCATGGGCTGGGTCGGGAGCTCAACGCTGGGCCAGGCTACCTAGCGCTTCTCCCCCCCCCCTGCAGTCAGGGGGGCTCCGGGGTGATCCTGGGGGAACCGTGCTCAGGATTGGGGCCTGACCCCCCCCCACAGTCAGGGGGGCTCCGGGGTGACCCTGGGGGAACCGTGCTCAGGATTGGGGCCTGACCCCCCCCCCAGCAGTCAGGGGGGCTCCGGGGTGACCCCGCTGTCCCCACACTCAGTCTCCCCCAGCGCCTCGCTCTCTGCGGCTCCCAATTTGCTTTCACCAACCCTGTTTCTTCTTTCCTTTCCAAAAAGCTAAACAGAAGCAAAAGCCGGTGAGTGGTCAGGACAGGTTTTGCCTGGTTGCCAGCAGGGGGCAGCGTGAGCGCTGTGCACCCCCTGCAGGCTCAGAGCGGGTGCTGCTGTGGAATGCAGCCACTTCTGGGGAAGAGCACGCCAGCATGTAACTGCGGAGCCATTTGGGACCAGAGGGGAAGGAGAGATCCCTGTGTTCAACTCAACCTGCAGGGTGGGGGTTAGGGAGGCCCGGCCTCAGTGGCCTATGGGGGCGCGGATTTGGCCAGGACACCTGTGTTCTCTGGGGATCCTTGATGAACACCAGCCTGTTGGTTCTAAGGTCCCTCCCAAACTGGCTATCTAGCGTCCCTCTGTCTTCGCCTCCGGGCCGGTTTCCCCCCTGCGCTGAGGGGCCCTCACCTGCCCCCAACCCCTCTCTCGCAGGCAGAGCACATCCCGCCCTATGACGTGGTTCCTTCCATGAGACCAGTGGTGCTGGTGGGCCCCTCCCTGAAAGGATATGAGGTAGGAGGGGCATGGGCAGAGCCTTGGGGGGGGGGGGATTCCCCAGCAATGGCCCCACCTCCGGCACAGCAGGTGCTGGGGCAGGGTCTGTCTGGCAAAGAGGAATGTGGGCTGAGAACTGGGTGAGATGGGGGGGGGCAGGGGAGGCAGGAACCCCATTGTTTTCGGGAGCCCTGTTGCTCAGGGAAGGGGAGAGATACCCCATCGCTGGGGGGAGGCAGAAGGAGGGAGAGGAGCCCCATTGCCTGGGGGTGGGGCAGGACCCAGGGAATAAACTGTGGGGACGCCTCTCACCCCGCCGAGGGCTCCATGTGGCAGGGGGATCTCCCAGGCACCCCCCTCTTACACCTTGGTCAGCTCCCAGCACAGCGCCCCATGCAGTAAGCACTGCCCCCCCCCCCCGGACCTCCCCATAAGTTTGTGCTCCTATGACGCTGGCTTTGCAGCTACCATGGGGCCAGAACCCAGAGCCCCGGCTCCCAAAGCCCAGGCCCTGCCAGCCAGCTAAGGGAGAGTCCCTGCCTGCTGTCGGCAGGAGAGGGGCTTTGACACACAGCGGAGCAGTTCAGACCCTGTCCAGCAGTGGGCAGCAGTGCACGCAGTCACCCCTGGAGACGCCTGGATGCACAGACACAGGCCCAGGGGCTCTGTCCTTGTCTGCCCCTGCCCGGGCTCGCCCCCTGCACCTTCCCGCCCGCCCCAGAGCCCTGCTGCCCACCACTGCGGGCCCACATGACCGCAGCGAGCAGATGGCAAGGCAGTGGCATCCTGGCACAGCCGCCATCTCACTCCCGTCCCAGCTGGCACGTCCTTCCCTGGTGCCATCTGCTGCCCGGCCGTGCCCGTGCGGAAGGGCTGGCACAGGACTTGTCCCTTGCCGACCCCCAGCCCCCGGGGAGGGGCACAATCCCTCTATGGGATGGAGCACCAGGCTGGCATAGGGCATCCGCCGTACCCCTGGGGCTGGCTGACCGCGCTGGCTCTTTCTGCCCCCCAGGTGACGGACATGATGCAGAAAGCGCTCTTCGACTTCCTCAAGCACAGGTTTGATGGCAGGTGAGCTCCCCCCACCCCCCCGGCTGTGTCCGTCCCCCTGACCCAGAACCCTGGGGCTCGACTCCCCCTTGGGGCAGCCCTGAGCCCGGCTGGTGTCAGACCTGCCCTGGCCCCCGGGGGACGGCCCTGGCCCCATGTCACCATCTCTCTCCCTCCTCAGGATCTCCATCACCCGCGTCACCGCCGACCTGTCCCTCGCCAAGCGCTCCGTCCTCAACAACCCGGGCAAGCGCGCCATCATCGAGCGCTCCGCCACCCGCTCCAGCATTGGTGAGTCGTGCCGTGGGCGGGGGGCTGTGGGCAGAGCTGGGGTAGCCCCCCCTACACACACACTGTGGGGTGTGGCGGAGCGGCAGCAGCCTGTCCCGGGGTTCCCCGCCCAGGTCAGACTGGAGGCTTCCAGATGCACCCTCCCCCCCGAGCGAAGAACACGGCCCACCCCCACCGGACGCCCCAGGACCTGGCATGGGTGGGGGGGGGGGGAAGCGATTGGCTAGGGGCTGCTGGGGACCCCGCGCGCAAACCCCCCCCCCGCCGCCCAGGCAGTGCCGCGCGGCTCCCCTGTGCTGTGCAGCACAGGCACCCCAGGGAGGGGGCGGGGAGCCGCAGGGGAGGGAGGGGTGCTCCCCTCCCCCGCCTGGCAGGGCTGGGGGGGCTCACGCGCTCCCTCCCCCAGCCGAGGTGCAGAGCGAGATCGAGCGCATCTTCGAGCTGGCCAAGGCCCTGCAGCTGGTGGTGCTGGACGCCGACACCATCAACCACCCGGCCCAGCTGGCCAAGACCTCACTGGCCCCCATCGTGGTCTACGTCAAGGTGTCCTCGCCCAAGGTGAGCGAGGCTGGGGGGGGCTGCACCATCAGGGCTGTGCTGTGCGGGGGGCTACTGAACCCCTGCAGCACAGCGCCCCCTAGTGAAGCATTGGGGCAGCAAGGAGTGCCCCCCCCCCCGGCCTTTCTTTAGTGATCTCCCATCCATGCCCGAAGTGGGGGCTCCCCGTGGGGCTGGGGGGCTCTGCCTGGCCCAGGTGCGGGGGGGCTCTGCCTGGCCCCGGTGCGGGGGTGCCCATGGGGGGGGCTCCGCCTGGCCCAGGAGGGGTGGTCCCCGTGGGGCTGGGGGGGGAGGGCGCTCCACCCGGCCCAGGAGACCATGACTGTCCCCCTGTCCCCGTCAGGTGCTGCAGCGGCTAATCAAATCCCGGGGCAAGTCGCAGGTGAAGCACCTCAACGTGCAGATGATGGCGGCCGACAAGCTGGTGCAGTGCCCGCCGGTGAGTGCAGGGCTGGAGGTGGGACCCCGCAAACTCACAGCTCGGGCTGTGTCCCACCCCCCCCAGCCTGGTGTGCCCAGGCAGGGCCTGCTCCAGGCCCCCTCCCAGCCCAGCCGCCCCCCTGAGCAGGCCCTTTCCTGCCCCCCAGGAGCTCTTTGACGTGATCCTGGACGAGAACCAGCTGGAGGACGCCTGTGAGCACCTGGCCGAGTACCTGGAGGTGTACTGGAGAGCCACACACCATCCGCTGCACCCGCTGGGCAGCCAGCCCCTCCTGACGCCGCCCGCCGCCATCCCGGGCCTGCAGGTACCAGGGCTCTCACACGGGCTCTGCCCAGAGCCTGGCACGCAGCACCCTGCCTCAGAGCCCCCTCTCCCGGGGGGGGGGGGGGTAGTGTCCTTTCCTGCCAGCTGCTGCCCCACATCCCAGAGGCGGCCGTATCGTGTTGAGCGAGGGGTCACGGCCTAGCTCTCTGCCTGTGGCTAAGGGGGCCGGGGGGGGCCAGGGCCAGGCGCAGTCTATGTGCCCCCCTACAACGCCTTGCCCTGCTGCACCCCCCCTGCACTGCTCCCTGGAACCCAGAGCCAGGCACGGGACCCCCAGAAGCTGACTCAGCTCCCTCTGCCCCCCCCCCCCATGGTGAGACAAGCCCTCCCCCACCCCAAGCTGTTTGGCAGGGGAAGCTCCCTCGCACTCTGCTCGCCCAGCCACCGCTCCCTGTCCAGCTGAAAGGGGGCCCTGACCTGTCTCTCTGCCCCCCAGAACCAGCAGCTGCTGGGGGAGCGGGGTGGGGAGCACTCCCCCCTCGAGCACGACAGCCTGATGCAGTCGGACGAGACAAGCGAGACCTCCCGCAAGCCCTGGGCGGCCGCCTCGCAGCGCAGCTCCCAGCCCCTGGAGGACGAGTACCCGGACCCCTACCCGGAGCTGTACCAGCCCCACCGGCACCACAACAGCGGCCTGCACAGCGCCAACGGGCACGACTCGCAGGACCGGCTCCTGCAGCGCGAGGCCGAGCAGACCCACAACGACAGGAACTGGCAACGCAACCGGCCCTGGGCCAAGGACAGCTACTGATGGGCCCCGGCCTCAGCCACCCCCATCCCCGCTGTCAGATCAGCCCCACGGGCCCAGGGAGCCTGGCCGCCCAGCCACAGCCCTGGCTGACCCGCCCCGGCCTTCCCCCAAACACAGCCCGCCAGGTAGCTCGTGGGGTCACACACTCCCTGCTGTACCTAACTGGGGGGGAGGAAAAGCCCTCTGTCCTCAGGCCCCCTGCCCCTGCTAGGCATTGCTCAGACAATCTCCCAGGCGGGAACCCCCCCGGTCCCCGCCCTGTTCCCACTCTGTCCAGCTGCACGAGGAGAGGTCGGAAGCCAGGACACCTGGGTTCTAAGCACTGGCTAGCCCCTGCTCCAGGCCTGTTTCCCTGGCAGTGCTTGCTCCAAGCCCCTCCAGCCCCCTTGCCCTCTTCCTTAGGGCTGGGCTCGGCTCCCTGGGGCAGGGCCTGGGAGTCCAGCTAACAGGGCACAATTTGCTAAGTGAAAACCCCCCAGGGTAGGGTGAGGAGCCTGGATGCTGCCCCCCTCCCCTCTTTCAGTGGGGCTCAGCCCTGAACATCCAGCGGCCCAGCCCCACCGCCCACACCCGTAACCACTAGCATCCAGCCACGACGCAGAGAAGCCTGTACGTAGTGAACCCCACCGCCCCGCACTGGCTGGACTGGGCACGGGGCGCCCGAGGGGGGGAGAGGGAGATTTCCCCCCTGGCTGGGGGAGCTGGGGCGAGCCCTCGGGGGGCCGGGAACCACGGAGCGGCCACGGATTTGTTACAGCTCTTGTGTAGGAAGCACTTACTGCCGACAACCTGTAGCCTGTTTAACAAAGAAGTGTTTGCAGTTTAGAGATGGTGTTTGTGTGTCTGCCAGCCAGGGCCGGGCGCCAGAACCCCCCAACCTGTGCTCACTGAGGGGGGGACAAGGGGCTGGGCGCCAGAACCCCCCAACCTGTGCTCACCGAGGGGGGACAAGGGGCCGGGCGCCAGAACCCCCCAACCTGTGCTCACCAAGGGGGGGGGGAGACGACGACCAAGGGGCAGGGCACCAGAACCCCCCAACCTGTGCTCAATGAGGGGGAACAAGGACTGTTTCCAACCCCCACCCCAAACCCATGTGGGGTAGAGCTCTTTGCAGGTGGCCCTGGCAGCACAGGGGGGCCCACTCAAGCATCCAGCAGCTCCCCCACCTTCTGTGGGCATGGTGGGGGTCCAAGCAGGCAGAGGTGGAGAACCAGCGTGGGAGCTGGTTGGGACACCCCTCCAGCTGCAGGGGTGGGGGGGGGGAGACATGGCCAGGGTCCTGCGCACAGACACTCTCAGGAGCTTTATTCCTGCTTTTCGCTTCAGATTCAACAAGAATTTATACGTAAAAAAGGGCCCAAGCGCCATGTCTCACCGGCTGATGGGAACACAGGAAACCCCCCCCCCAAATGAGACCACCCCCTCCCCCCAAAAGGACAGCAGGTACCAGCAGAAGCTCCTGGGAGCTAGTAGGGGCCAGATCACACCCCTCCTCCCACCACTGTCCACATCTCCGGTGGAAAGGGTTTGGCTTAACCCCTTAAAACCAGTGGGTGGAGGGCTCTGCCCCTCGGGGCCAGGGTCCCCCATGGGGCTCGCGAATGGCGCGAGTTGAGGCTACAGGCTGGAGGAGGAGGGAGGAGCTGGCTGGTCAGGCCCAGCCCCTGCCCCTTTTCCTGGGAGTCAGGAGTGTCCCGTGCGTGGATTTGATGGGGACCAGGAGCCAGGCACAGCCCCACCCCGTGGGGTACAGCCAGTCTCGTTTGGTCCCAGGTGTTCTCCTGGCAAGCACTGCCCTCGCTGGGGCACCAGGACCCAGCCTGAGGGGCCCGGCTCCGGATCAAGCTCAGGTCTGGGAACACAAGAACAGAGTTGCTGCCCCAAACGGGGGCTCTTCCTCCATCAGTCCCGTCTCAACCGAGGGGCTGGGGGCAGCAGACGACCTGCAGAGCTCCCCGCTGAAGGGGGAGGCTGGTTACAAAGGCCAGGCAGCCCCTGGCTGGTGGTAGACGGCAACTAGACAGCCAGGCCCCAGCTGTCGAAGCCCTGCGGCTCCCTGGGACTCACGCAAAGATGGTCTCCTCCCGTCTCTTCTTGGTGAGGATGGTGCCCGGCTTGTGCTGGGCATCGGGGTGGTTAGCCAGCTCCGGGGGACACGACGACACCGGGCTCTCCAGGATGGCTTGCTTCAGGTCGTAGAAGACTGTGGAGTCCTCCTTGGTCAGGAAGGTGATGGCCACTCCGCTCTTGCCGGCTCGGCCCGTGCGGCCAATCCGGTGGATGTAATCTGCAGAGAAGCACCGCGGTCACTGAAATGCGGCCACCTCTGGGGTGGGCCATGGCAGCTGCACAGCAGCAGCTTAGCCAACGGGTGGAATTCAGGCAGGATGTCAGGACTGAGCAATTGCCCTGGGATCTTTATCGACCCCCTGGTTTGTCTCCTCTGAAAGCTGGGGCATGCAGCAGCAGAGCGCCCCGACCATGGGGCAGGGGGAGTCCTGCGCCCCCCACCCTGCAGCTTCCCGTCTTTTCCCTGGTCGCTGCCCATCGAAGTGCTGAGCCAGGCCGACCGCGCTTAGCTGTGGGGCGAGGGGTCTGCGCAGTGGGACCGGGGGAGCCTCTCTCGAGGCCAGCCCTGCTCCCACGGCCGGGACTCACCTTCAATGTTCTTGGCCATGTCGTAGTTCACCACCATGGAGACGTCCTGGATGTCGATACCACGCCCAGCCACATCCGTGGCTACCAGAATGTCCTTGGCACCGGCCTTCAGGTTGGAGAGGGCGAATTCTCGCTGCTCCTGGCCTTTGCCGCCGTGCAGGGTGCAGGCGTTGTACTGCAGGGGGGGGAGAGGGGAGACTGTAGTGCAGGGCTAGGGCGGGAGCTGACCGCAGGGCCGCCCACAGCTCAGCACAGGGCCAGCGGGAGGGAGGTGAGGGCCTGGGAGATGGGGTGGATCACACGGTTCCTGTCAGGGTGCACCCAACAGCCCCTGGGCTTGGAGCCTGCCAGCTGATGGCTTGTCTGCAGGGCAGTGGGGGAAGGGGCTGGATGCAGAATCGGGCAGTACTAAGGAATGGGCGCCCTTCCCCCCGCAGCCCCTCCAGAGGCCCCAGGCTGGCGAGGCAGACCCTGGCACATGGGGCTCTGCAGAGGGAGGCGGGAGGTGCCCCACAGGCTGGGTGGGGCTCTGGCAGTATCCTCCCACAGGGTGGAGTAACTCACAGCCAGTTCAAGCGACCAGGCCAAGCCGCCAGCAGCAGGAACCCCTGAGCCCTAGAGGACTGGTCAGGCCTAGTTCTGACCCAGACCCAACATCACCTGGGTTGACCCGACCCCTCCCCTCTGAACCCGAGTCACTGCCGCCGCCTCCTGCCCATGGGTTGGCACAGCGGCAGCAGCTGCGTACCCAGCCCCTGCCATCCGCTGCCCCGTGGTGCTGTGTACGCTCACGCCAGGGCGCACGCAAGCCAGCCCGCGGGCAGCAGGAGACCCCGCTGACCTGAGGGGTCTGGCTGTTTTCCCAGCGAACTCGAACGCTGCTCAGCGGTCCCGACCCACGGAGCAGCACTGGGCTCTGCCAGACGGGCAGGGGCTGGGACTACCGGCTCCAGGGGAACGGGGGCCCCTAGAGCTGCTCAGCTCTGCCCTGGCCCCTAGGGTGGACATGGACACTCCTCAGGGGCTGGCACGTACCCCCATCTTCTCCAGGGACTTAGCCAGCACGTCGCAGCCCTTCTTCTGGTTGACGAAGATGATGATGGGCGGGTCGAAGCCCTGCTCCAGTATGGCCAGCAGCTTCTTCCTGTTGGGGGGGGG
>NC_048313.1:12648020-12654373 GCF_013100865.1 Trachemys scripta elegans
GGGGAGGGGTGTGTCAGCAAGCAGGACAACTCAGGCCCCCACAAGCCTCACCAGGCTGCCCTCCAAAGTGCCGCCCATTCCCTCACCGTGCTCCAGGACAGCCCCTGCCAGAGCCACCCCGCGTTGCCCCCACCTGCAGCCCAGCTCCAGCGAGAGCCCCCCCCAGCAGCGGCCCCTGCCGGCCCACCCTCATACCTCTTCTCCCCCTCGGACATGAGGAAGACCTTCTGTTCCACGCGCTCGTGGGGCTTGCCGGCCGAGCCGATGTAGACCACGGCAGGGCGGCGCAGGTAGCTACGGGCCAGGCGCTCCACCGCCGGGGGCATGGTGGCCGTGAACATCACAGTCTGCAAGAGAGGTCCCGTGAGTGCAGCAGCTCCCAGGGGCTCCCCTGCCGCCCCTCCCTCCAGCCCGGTCCTGGGCAGCGAGTGGGTACGGGACCCAGCGAGGCAGGCCCAGGACACACTGGGACCCAGGGGAGAAAGGGCTGAATTGCTCCTCGACCGGCCTGTCTGTGCTCACCCAGCATCCACTTGGGGGTCCAGGACCTCGCCCCCCAACCAGGCTCCCAGCCCCATGTCTGCCCCCTCCCCTTGGCCCCAGCCTCCCTGGGGGTTGTGCTTGGCCGCAGTGTCTCCGCGGGCCCTGGCCCTCTCCCTGCTGACCTGTCTGTACTTGTGCTTGCCCGACTCGAAGTTGGCCAGCATCTTCTCCGGGTCCTCGGCCTCGTCGGTGTCGGGCTTCTGGTTGGTGACGGGCATGTGCTCCAAGATCTTCTGCACGTCGGGCTCGAAGCCCATGTCGATCATCCTGTCCGCCTCGTCCAGCACCACGTAGGTGCAGCGGCTCAGCACCAGGTAGCGGTTCTCCAGCACATCGATGAGCCGCCCGGGCGTGGCGATGACAATCTGCAGGGGGTGGCAGGCGGGTCAGAGACTGCAAAGCCCAGCCCCTCACCCCCGCAGCCTCGGCACTCACCTCGCAGCCCATGCGCAGCCGGAAGCCCTGGTCCTCCCGGGAGATGCCCCCGATTACAGCCACTGTGCGGATACCCAGGGGCTTCCCAAACTTGATGGTCTCCTCCTCGATCTGCTGGGCCAGCTCACGGGTTGGGGCCAGGATGATGGCGTAGGGGCCCTGGTCTGACTCCTCGATCCTGCAGGCGACGGAGCATATGTGGGACCATTTCCCCCATGAGCCAACCTTTCCCACACCCTGGGAAGCCCCTCGTCCCCCAGGCCTCCGGCGTACCAGGGCCAGCCACCCGCCCTCTGCTCGGGGAAGGCAGAGCAGCCAGTCGGCCTCACCTGTCGATCTTGGGCAGCGTCGTGATCCACACCAGCAGTGGGATCAGGAAGGCGGCCGTCTTGCCGCTGCCGGTCTCAGCCACGCCGATGATGTCGCGGTTCTGCAGGCCAATGGGGATGGCCTGGCGCTGGATGGGGGTGGGCTCCTGGATGGATGGAGAACAGAGACGCTTAGGAAGGAGAAGGACCCCTGTGACCAAATCTGGCTTCACCAAGGAGAGATCAGGGGGCCGGGAACTGAATCCAGGAGTCCTGGCTCCCTGTTCGCACTCCCCACCCCTGCCAGAGACAAGAGTCCTAGGTCCAGACCCAGCTCCCACCATGAGAGCCTAGTTCGGATCTGGATTCCCCACCCGCAAAGGGCAAGTCACCTCTTGTCCCAGGAGGCTGCGGGGCAGGTCCCAGTTCTCACCTTGTAGCCACACTTGTCTATCACCTCCAGGATGTGGGGGGGCAGGGAGGAGTCCTTCCAGGAGCGGATAGGGTTGGGGATCTTGCCCCCCTTGGTGGTGATGCTGTAATCCTCGCGGAAGATACGCCAGTCCCTGTCCGTCATCTCGTCCAGCTTCTTCTGGGACCAGTGCCGATCGTCCCAGCGCTGCTTGGCCTCCTTCTTCCGCAGCTTGCGCAGCCGGGCCCTGGCACCAGGGAGGGGAACAGCTCAGGTCTCACTCACTCTGCCAACCAGCCCAGAGACTACACGTCCCAGGATGCACTGGGCCACCCTAAGACCCACAGAGGCTCCACATCCCAGCATCCTGAGCCTTCCCTGCACAACCCTAACCCAGCCCAGGATCCCCAGAGAAGGGGTAACCCAGCCCCGGCCGTGCCTGCTGACCATTCCATCCTGGCCCCCGAGCCCGACCCCACAGCGGGTCACTCACTCCTCCTGCTCCTTCTCCTCCAGCGTCCGCCTCTTCTCCATCAGGTCCCCGTAGAAGCGCGACTGCTCCCGCTTCTGCTGCTTCAGGTCAATGCCAGCGATGAAGCCCCTGCCGAGCAGCTGTACCTGGTGTCGCTCCTTGTACCTGTGGGAGAAGACAGAGCCTGCTGGCACGGGACCCCCTGGCAGATCTCAGCGCAGCGTGCCCCCCGGCAGACGGGGGCGCCACTCAGAGCAGGCTTAGGGGCCAGGTTTGATCCCCATTACCCCAGTGCAGCTGGCCAACCTACTATTTCACACCCCTCAGGGGCAGGGAGTTCCCCCTCTCTGGGACTGCTGCATCCTGACCCCCACTCCCCCATGCCCTGCGCTAACCACTAACCTGACTCCTCTCCTGGACCCAGGAGTTCTGACCCCCCAGCTCCAACCACTAGATCCCACTCCCCTCCCAGAATGGACGAAAGAACCCAGGAGTCCTGGCTCTCCGTCTTCCCTGCTCTACTAAACTAGCCCCAGGTCCCAGCACTGCTAGATGATTTCCCCCCGCCCCTGTATGGACAGCCTCTGTGTGCTTCCATCGCCCCAACACTGCCCCGTGCCTGCCCCCTATAGACCCCAGTCTGTGGGGGGGGCTGCACTCCAGCAGGGACTGTCCGGTCTGCCCCACCCTACTCACAGTGGGTTGTAGTCGATGGACGTGTCCTCCGATGCGTCCCACTCAAAGACGAACTTTCGGTCATTCAAGTGCCGGGTGCGTCTGCGCTTCTTGATCCCGCCCAGGTACCGCTCCTGTGTGGGGAGCCCAGCCGTCAGCCGTCAGCCTCCAGCCCCACCAGCCCTACCCCAGAAGAGAGGCTCTGTCTCACTGAACCCATGGAAAATGAGACCTGGAAAAGGGGAGGGACTCATCTGAGGTCACAGAGCGAATCCAGCGGGAAGGGAACCCAGGAGTCCTGAATCCCAGCCTCAGGGCCAGGATAGAACCCAGGAGTGCTGTTCCCCCAGCTGCAGACCCCTCTTCCTGGGCACTTCCTTTGCCATGGAGGGGGGGCGGGGGCAGCCCTGGGTACGGCGGGTACCTTGATAGCATGCAGCTCCTTGCTCTTGTCCTTCTCCTCACGGATTTTCTGTCTCCCCTCCTCATCCTCATTGCCGTTGGTCTCCCGTTCCATGCGTTCCCGACGCTCCCTGCGCTCGCGCTCCTGGGGGTCCTCTGCGGGGGGAGCAGACACAGGACATCACACACCCGGGGGGGGGGGGGGGGGGGGGGGGCCCGCCCCGCCCCCCGGGGGGGGGGGGGGGGGGGGGGGAAGGGCGTTCCTTCCCAGCCTCACTCCCTTCACCCCAGCACCGGCCAGGGCTGGCTGGCCCCGGGTGTCCTCCCCTGCAGCACAGCCGCCCAGAGCGCGTTGGAGGAGAGGGGTACATACCCATCATCTTCCTCCCTAGATCCTGAAACTGCTTCCTCTTCTTCCTCTCATCCTCCAGCAGCCTCTGCCGCTCCTCCACCTCCTGCTGACGCCGCTTCAGTGCCTCGGCCTCCCGCTCCGCCTTGGACAGGAACTTGGGCTGGAGGGCAGAAGGGGCAGTGAGCATGGCCCCGGGGCTGTCCCCAGAGCCGGGGCAGTGCAGGGCAGCACCCATGCAGCCTGCCCTGGAAGGGGGGCTTGGACCCTTTGGCCCACTCTGGTGAGGCTGCCAGCCCGGGGGCATCACAGCCAGCTTTGGGGGGGGCAATAGACCCACCAGGAATCAGACTGAGAACCATCCGCTTGGTGCCCCAACCGCCTCCAGACCCAAAGGGGAAAGGGGCCATGTCTGCCATGCCGCAGCAGTGGGGGAGGAGGAGATGCCCCTACAATGGGGGTGGGGAGGACATATTCTCACCTTGGCCTCGGCCTCCTCTTCAGCTTTCTTCTTGGCTAGCAGCTCCTCCAGAGACAGAGGCTGGGCCTGGAAACACAGGGAATTAACATCCCCACAGCCAACCCTCGTCCTCAGCCAGGATCGCTGGCACACCCTTCAGCCCAGCTGCCGCAAGCTGTGTGGGGAGGGGGGCAGCAAGCGACCCCCCCCCCGGAGGGTCGAAGTACTCGGGGGTTCCCTGCACCAGCCTGGAATGCACCGTGGACACCAGGAGATTGAGCCAGACACGAGGCTGCAATGGGACAGGGGATGGGGACGGGGACTCAAGTCTGTGGCTGCATGTGCAGGGAACGCACCTCCTGACTCACAGAGGAGCGGCCCCTCCCTAGGGGGCTCGAGGAGACCTGCCTGGGATCCACGCTCAGCCCTGAGCTCCCAAGAAAGGCCCAGAGACGAGCAGCAGAAACGCTTGGGGGACAGGGACGGAATAGTCAGGCTCGAGGGAGGGCCCCAACTGCTACCGTAGGAGGGGGGGGGGGGAGGAGGGCTGGACCTGAGGAAGAAACCCGGAGGGCGCACAGAGGGAGAGCGCAGAGGCTGAACATCAGGACCAACGAGACGCAGGAGCGAGGGCCGCCTGCCCACTGCACACTACAAGGAGCCAGCCCAGGCAGATACCCCCCACTACCACCCAGCACAGCTCCCGTGGCCTCTCAGCCCTTTGGTGCCTTCCCACCCCCACTCCCACCTTCTCCTTCTTCAGCGCCGCATCCTCCTCCTCCTCCCCCCTCCGCGAGTCTCGCTCCCTCCGCGATTTGGAGTCTTTGCCTCGGCTCGGGGACAAGCTTCTGAGTGAGAGAAAAAACGGACATGAGACACGCTCCTAGCTCCACCCCCGGCTTGACACCTCCAATGCCCCCCATCCGCCAGGGCTGGAGACCACTAGCCCACTGATCCTGGATCCACACTCGGCAATCACGGCAAGGGCTCTAGCGCCCCACGGCTCCCACTTACTCCAAAACCAACCAGCTTCCTCCTGGGAGGAGGGATAGCTCAGGGGTTTGAGCATTGGCCTGCTAAACTGCCCCTCCTTGAGGGGGCCACTTCGGGATCTTGGGCAAAAATCAGTACTTGGTTCTGCTAGTGAAGGCAGGGGGCTGGACTCGATGACCTTTCGGGGTCCCTTCCAGTTCTAGGAGATAGGTATACCTCCAATTATTATATTATTATTATTAGGGCCGCTCGGGCTGGGCTCCGTCCAGCTCCAGCCTTTGAGAGCAGCCCCTGCCAGGCAAAGCAGGAAGTGGGGCTGCTGGCTCAGTAGGGGACCTCGATCAGCACCCCACCTTGGGGGCAGGAGGCGTCATGCTGCTGGAGCCGCCATCTCCTGGAGAAGTGACACCAGAGCCCTTTGTTACGGGCTCCACAGCGTGACGGCAAGAACCCCAACATCTCCCCATAACCCAGCACATGGAAGGACATTCTGCTGCCCCACAGGGTCAGTCGGCCTCTGCTCATGTCCAGTTTTAACTTGACAACCAGGGATGCCTGAGCAGTGCTGCGCCCCAGAGGTGGCTGCACTCCCAGGACAGGTGGGGGGGCGTGAGGGTTTACCTGGAGCGTTTCCTGTCCTTGTCCCGCCGGTGTCCATCTTTCTCCCGCTCACGATCCTTCTTATTCCGCTCGCGCTCACGCTCTTTGTGTCTCCGCTCCCTGCGAGGGCAGAGCCCCAGGGAACCAGTTACAACCCAGCCTCACTCCACGAGTAGCCTCCCAAGCCCCCTCCAAAGCCCCAGGCCCAGCCCCAAACCTGGCACATTCCCCCTGCCCGGCCCAGGGGTTGTCACCTCTCTGCTGACTTGGACCTGGAGCGGGATCTGGACCGGCTGCCCCGCCTCCTCTCCCGGGACCGGTGCCGCTTCCTCTCCTTGGACGGGGAGCTCTTCCTGTCGCGATCCCTGTCCGGGGAGCGCGAGCGTTTCCTCTCCTCCTTGGGGGGCGACAGGTCCCGCTCCTTCTTGTCGGGCACTTCCCCAGCCATCTGAGGGGCAGGAAGAACCGTTAGCAGTGGGGGGACCAGCCCTTCCCTGGGCTCCTCAGGCCTGGCACTGCCCCCCCCTGCAAGACTTACACAGGGCACAACATGGGGGGCTGGCCCAGGGTGGGGGGCTAGCTGGCTCAGGGGGCCTGGGAGTGGGGCCCGGGGTCTTTCCCTGCTATGGCCTGGGGAGAGCCATGGGGGTTTGGGTGGTTCACAGTTAATTTGGGGTTAACGGTAAACCCATTACCCCCCCCCC
>NC_048313.1:12674362-12718823 GCF_013100865.1 Trachemys scripta elegans
CCCCTCCCCCTCACTGCAATCCCCGTCCCCCTCCCCTGCAATCCCCCTCCCCCTCACTGCAATCCCCGTCCCCCTCCCCCCCACTAACCCGTCCCCCTCACTGCAATCCCCTTCCCCTCCCCAACCTCACGGCGGTCGCCGGGCCCGGCGGGTCCTCCAGGCGCAGGGGTCGCTCACTCCCGCCCGGGGCCTCCCTCTTTCCCAGAGCGACCGCTCGTCAGCGCCCGGGCCGCAGGGGCCGCCCCTCCAACGGAAGCGGCTGTTGCTAGGAGACAGAGCGACGCGACTTGCTGCAGGGGGGAGGATCAAGAGGTACCGGGGGGGGGTGTGTGCCAAGGGCCCGTAGGGGGCAGCCTGGGAGGAGGGGCCCCTGAGGGGGAGGGGGCCGAGGGCCCATGGGGGGAGGGGCTCATGGGGGCAGGGGGCCCCTGAGGGGGAGGGGGCCGAGGGCCCGTGGGGGGAGGGGCTCATGGGGGCAGGGGGCCCGTGGGGGGAGGGGCTCATGGGGGCAGGGGGCAGAGGGCCCATGGGGGGCCCATGGGGGGAGGGGCCCATGGGGGCAGGGGGCCCGTGGGGGGAGGGGGCAGAGGGCCCATGGGGGGCCCATGGGGGCAGGGGGCCCGTGGGGGGAGGGGGCCATTTGCCAGGGAGGAGGGTTCTGACCAGGGACCCTGTGCAGGGTGGGGGGCGCCCCCTGGGCAGCATCTGACCCGGCTCCCCCCAGCCCCGCAGCCATGCCGAAGAAGGGGCGCAAGGCGGCCGCGCTGAGCGAGGAGGAGCGGTTGCTGCTGATGCAGCAGAAGATGCTGGCGGAGGAGGAGCTGAGCAAGAAGAAGGAGGACATGCTCACCCAGTTCCTGAAGGCGAGGCCCGGGGCGCAGGCGGGGCGGGGTGCCTCGCTCCAGGGCCCGTTTAGTGCCACCTGCGAATTGCCCCCTGGGCGCTGGGAGCCGATCTGGAACCTGGAGCTGGGCAGGAAAATGGCTTGGGGCGGGTGGGGGCATTCGACAGAAAATGTCGACTTTTGGGCCAACAATCGAAACCTACAATGTTGCTTCTGAAACGTCCCCCCCAAGGGAGCTGTCGTTCCGGGGCCTCGTTCTCCTGCGTGAGCCGGGCTCTCCCCTCGTAATGCTGAACCAGTGCGGTACGTGATGGGCGTCCCCGTCAGTCCTTCTGTCGCACGCTGCTGGGAGCTGGCGGAGTCTCGAGCTTGTGCAGTGCTTGGGGCTGCAGGTTCCACTTGAGCGAGTTAGATACCGGTAGGTGGTTGGGATGTGCTCCCACCCGGCCAGTGTAACCTTGTGACCCACCCCGCAGGACAAGCTGGCGAAGGAGGAGCACAATAGCGCCCTCAACATGAATAAAATCAACCTGCAGTGGCGCACGGTGCTGCGGGAAGTCAAGGCCAGAGAACTGCGCAAGGACATCGAGATCCTGAGCCAGACCTTTGAGCGGGTGGTGGACTGCAAGGACAGTGTCATCCGGGTAAGCAGTGGGGGTCCCAGCTGGGTGAGCTGGGAGGGGTACGTAGCTCTGTGGGTCCATGGACAGGGCTGGAAGAGTGGCTAGCAATGCCCCCCAAGGAGAGGAAGTGCTGCAGGGGGGCAAACGTGCTCAAACCAGCGTTCCATGCGCCCTGCAGCCCTCGCTGCCGCTGAGCTTGCTGGGGTAACAGCGCTCGGAGGCTCTGGGGCCGGCGCTGCAGTGCCTGAGTGTTCTCGGTCATCCACACAGTCGCTGGCCAGGGACCTGTCCGAGGCAGAGGCACAGTACACTCATGCCCTGTGCAGCCACCTGCACAACATCGACCAGTTGCTGCAGCTCCAGCGGTGCCGCCTGAGGTACCTGGATGAGGATTACAACACCGAGCTGGAGGCCCTGAAGAAGGAGTTTGAGACAGAAAGGTACGGGGGGGGGGGGAAGGGCACAGACAGGCAGGTGATGAACACAGGGATGGGGAGGCAGCTTGATGGTGCCCCAGGGCCATGAGCCCTCATCCCTGGCCATGAGGCTCTTGTGCTGCGTCCCAGGTCTAGCCCCCTGTGGAGCAGCTCCCCAGAGCTCTCTGGGCAGCCATCAGCCGCTCTCCCGTCCCCTCCGCGGGCCAGGCTGGCTCAGCCCTGGCAGCTCACCTGCGGCTTCCCCAGGGGGATGATCATCGAGCACCATGACAAGGAGAGCCGCTACCTGCGGGATGTGCTGCTGGCCCTGGAGCAGAACTTCAGTGAGAGCGAGTACGAGGCCAAGCTGGACTTCCAGAGCACCAGGGATGACGTCAAGAACAAGGTCTGGGCCGAGGCTGCTCCGTGCCAGCCTGGGGCAGGGCAGGGGCTTGGTGACACAAGCCTTCCTCTGATTCTTCAACCAGCAGATGGTGGCGGACTCTGGTGAGGACTCCTCCTCACACGCCTATGTGTGCAGGGCTTGCTAAGGCACAGGCTATGGGCAAGAGTCCATCTCTACCACAAGGTCCTCCCCACTGCCAGCTTAGGGAGCTGCCCAGCCCCAGTGGGACTGGAGGGAGGGAGCTTCCCTCCTGGGGTTTGGGTTCCAGCCCTTGGGGTGGGCTCTGCAGGCATGGCTGGTGGCTCAGGGTGGGTGAGGGGCTAACATGTCTCCCCCCCAGAACCTGGAGGAGAAGCACTATCTGCGTGTGCAGCTGGAGGGCACAGTGGAGGAGCTGTGGAAGCGGTTCCAGCAGGCGCTGAAGAACTACACCGAGGCAACAGAGGACCGGAAGATTGCATTTGAGGCCCTCAAGCTGAAGGATGAGAAGAGCTCCAAGGAGATTGAGATGCAGATGAAGAAGCTGCAGAAAATTCAGGTCAGTGAGGCTGCCCCACCCCAAGCCCTGGCTGTAGGAAACAGGCCTTCTTGGGGGGTCGTGGGGTTCCCGGTGCGCTGAGCAACTCACTGACTGCTCCAGGCACCATTTCCCTGCCAGGACTCCATTGGCATCCTGAAAGGCAAGATCGCGGCACACATGCGGGAGGCCGAGGAGCAGAACCGGCGCGTGCACGAGGAGAAGGAGGTTGTCCTCAAGCAGCTGCAGAAACTCAAGAGCCAGATGAACCAGGCCAGGGCCAAGGCCAGGAGCAACCTGGCCAAGCTCACCCTGGAGAGCAGCACTGCCCTGAAGAAGCTAAGGGGTGTCCTAGAAAAGGTAAAGGCCGGAGTTCCCCTAACCCTGCAGGAGAGGCCTCTGCCCCGCCCATGGGGACCTGCTCTCCCATGCAAGCCTGGAGTAGCACTGGCCAAATGCAGCTCACCGCTGCCCCTGTCCAGGACAGGCAGCAGAGAGAAGTCCCAGCCATGCAGCCTGGCTGGTGGGAGACTCGCTTCCCCCCAACCCATCATCCCTTCCTGGCCCCAGGGCGACACTTCTCCTGCCGTCCCCCTGCGTTGTCAACACAATCCAGCACCCCCAGGAAAAGCGTCCCCTCCTGGTGTCCAGAGCACACTGCTCGCCGAGCTGTCCCCAAGCGGCCCGCTAAGGCCTCGCTTGCCTCGCAGGCAGAGCTCACCCTGCGGCTGGCCGAGATGTGTCGGAAGCTGGAGACCGAGGAGGAGAAGGTGCTGCCGTTCTACGCCTCCTCGCTGAGCAGGGAGGAGCAGGAGGAGCTGGAGCAAGTCTCCCTGGAGAAGCCTGGGGAGCAGCTGGCCCAGGTAAGGGGTGAAACCCGGACCCCCTCCGCCCCCATCAGGGTGCTGGAAGGAGGGCAGGGACCCAGACACTGGGGGTGCCTAGAGGCAGGCTGGCATAGCTGGTGGAGCGTGTGCCGCACTGGGCGGCTGCTGAGAACCAAGCGCTCTTTAATTGAGGGGACAAGCAGAACCAGATGGGGTGCATTGTGAGAGCCCCCCCTCAGCTCTCCTCTGTCCTTCCAAGTGCAGCTGATGCAGGATTACCTGGGCCTGGAGCACTTCTGGCAAAGGTACAACAAGGTGAAGCTGGAGCAGCTGGCTCTGGAGCGGGAGAAGGCAGTGCTGCGCCAGGAGAACCAGAAGCTGCGCTTGCTCCTCAAGCAATACCTGGACGGGATCTCGGTGAGCGACGAGGTGCTCAGCCGGCTCAACCCACTGCTCATCCTCAACCCCAAGCCCCGTGCGCCCGGGCCCGCCGGCAGAGCCCACCGAAAACCGCCCCTTCACAACGTCATCGAGGCTGCCCACGAGGTGCCACACATCCTGTGAGCTGCCCCGCCTGGGGCATGCTGGGAACTGCGCTCTGCCAGCTGCGGCAGCTTGTGCCTGGCGCGCGTGGCTGGGAGAGTCGGGCGTGAGGAGCGGCGAGCGCTTCCCCGGCGGTGCTGTCCCACTCCGTGCCCATAGGAAGCTGCCATTAAAGGGTTGTAATGATCGCAGTGGTGACGCCTGACAGGGGAGCGTAGGGGAGCCGAGGGGCATCCAGGCACAGGGCTCTACCCCCGCGTTCCAAGGCAGGCTGGTAGCCCTGGTGCAGCGCTGCAGCCTCCAGGCCAGGCCCTGCCCCAGGGAAGCACGGCGCTGGGATTGCCTGATCCTGCTGCCAGTCCTGCTGCTCCGGCCCCCTTCGGAGGGGAGCAAAGGGCTTCCCCCAGGCCCTCTGCCCCAGGGACCCTGACAAAAGCAGCCACGGAGCAGGTGCTGATACTGTGGGGAGAGGACGTTTATTTCTTTTTGGCCTTGTTTCTCTTCTCCTCCTTGAGCCTCTTCTTGGCCCCCCGGGCGCTGCTGGCCTTGTGGTAGAGGTGGTAGCCAATCAGGCCCAGCAGAGCCGGGATCAGCCCGATGCAGAGCAGGGGCAGCACGTCATTCGTCACCTTCTGCCAGTAGCTGGCCCGGGAGAGGCCAACCAGCTCCACGTCGAACTGCAGCACAGCGTCCGCTGGGGAGAGAGGGGGCATGGCTGAGCTGGGCTCCCCCGCACACGCCGCAGAGGTGGGAGTGCTCCTGACACAGCTGGCACAGGGCATGTGCTCATGGGAGGGCACCAGACAGCACTGCCCCCCCCAGAGCAGGGCACCCACACGCTGCCCTGCCCAGAGCAAACCAGAGGCAGCTGCAGCTCTGGGGAGTCCCAGCCCTGCCACATCAGCTCTGGCAGCCTCTCCAGGCAGGCCAAGGACTGAAGGGTCTACAGAGCCCAAGCTCCCTCGCTCCTTGGCGGGCCACAGTGTCCAGCTCCGGGGCTGTCTGTCAGCCTGGCACTGAATTCACCAGGGAGCAGAATCTGTAGCAGGTGTTGCTGGGTAACCAGAGGGCTGGGGGGGACCTAACAGCAGCCTAGTGCTCTCTGCCCTGGGGTGGGGGCACCAGGGCTTGGCTCTGAGACTCAGGCCGATTAAGGAAGATCCCACGTCCAGCCAGGCTGGGCAGACACGGAGGCGGCAGTTACCTGGGACAGCAGGCGGGGATCCTCGCTTTCCGTAAGCCAGCTGAGGCGGGATGATCACCCTCCGCTTCTCCCTGCCAGGCAGAGGGAGAGGCACATCAGAGCAAGGGCCCAACCTTCTGCCCTTTGGCAGCATAGCCACAGCTCTGCTGTTCGCACGCAGCATCCCCTGCCCAAGGCACCCCATCCACCAGGGAAGTGCGACCACTGTTGGGGTGGAGCACCGCAGCCACCCAGCACAACTCCATCACAGTTCAGGACAAGACGTGCCTAATGCCGAATCAAACTGAAATTGTACATGGGTAGAATGTAAGCGATAGAGCTGGGCTGGGGGCAGGATGCTGAGGGTACCAGCCTGTGTCCAAGGAAAAGGGCCTGGAGGCGTTAAAATAACGAGAATGCATTAGGGCCTCCTCTCCAAGGCAGCACGTCCAGCGGCAGGTGGTTGGGGCACTGGTTCAGTGACTGAGAGCAGCTTCCTGCGTGGTTTCGCACCCAGCCCTGGGTGGGCTAGTATCAGAGCTGCATGCTCCTCTCCAAGTGCTTGCAGGCCCAACCACCTGCACCTGGCTGCAGAAACCAGTCCGCAGGAAGGGAGCGCCTCGCCCCTGCCCCCAGTGGGCAGCCCAGCCCAGAGGGCAGGCAGAGAGCGCCTCGCCCCTGCCCCCAGTGGGCAGCCCAGCCCAGAGGGCAGGCAGAGAGCGCCTCGCCCCTGCCCCCAGTGGGCAGCCCAGCCCAGAGGGCAGGCAGAGAGCCCCCTTCCTGCTCCTGGAGATGAGCACACACCGGGACCCAGGCCCAGCTTCCTGGAGAGAAAATGCAGGTACAGCAAAGAGCTGGGCCCCTGCCTAGGCTCTGACCTGATTTTTACCATGTTTGGGTCTCCAGCCCCCTGCCCACTCCACTGATCCAGCCCCATCCCGGAGCGGAAGGGGAGCGCCGAGGACCCCCAGCTTGTCTATTGCTTTGGCCGAGAGCACGGAGCCAGGATGCCTTTCCCAGCCACACCATCACTGCTCTCGCTAGCAAGCCAGGGCCTCACTTACCCAACGCACATGTCTAGCAAGCTTTGCTCCAAGCCTGGGAGGAGGGAAAAACCACAGAAGAAGAGACACAAATCAGGGGGATTCTCTGAAAGGGTTCCTACCCTCCTGGGTGACGGGGCCTCTTTGGGATTGCTCTTCTCCCCACCCCCTGTCGCAGGAGGCCTCCCTTCCGAGCCCCCGGCCCCACTGAGCTCTGGCAGGCTCACGGCACCAGGGGGCTAAGCTGCTGAAAGCGGCCCCAATGAGGCAGGGACAGCGCGGGCCGGGGTGCCTAGGAAGTGGGAGCCAGGGATCTGGACGGATCTGATCATTCAGCAGGGTTACGAGAGAAGCCTCCCAATCGGAGCCCGGGCCAAGCCGGGGAATTCCTAATACTCCCCCCACACCCCGACCCGGTGGAACATCTGCAAGGGCTGGATGTGGGAGGGGAGGTTCTGTCACACAAACACCGGCAAGGGGCGGTGGCCCCTTCACAGACTGTCACTGCAGAGAGGACAGGCAGGGGAACATGTCGGTGCGTTCCAGGGGCAGCCGGATTCGGAGCAGTGCAGGGGGCCCGTGGGGCACCTGATCCTTCCAGCAGACGCCAACAGAGACCTGCACCTTCCACTGCAGTTAGTATGTCAGCAGTACCTACAGGCCCCTGTCGCACCAGGCGCTGAACAGGCCCTGACCGAGAGCAGCCCCCCCCATCTTGCTGGGGAGGTGGGGGGGTTAGTGACGGCCAAGGGCACGCACGCAGCCAATGGCAGAGCGCCCAGATCTCTGGAGGCCCAGCCCAGCCTCCTCCCCACATTGGGGCCCAGGCTCACGTACCAGGGATCACCTGTTTTTTACCCAGCTCCACCTGCAAGGGGTCCCGCGAGAGCGAGGTGTCGATGATCCGCCCATCCTCCAAGCTGCCCTGTGGGGAGACATTGGACACACGCGGGTAACCCCCAGCGCGGGCACCCTGCCGCCAGACCAGGGCCAGCTCGGGCGCGGGGCCCTGGGGCGAGGGAGTGCCTGCTGCACCACCGCCTACAGACGCGCAAAGGGCCCTGCCATGGGGACGCCGGCCCCGACCCTAGGTCTCCCCGGGGTGGGCAGCGGGGGCGAGCGGGGACAGCAGGGCGGGAGGCAGACGTGGGAACAAAGCCGGGTGAAGGGCAAAGGGGGCAGAAGGGCCAGAGTTCTGCCCTGTGCCGCTCCTGGGAGGGGGACACAACTGCAGGACCCCCGACACAGGGGGCACTGTCCCCAATCCCCCACAGGGGGCACTGCCCCCCTGCCATTCCTATACCCCAGAGACTCAGGGGCACCCCCCAGCCCCGCGAGCCGCTCACTGCCCCAGCCGGAGTGGGCCCAGTCTCCCCCTCACCCCCGGGCACCGCCACGTCTGGGGCTCGGCGGCGCCCCCCCCCCCGGGCGCACGTGCGGGCCAGGTGGGAGCCGCCCCGGCCTGGCCCCGCCCCGGGCGGAAGGAGCCGCCCGTGCTGACGTGTCCGGCGGCTCCCCCCGCCCCCCCCCTTACCGTGTAGTGAATCTCCACCGTGTCCCCCAGCGCCGAGCGCGCCGCGCAGTCCTCGGGGGGCGCCACCTGCGGGGCGAGCGCAAGGGGGGGTCACAGCTCTGGCGCCGGGGTCCCCCCCGTCTTCCCCCCCCGCACCCCGTTCCGGCGCGCCCCCCCTCACCAGGGTCTCCAGCTGCGGCGCGCGGGGGGGGCTGTCCCCGCCGCTCTCCCCCCGCGCCCCGCACCCCAGCAGGAGGAGGAGCAGGAGGGGGGCGGCCGGAGGGTGCGGGAGCATGGTCAGCACGAGCCTGCCGGGAGCCGCCTGGCCGGGGAGTGGGGGGGGCCGCTACCGCCTCCTCGCCCCGCCCCGCCCCGCCCCGGCCAGCGCCGCCTGGTGCCTTCCCACCCCCTGTCCTTCAACCCCGGCCGGGCACTTCATGCCCCCCCCCCCGGCCGCCCCGCCCCGGCCGGGCCCAGGGACACGTGCGAGCTGAGCCCCCCCCCGCACTGTGGGATGTCAGCACAGCCGCTACCCCCGCCGGCACCTGGCGTCGGGCCGGGGTCAGGGCCACCCGGGAGTCCTGGGGCCAGGCCAGGCAGCAGGACAGCGGGGGGTCTGGCTCCAAACTCGGGGTCACTGCGTGGGGGGGGATTGTGAGCATTGTGAGGAGTGGTCAGACACACACCTGGCTCACCTCTCACACACACACCTGGCACACCTCACACGCACACACCTGGCTCACCTCACACGCACACACACACACACACCTGGCACACCTCACTCACACACACACACACCTGGCACACCTCACACGCACACACCTGGCTCACCTCACACACACACACCTGGCACACACACATGCGTTTAGGGCCAAAACTCCAGGGCTGGTGTAAATCACTCTCGCTCCCTTGGTGCCAATGGGGCCAGATCCCCAGCGGGTGTAAAGTTACTCCGTGTTGGCCGCGCTCCGGCGTGTGCTCTCCGGCGAAGGCGCCCCAGCGACAGCGTTAGCTGGCACAGAGCCGGGGAGCTGGGCAGTGGCGGTTCAGGAGGAGGCCAGGATGGGGTGTGGGTGCGACCACGTCCCCCTTTCCTCCTTCCCTGGGGCAGCTCCCCCACCACGACACACACTTTACCCAGGTGCAAACTGCTCCACAAGGTGCAAAGCCTGTTCCAGAGTGCTCAGCGCCCCACTGCTCCCACCAAACCAGCAGGGAACCCCCCTCCCCTGAGAGCAATGGGGCGTTCGTTAGTCCCCCAGCCCCACCCCGCATCACTGGCTCAGGCCCAGCTACCAGAGTTAGGCTTTGGGTGGACTGGGCCTTCCGGCAGGCTGGTAGTGGGGTCCCGTCGCGTTGCCCAGCTGCGCTAACTCCATGGAAGGCCATGGCTTTGGCCCACGGGCTTGGTGAAGGGCAGGGGGAGGGGGCAGACAGCAGGGGGTTGGTTTCCTAGGGGAGGAGACGCACAAGCCCCCTTTCCTGCGTCTCCCTTTGCTGCGTCTCGGTCACGGCCACGGTGGGAGCTGGGCTGGTGGTAGGATGACAGCGTTGCTGACCCCAGCCATTGGCTCTCCAGGCTCCCGGCAGGTGACGTTTCTCTGAAAGCCCCAGTTCCCGGCACCTGCCACCTTTGGTTTTGTGAAAGTGGATGTTCAGCTGAACAGAGCTTGGCTGCGTGAGCCCTGCGGGCCCAGCGAGCGGGCCGTGAGGCGAGACCCTGCGTTGATTGTGCGTTACATCTCCCGAGTGCTTTGGGGTACAGTGTATGGCAGTGGCCGGGGTGGGCTGCAACAGGGGTCTGGCAGTGCCGGCTGTCCCAGATCACCCCCTTGCGGCCAGGCAGGGCACCATCGAAGCCCTACCTTGGCTTCCCTCCACCCAGGGAAGGAACAAGTCCAAGCAGGTTTTCAGGTATCGAAGCGCATCCCCTTTTGGGGCGGGGGGGGAGGTATCTCCTTCACAAACAGGAAATGGCCAACGACCAAAGACCTTCATCCTGGCAGGGAGACAGTCAGTCCCTGGCCCTTCGCCAGCAGGGTCTGCTCCGCTCAGCTCCCTTCCCTGGACTCCAGGCTCCTGCCAGCCTGGGCGCCCTACCACCGTTTGCAAGCAAGCGGCCTTCGCTGGGAACAGGCCTCCCTGGCGTTCTCCCTGCAGGAATCTCCTCTCCCTAGGTGTGCACCGTCCAGCCCCCTGCTCCTCGGGGCACAGCACCTTCTTGCCACGGCCACGGCTACGCTATGGGCACGACCGCTGCAGCACCGCTGCTTCCTGTCGTGGCAAAAGGGGGTTTCCATGCACGTAGGCAGCCCACCGCTCTGAGCAGCGATAGAAATTCTTCCACCTGCCTGGCTGGAGCTACACCAGGGCCTCTACCCACCTCATCTTTAAGCATAGACTAGGCCTAGGAGAGCCAGGCCTTTCGAAGCAGCTTCTCCCTGGGAGCAGGCCCCCTAACCACCCTCCGGTCACCCAGCTCCAGGGGCTCATTTGCCAATTAACCAGGAAGTGGCCACCTGGGGAATCAGTTACCCCCAAGCAGGCCCTCGGGAGGGATTAACGGGGGACTGGATCCTGACTTCCCTTAGTGGGGGAACTCAGAGTCCAGCCTGGGTCCTGTGCCCTGCTCTGGGAGGGGAGTGGGGTCTAGTGGTTAGAGCAGGGGGGCTGGGCACCAGGACTCCTGGGTTCTGTGCCCTGCTCTGGGAGGGGAGTGGGGTCTAGTGGTTAGAGCAGGGGGGCTGGGCACCAGGACTCCAGGCTGGGTTCTCTATGAGTGACTCACTCTGTGTGTCTTATATTTCCTCACAGGAACAGCTTTCAGATGATTAGAACTGGGGGTTACATGCTGACTCTCCCCCCACCCCCAAGCACCTTCCAGCCTTGGCGGGCAGACGTGAGGTGGAGCAGAGCATCTGGGGCATGCTGAGCTTTAAGGCACCAAGCTCCCAGCACCAGAAGGTGGCAGCAAATCATCAACAATTCCTCCCTTTCCACCTAATGGCATGTTTAAGGCCCCTGACCCTAACCGTGTTTCGGGCATCCGAAGCAGCCGCAGATGGGGAGGGACGATCTAGTGCTTGGGGCCCAGGACACCGGGGTAAGTCCTCGGCCATGCTGCTGCCCTGTGGGTGATGTTAGGCAAACGAGCTCATCGCCCTGGGCCTCAGCTCCTCCGTGCCGGGGCTAACGCTCCTTCCTGGCTGGAGGCAGGGACCGCATCTCACTCCGTGTCTGGGCAACTCACGGCGCGATGGGGCCCCTGAGCTCAGCGGGGCCCCCCAGACGCTACGGGAAGACAAATAATCATTTACACAGCGGTGGCAGTACCTAAGGCCACAGCCAGATTGGGCCCTGCCGGGCTGGGTGCTGCCCAGGGCCCTGCTCCAAAGAGCTCGGAGTCTGACAGGAGAAATTCCCCACCAGAAAGAAAGGTCCGGTGCTGGTGTGGCCATGCTGGGACCCCATGGCAGGGTCGGAGCCAGGACGCAGAACTTGGCAGGCCATTTCCACCACACGCACAGCCCCAGCTGGCAAGAGGCGGGTCCCTGGGGAGGAGGTTTGGGCGGATGCCTGTGAATGGGGCTGGGGCGTAACCTCCGTCCATGGCTCCTGAGCGCATCGCAGCACCTGCCGGGCCAGGGCCGAGGTGGGCTCCTCTGCTCTGGGGCGTGCAGAACAGGCCCGTGAGATGATGCAGCGTGTGCTGTCTGGCCCAGCAGGGCCACGCCCGGGTCCAGCCCCACCATAGTGCACATCCGCCCAGTTCGTGACTGACCGGTGCCCTTGAGAACTGGGGCCTCGCCGAGCCGTGGCCTGGCTTGAAGAACACTGGACTAGCTAAAGGGGGCCAGGCTGCCCGCATGCATGTGAATGCAGCTCGGCCACTCCCGCTGGCCGCTTCTGTCCGGGGAAGGCCCCTCTGCCCCACTTGGACTGTGGCCACACAAGGGTGGGGATGGGCTCGCACGCTCGGTAACAGTCCCCCCCAGGCACCATGGCTGTAAAGCACCGACCCTGGTGCAGAGCTGCCGGGTCTGAGGGACCCTGGTGTGGCCAGCGCGTGTGCTCTGATGGGGCCATGCAGGCTGCGTTCGTTCTGTGCAGGGGCAGCGCCGGGGGCCCTGCTCAGGAGGGTGCTAGGAGCTGTACAAGCGTTTCCAGCTGCTCCTCTCACCAGGGACAGCCCTAGCGAGCTGCACCCCCCAGTCGTCCCGCTCAGCAGTGCCAGCTCTAGGGCTGGGCGGAGAAGCCAGCTCCGGTTGGGCTCAGCTGAAGGCTCGTGCTCCGGCCTGTGGGCACCAGCTTTGCCAGGCCAAGCAGCGTCCAGCTGGGAGCCTGCCCGTCTCCCTGCAGCATGGGGGCGTGGGGCCACCCAGCACCACAAGACGCCGCGGGGGGCCAGAGCGTGGGCTGGGCTGTGGGGCTGGCTCCCAGGGCGACGGGATCGGCATGCCAGCTATTCCTCCGCCGGGACGCTGCTCCCATTGTCTGGGCCACGCCTGTCATTCCCCGGCTGCGGCCCCGCCACCTGCACCCACATACCAGCCCCCGTTGCCGTGATGTGGCGAAGACGGGCTGGCGGCTCGGGCCGTGAGGCTGTAATGGGATTACGGGAGCTGGGGCGGCTCGGGGCTGCGCCCCCTCCCCTGCCCAGAGACAATGTGAGATGGATGGGCTGGTGGGAAACCGGCCCCAGCCTCCAGAGCGGGGGGGGGGGGGGGGGGGCGCTCCGGCAGTGGGGTCCCAGCAGACCCCTGAGCAAAGGCTGCTGCCAGGAAGGGACACAGGATCGGGCCCTGTCACCTCACAGCCGCTGCAGCCATGGCTTATAACAAAGTGCCAGAATCAAAGCAGGAGTCCTGGCCCCCTACAACACCTCCCCCTCCCCGAGCCGGGGATAGAACCCAGGAGTCCTGGCTCCTGGCCCCCTAGACTCCCTCCCCCTCCCAGAGCTGGGGATAGAACCCAGGAGTCCTGGCTCCTGGCCCCCTACACCCCACTCCCCTCCCCAAGCTGGGGATAGAACCCTGGAGTCCTGACTCCCGGCCCCCTGGACCCCCTCCCCGAGCCAGGGATAGAACCCAGGAGTCCTGGCTCCTGGCCCCCTACACCCCACTCCCGTCCCCAAGCTGGGGATAGAACCCAGGAGTCCTGACTCCCAGCCCCCTGGACCCCCTCCCCGAGCTGGGGATAGAACCCAGGAGTCCCAGCTCCTGGCCCCCTAAACCTCCTCCCCCTTCCAGAGCCGGGGATAGAACCCAGGAGTCCTGGCCCGCAGCCCCCTGCTCTAACCACCTGCTTGGAGCACTGGGGATTTGAGGGGCAGCACTAGCTCTGGGGAGCGTTGAGTGGGGGGAACTGATTGGCAGACCCTGCAGATGTGCCCCCCGGCCCAGTCCCCAGGCATGTGACATCTTGAGCCCCTCCCATATCTCCCCCCCCAGCGCTCCCTCCCCTGCACCTGGGCTGAAGAGCCAGCCCCACCCACCCCCACTCCCCCAGCTCTGTCACTCACCCCAGGGGGCACAATGCTCCTTGTGTCAGACAAGCAGGGCTCAGGCCTGGTACCTGTGGCCACCGCACCCGGGCACATGCCTGCAGCATGGAGGGACCCGGGGCAGCTGCTGGGCTCCAACTGCCCTGTCTTGGGGGGGAAGCGGGGCTTTCTATCTCCTCCCCCCATGCACCCCACCCCTCACTTTGCTCCCCCAGTGCTGGCGTGCCCCGGTCAGCTCGGGCCTGGTTCAAGTCGACACCACAGGACCTACGGCAGCGACACTGAAACCCAGGGGCTAAGCCTGGCCTGGCCTCCGCCCACCGCAGAACCCACGGGCGATGCTCCGGACGGGCAATGCCCCGGATGGGCGGGTTTGACCTGCCCTCGTGGAGGCACCGGCCTGGGCCCCAGGAGACTGGAGGCAGCTCCCAGCAGGAGCCTGGCCAAGGCACTTTGGGCTCATCCGCACTATTAACAGCCCTGTCACCGCCATCCCTGCAGCAGTACGGCCCCACTGCCCACACCACCACCGCTCTACCGCGGAAACCGAGCAGGGACTGGTGCCCATCTGTACCGCCCAGCTCCTGATCCCCGAATCCCGGGCAGGGCAGGGGCCGTCTCCCCCCACGGCTGTGTTCTCGGGACACATGGGTGGAGTTTCCATTTACCCACCACCACCTGGCACCCGCTCTACCCACTGCTGCCCCCCGAGAGCGCAGCCTCGCCCCCACTCGTGCCGCTCCGAAACGTCCGGCCTGTCCTGCCGCAGGGCTCCGGCTCGGATGGGGGCCCAGCACGCGGGGNGCTGGGGAACATGGGGGGGCTGCTGCAGGGGGAGGAATCCTCCCTCTTGAAGTGACATGATTTGGTGTGTGGGGGGGTGAACCTGGGGCCCTTGCTCTGGGGCGACCTCGGGGGAGTTATTTAGCAGCTGTGGGTGCCGCCCCAGTGGAGACACAGGGAAGCGCACGGGAACGCTGGGTCCGGCAGCGTCTGAAACCTGGGAGGAGGGGGCGGGGTGAGGCTGGAGGGGCAATTTCCACCATGGTCCCGATTCTGCCACTGAATCCACAGCCCCCCTGCGCCCCCCTCGGCAACGTTCACCTCCCTTGCACAGAGACTGCACTGGCTGGTCCCCCACCAGCTCTGCCAGCCCCACCTTGTGCCTGTACAGTGTGGTGCGGGGGGGACTGGGGAAAGGGCCACGTTGCCAGCAGGGGGCGCTGCCCTAGCAAGTGATACCAACTCCCCTCTTCCCCCCCCCCCCGATGAAAGATGGAATGGGATGAGACCCAGAAACCACTCCCCTAGCTGCCCCCTCCCCCTGCAGTGTCCCCTCCTCCCCAGCACAGACCAGTAGCCCCCCCTACACAGAAGCTTAAAGCTGCCTTGAGGAATTTACCTCCGTGTCACGTCACAGGGCACCAAGAACAACATAAAAACAACACAAAAGAAAGGCCACTGCTACACGCGGGGCAGTCGGTGCCCCCCGCCCCGGCGGCAGGGGGCTGCCCCAGCACGGAAGCAGATGTCCCCCGCCCCCCATAAATATTTATATATCGATATATTCATCACACGCGCACACACACCGAGATCCGTGCAAACCCCGGGGGAGGGGGGGACCAGAACCGAGACCCCAAATCAAACCCACAGCAACCGGTGCCGGAAAGAAAGCAAAACCCAACGAGAGGGGGAGGGGGGAGAACCGACGGGTCCTGCCAGCCTGAGAGGGGGTGGGCAGAAGGGCGGCTCCGCCCGGCCCCTCGCGGTGCGGGGGGCGGGCGACTCTCGCTCACTTCTTGTTCTTCAGCTGGTTGGCCAGCCAGTCCAGGCCTTCGTAGAGCCCGTCACCGCTGGTGGCGCACGTGGCCTGGATGTACCAGTTGCGGTGACGCAGGGAATGCAGGCCCAGCTTGTCCGTGATCTCCGCCGCGTTCATGGCGTTGGGCAGGTCCTGGGGGGCAGAGGGGGGGGTTACAGACACCATGGAGAATTCAGCCCCAGGGCGGCCGAGGCTGGAGGGGCCCTGGGACGACACCCACCTGCTTGTTGGCGAAGACGAGGAGCACGGCATCCCGCAGCTCGTCCTCGGCCAGCATCCGCATCAGCTCCTCGCGCGCCTCGTTCACCCGCTCCCGGTCATTGCTGTCCACCACGAAGATCAGCCCTGGGGGGGTGGAGGGAGGGCACTGACACCGGGCACTGGGGGGGGACAATTCAGTCCCCCAGCTAGGGAGCCCCACCCCACTCCGGGGCCGTGTGTGACAGTGTGCCCCCAAATCCCTTCTCGGGGGGTGACAGTGCACCCCCAAACCCCTCCTCACCACCCCACCCCTCTAATGGGGGGTTGAACAAAGTCATTCACCAATTCTCTTTCCCCCACCCACTCACACCATGGCAGGGGAGGGGAGGGGGGGAGCAGGTAGGGTGACCAGATGTCCCGATAAAATCAGGACTGTCCCGATATTTAACCCTTAGCCCCGCGTCCAGATCAATGTACGATCGGGACGCCATTTGTCCCAATATTCGGGTAAGGAGGCAAGCGGGAGGGAGGCCCTGACCCCGTGGGTGCTCCGGGGCTGGAACACCCATGGGGAAAAACCGCAGCCAAGCTCCCCCCCCTCGCCTCCTTCTCCCCCCCATCCCCCCATCCCGTCTTGTCCCTGCTCCTGCCCCCCTCCCAGCGCTTCCCGCCGCCTAACAGCTGTTTGGCGGTGCTTTGCGCTTTCCAGGAGGGAGGGGGCGGAGCGGGAACGCGGGGCACTCAGGGCAGGGGGCAGGGCAGGGGTGGGGACTTGGGGAAAGGGGGTGGAATGGGGGCGGAGCGAGGGCGGATGCTTGAGCGGGAAGAGGCGGGGGGTGGGTGAGCACCCACCCAGCAGAGGGAAGTCGGCACAGTATGCGTGAGTGGCGGGCGGGGGGGTGAAGAGGCGAGTGGCGGGCAGTGGGTGGGGGACTGAGGAGGGACGCAGCAAGCCCGCAGATGAGGAAGGGTGCGGGGGCTGGGGGGTGGGGCGAACGGGGAGGGGGCGGGACCTGGGGCAGAGTGGAGGCGGAGCCTGGCAGGAGCAGGGGTGGACTGTGGGCGGGGCTGATGACACCAATATTTGTGTCCCGATATTTGAGTGTTGTGATCTGGTCACCCTGGGAGCAGGAGAAGGAGAAACCTTCTAACCCTCCCTCCCCCCACATATACTCAGCCAGCCCTAGACTATCGCTGGGGGGAGGGAAGGCCCCCCAGGAGAGTGGGGGGGGCTCTGCCCACCGTACCCTGGGTGTTCTGGAAGTAGTGCCGCCACAGGGGCCGGATCTTGTCCTGGCCGCCCACGTCCCACACGGTGAAGCTGATGTTCTTGTACTCGACAGTCTCCACGTTGAACCCTGCAAAGGAGGGTGGGGGGGTTAGCCACAGTCGTGGGGGGGCAGCCAGCCCTGCCCCCAGTGGGGGCTCAACCCTCTTTGCCTCAAGCTCTTCCGCAGGGTGTCCAAGCACTGGACTGAGACCCAGCAAACTCATCTCGCACAGGAGCTTCTCAATGGGCAAAGAAACTGAGGCAGGGAGGGGGGGCAGGGCGGTGCAGGTTCAGATGGGGAAATTGAGGCATAGAGGTCAGCAGCTTGCCTCCAAGTTCAGACGGCAGCAAAACTGGGTAAAGAACCCAGGCGTTGTAACTCCCAACTCCTCCCCTCTAACCACCAGCCCCCACTCCCCTCTCAGAGCCGGGAGAGAACCCAGGACTCCTGGCTCCAAGCCCCCCCCCTCCCCGCTCTAACCACCAGCCCCCACTCCCCTCCCAGAGCCGGGAGAGAACCCAGGAGTCCTGATGAAATGGTCTATGGGGAGCCAAACAACGCTAGACAACAGCCAGGGCCCAGGCCCGTTATGGGTCAGCTGGTCCTTTCCTCCTGCCCCCCAGGCCAGCACGTGGGGCTGTGTGCTCACAGGACCACGCCCGTCACGTGGGAGTCCCCGTCCCCACGGCCGGGCCGGCTGCTGGGAGCCCCAGGGGCCGCGGCCCGGCTCCCGGCCCTACCGATGGTGGGGATGGTGGTGACGATCTCGCCCAGTTTCAGCTTGTAGAGGATGGTGGTCTTCCCGGCCGCGTCCAGCCCCACCATCAGGATGCGCATCTCCTTCTTGCCAATCAGGCTTTTCAGCAGGTTCCCGAAGATGTTGCCCATGGCGGCGGCGGGGGCGCGGTGCAGGGGCTCCCGGGGCCGGCTCGCTCGTGGTTCCTGGGCAGCGGGAAGGGCAAGGCCGGCCGGCGTCAGGTGCCTGCGGTGACGGCAGCTCCCAGCGGGCGCGGGCCCCAGGAGCTCAGCTCCACGGCAGGGCTGGGTCGGGCGGGGCATTGGGTGGCTCAGGCCCCGAGTCCCGGCTCGATGCCCGGCTGACCCAGCCCTGATCCCCATGTGTTCGACAGCCATGGCCAGCAGCGACAGTCAGGGGCCCCTGCTGGCCCATTGGCTTCAGGCTACCCAGCCCCATGGCTGGGGGCAGAGGGGAGACCCGCCGGCAATCGGTGAGAAGGATCGGCCCGGAGCCCAGGGCAGCCCCACAGCCTGGTTTTGTGCACCACACAAGGGACCTTTCTCCCTGCGTCACAATACTGAAAGGCAGAGCCGGGGGCAGCCGTGCCAGGCCGTGCCCAGCGCCCACCAGGGCCAGCTGCCTCGGCTGCCCTCGCTCCCCCTCGGCACCGGCAGCAGGGTCACGACAGTGCTGCCAGCGAGGGCCAGGAGCAGCACATGCAGGGCTGGGGGGGGGTGGGGTCCATCGCACAGGCTCTTAACGCTGTGCTAACCAATCAAAACAGGCCTTCCCCCTGCGCCTGCCAACCGCAGCCCCCAGGAGGTGGGTCCAGACCAGCCTTAACACAGATGGGGAAACTGAGGCACTGAGACAGGGACTTACCCAAGGCCATGGCGTCAACAGAAGAATTCCCAGCCTCCAGCCACTAGACCCCACTCCCCTCCCCTCCCCGAGCTGGGAACTGAACCCAGGAATCCTGGCTCCCAGCCCCCCACTTCCCCTATACCTGTACATGGGACCTGCTCAGGGGAAGGGGGCACCGGCACCGCTCACCTTTCCAGACCATTACTCTCTCGCTGGTGTTTTAGGCCATTCCCTGCCCGCCCACGCCAGCACCTGATGCTTCACCTCTACAGCCTGCCCATGGCACTGCCAGGGCCCCCCTCAGACGCCCCCGGGCCCAGATGCTCCAGACCCATGAGCCCCCTCCCCCCCCGTGAGAGCACTGGGCCCTCCCAGCAGCCCCCAGGACTCCCAGGGCTGCGACCCACCCACCCAAAATGACTAATAATGAAGCACGACAACGCTCCCTGCCTTCCACCCCCAACACTTCACAAGTGATAATGGGGGGAGCTCCCCCCAGGAAAACCCACAGGGGGTTCACTCTCTGGTCAGCATGGGGGCAAAACCCCAGGCCCTGCTGCCCCCACCCTGGGAAAGAAGGGCCCCTCGGGGTGGGAGGTAGCCCCCAAGCCTCAGGGGGGGCCCTGCTCAGAGAACAGGGCTGCGCTCACTCTTTGGAAGGGCCCTGCCCCCCCACTGGGCTCTCAGCCCCTTCCACTATTGGGGTCTGCAAATAGGACCCCAAAACCAGCCTCCCCCGGCAGCAGGGGGACAAGGCCTGCTGCCCCCGTCGGGATGCTGGCCCCCAGCTGGGCTCCCCGCTCTCCCCAAGGCACACCGCCCCCCCCAGACACCCCACCCTGGATGAGGCCCTGGGGCAAGGGACGCCTGGGTCCAGCTCCTCCGCTGAGTCTGAGACACCCCCACTCCCAGGGCTCCCCAGGCTCAGTGACACGGGCGGGTCGGCTGCCCCCCCCCAGCAACAGGCCCCACTGCAGCCCCTGCACCTCCAGATGGCCTGCACACAAACCCTCACCCTGTCGGGGGATCAGGCCTCCTCCCCCCATGCACCCCATTGAGCGTGCCCCCCCGGAGTACGGGCCCCATTGCATGCCCCACACCCCGCCCCCAGGGGGCTGGCCTGCTCTCCCCATGCACCCCACTGAGCGAGCCCCCCCGGAATACGGGCCCCATTGCATGGGCCCCCCAAGGGGCTGGCCTGCTCCCCCCCATGAACCCCATTGAGCGTGCCCCCCGGAGTACGGCCCCCATTGCATGCCCCCCCCAAGGGGCTGGCCTGCTCCCCCCATGCACCCCACTGAGCGTGCCCCCCCGGAGTACGGCCCCCATTGCATGCCCCCCCCAGGGGGCTGGCCTGCTCCCCCCATGCACCCCACTGAGCGAGCCCCCCCGGAGTACGGCCCCCATTGCATGGGCCCCCCAAGGGGCTGGCCTGCTCCCCCCATGCACCCCACTGAGCGTGCCCCCCCGGAGTACGGCCCCCATTGCATGCCCCCCCCAGGGGGCTGGCCTGCTCCCCCCATGCACCCCACTGAGCGAGCCCCCCCGGAGTACGGCCCCCATTGCATGGGCCCCCCAAGGGGCTGGCCTGCTACTCCCCAGGCCCCTGCACCCCGCACCTACCTGCTCCGGCTCCGGCTCCGGCTCGCGCTCTTCCTCCCGCCCCCTCCTCCTCCTCCTCCTCCCCAGCTGACTCTGCACCGACCCCCTCCCCCCCAGCCGGAAGCAGCAGGCCCCGTGCACGCACCCGGAGATCTCGCGAGAGCTCTCGCCTAACTCTGGGGAGAGGGGGGGCAGCAAACCTCGCGAGATCAGCAACCCATCTCCATGGCAGCAGCTGCAGCAATGCATGGGGGGGGGGATTGCTGCACTAGTGGGGGAGGGGAAGTGCAAGGGGGGGTGCATTGGGGCTGCATTGGGGAGCTGAGGGTGTGAAGCATCGTGGGTCTTGTGCATGCCTGGGGGCGCTGGGGTGGGGCTGTTACCCGGGGGATGATGCGTGTGAATGGGGGGGTCACATCAGCGTGGGAGTGGGACACGCGGGGGCTGGAGCGTGAATAGGGAGGCTGAGATTCATGATGGTGAGGTGCCATCGGGAGTGTGCATGGGGGGGCCGTGGTGTATTAGCGGGAGATATGCGAGGGGGGGGTCATGGTGCATTAGCGGGGGTGACGTGCATGCAGGGGTCATGGTGCATTAGCGGGAGATGTGCGTGGGGGGCTGTGGTGCATTAGTGGGGGCGATGTGCATGTGGGGGTTGTGGTGCATTAGCGGCAGATGTACATGGGGGTCTGTGGTGCATTAGCAGGGGTGACGTGCATGCAGGGGTCATGGTGCATTAGTGGGAGATGTGGTGCATTAGCGGGGGTGACGTGCATGCAGGGGTCATGGTGCATTAGCAGGAGATGTGCATGGGGGGGTGTGGTGCATTAGTGGGAGAGGTGCGTGGGGGGCTGTGGTGCATTAGTGGGGGCGATGTGCATGTGGGGGTTGTGGTGCATTAGTGGCAGATGTACATGGGGGTCTGTGGTGCATTAGCGGGGGTGACGTGCTGTTGCGGATTGTGGGGGAGTTAGGGCCCTGCACCCCTCTTCCTGAGATTCACTGCGACTCTCAACCAGCCAGAAAAGCAGAAGGTTTATTTAAGGACAGGAACACAGTCTCAAGCAGAGCGTGTAGGTACGACCAGACCCCCTCAATTAGGTCCCTCTGGGAGGTTCAGGGAGCTTAGACCCCAGCTTGGGGTTCCCTGCGTTGCACCACCCAGCCCCAACCGAAACTAAACTCCCAGCCCCTCCCGCTGCTCCTCTCCTTTGTTCAGTCTCCCGGGCAGAAGGTGTTAATTCTCCCCACCCCCGTTCCTGGCTCAGGTTACAGCTCAGGTAGCTTCCTTCAAGGGAAGTCCCACATCCCCACTGCAATCCCCCTGCAACATTCCCAGGTCAAATCTGCCCTGCTCCCAGCTCCGTCACAGCATGGCCCTTAATGCTGCATTTCCTGGGTTTCAGAGGTTCGCATTTAGCCACATTCCACGTTCTGGAAAGCTGCCCAGGTGACGGCCTTTGGCAGCCTTAACTCTGCATTGACAAGGATTTGAGCATTTAATTTCCTTAGTTTTTAAAACATTAAATCTCACACACACACCCCATGTCCCACAGGCCCCCTCTTCCCTTCCGCTGCCTCCGGCTTCTTGGCAACAATTACCCCAGCCATGGAATATCCCTTCCCTGCCCCTGCAGTGTCTCCTCAGGCCACACCGCCCAGCCGGGTTCTTCCGCCCCACGGGGCGGGACCTGCCGGTCCAGCCACTGCGGAAAAGGAGCAGAGACTAGCATGGAGTCCGGGGGGATATTTTTTTGAAGGGGGTGGGGGGTACTGAGGGAGGGCAGCAGGACAGTCCAGTGAGTAAGACACTAACCTGGCATGTGGGAGACCTGAATTCAAGTCCTGGTTCTTCCACAGTACCTGGGTCAGGCTACACCGGAAGTTATTCCCGTAACCCTCAAAGCCCCGTGTGCTTAAACCAGCGAAAGGCCCCGTCCTGGGGCATGATCCCCGGCTGTGTCCCTAGTGTGGTAAAGGCCCCCCGACCGTATGCTGGGGGTCTGCATTCCAGGGTCTCTGCCCCCTAGCGGAGATGCAGCAAACGGGTAGAAGGAATCTGCCCCCACCATTAAACCATCTCCCCCTACGCCCATAACGAGCCACAGCACAAACGGAGGGGGGTGAGGGGCTGCTGCTTCCCAGCCTGACAAATGGCAGTGAAGTCTGGGGGGGTTCAGACCAGAGCCTCCTAGACTGGGTGCTTGGGGGAGACGGGGGAGGGGCTGTCATGTGCTGGGGCCCCGATCCCGGCAAGGGGACCTCAGGTAAGGCCCCTGTGCTCTGGGGGGAGCAGCAGTAGGTGGGGAAGTGGGGGCACCGGTGGGGCAGTGGCGGGAGGGGGCTGGGGGTCCATGAGGTGGGAGAGAGGGGGCCCCCTCGGGTGGGAGGTCTCTGAAGGACCTGGGGAGCAGAGTCCCTGTAGGGGAGGAAATGAGGGTCACTTGGGGGGAGTGGGGGGCTCCCCACAGCTGCAGCAGGCTCGGCCCCTGGGCTTTGTCTCCCCTGAACTGAGGGAATGAACGCCCTCTGCGGCGCGTGAGAAGAAAGGGCCATTAAAGGCAGTGAAGGGATTGAGCGGGGCTAATCCATCCCGCGCGCATGACTGACCCGGGGAAACGCGCGGGGCTGGGGATTAGACCTGGGGGGCTGGAGGGGGCCGAACAGCGGGGCCTGAGCGCAGCTCATTTCACAGCCAACTAAACCCAGTTCAGTGCCCAGCACACCCTGGAGCCAAGCGTGGGGATGGGATGGGATGGGGCCTGGCCCGGCCCGGGGGGGAGCAGCGTGGGCTGCAAGCCTGGGGGGGCTAACAAGGGTGTCAGTGTCCCCCCGTTCCTTGGGGGGGGGGACAGCCCTGGACAAACTCCTCCACCCGGCAATCCACTGCATAGAGACCCGTCAGCCACTGTCCTACCTCATCCCTCCACCCCCCACCTCCTCCATCCCTCATCTCTACCCACTCCTCCATCCCCTCACCCCCGCATCCTTCCCATCTCCCCCCTCCATCCTCCCCACCCCCTACCTACCTCCTACCTCCCCTCACCCCCTATCCACCTCATCCATCCATCCATCCCCCCCACTCCCCCACCTCATCCATCTCTCATCTCTACCCACCTCCTCCATCCATCCCCCCCAACCCCTACCTACCTCCTACCTCCTTGATCCCCCCCAACCCCTCTACCCACCTCATCCTTCCCATCTCCCCCCTCCATCCTCCCCACCCCCCTACCTACCTCCTACCTCCCCTCACCCCCTACCCACCTCATCCATCCATCCCCCCCAACCCCTACCTACCTCCTCCCTCTCCCCCATCCCCTACCCATCTCATCCATCCATCATCTCTCTCCCTCTCACCTTCCCCATAGGGCCCATCTCTTTGGACAAATCCCCAGCCCCAGCCCCTCATAGAATATCATGGAATATCAGGGTTGGAAGAGGTCATCTAGTCCAACCCCCTGCCCTCTGCGTCTGGGGGGTAGCCCAGCAGCCCCCCAGACCCATGAGCGCTCACACTGCGGGGGGGGGGACTGGGGGACTCTTTCTTTTTCCCAGTGGAAAATCCGCCCCCCCTCCCCCGGCAGCTCCCCATCGCTGGCTGGGGCCGGCCGGCCTGGGCACCTGCCTGCCCCACTCCCAGCTAGCCCCATGGCTATAGCCAAGCCAGCAGCGGCCCCTGCTGGCCAGACATGGAACAGCACCCTGCTCGCCCATTCCACAGGCTGGGGAAAGGGGATGTAGAAAAGGGGTGTGTGTGAGACCCCCGCGTGGGGGTGTCACTCCTTGGCCTTGGATTGTTCTATGGTGGTTCTCCTCCCGCGCTGGTTTCTGTGGTATCGGCGCTCGGTGTCACCCCGGAGTGGTGGGTCTGACAGCGCTGCCCGCGGCGGCCTGGACATTCCCACCCCGGTGCGGTCAGTTCCCCCTGCTGGTCGCATGGGTCTGACCCACAGCAAACGGGGGGGCCTGGAAACGTGCAGGACTTTGTGGGGCTGTGTGGGGCTGTGTGGGGCTGGGCACGGATTGACGTCCCAGCAAGTGAGCGAGCAAGGTAGAGTTACAGGTGTGCGCCCAGCCTGGCAGCCACTTTAGGCCCTGGGCCCTGATCTCTTACAGCCTGAGGCCTCCTGGGCTGCTTGTGGGTGAGCCCAGCCCCACAGCCCCCGCGGGGAAATATCGCCTCCTGCATTCTGCGCCCAGCGGCGCCCCAGTGACAGCTCGAGGCCCTGAGTTAAGGCAAATAACCTGAACGTAACCCCCCATGTCTGCAAAATCCCCAGCCGCTCTTTGAAACGACAAGCCTGCATGATCCAGCCCTTGTCCCAGCCTCCCCCCCCCCCAAATCTAGCTGTGCCGAGGAGACCAGTCACTACGCTCATAAAGGGCCCAATCCGGCTGCCTTTGAGACCAAGGAAGGTGCTGGGGGGGGAAAGACCTTGATTTTAATGGCAGCAGAATCAGGCCCCAGGTACAAATGTCCACATCAGATTAGCCGAGACCCCCAAACTTGGAGAGAGGAGCCAGGAGCTGTGAGCTGGACCGTGGGCCATAAGGCCAAGGTGCCTGAGCACAGGACGACGCTAACAGCCGGGCTCACCCCGTTTCTCTCCTCTCTTCAGCGCCTGCCCCTCCCGCTCACCCCACCCCTTTGCCCTCTGGGGGCACCTATGGGGTGGACTTGTCCTGCCCTGCAGGGGTGAGGCTCATGACATACAACCCTATTGCTGACGGGACGTCCCGCTCGCTCTGGGTTCGGGGAGGGGTGGGCAGTGCTGCAGGGTGCCCGTCTGTGTGTGTGCGGCATCGTAGCCCTGCTCCCATCCTGGCCCCTCCGGGATGGCTAAGGGGGGGGGGTTCTGCTCTCCCCTCCTCCTCGCCCCCTGGGGTCAGCTTCATTTGAGACCAAACACATCCCTGATTCAACATCACGGACGATAAGAGAGTCACTTGGGAGGAGCATGGCCCCGTCTGGGTGTCAGTCCCAGGGTGACCGCGCGTCCACACACGACACAGGTGTCACCTACAACTTACCCGTGAGAACATGGCCCTTCCGGCGGAGACCCGCGTCTACCGCCAGGGATGGAAGAGGGTCCAGCTGGGGTCTGATCCTCAGCGGGTAACCTGGAGCAACAGGATGAGAGCGAGCGCGAGGGGGGGGTGCACGGCGCCAGGCGGAGAGAGACGGGGTGCCAGGTGAGGGGTGCAGGCCTTGGGCTGCACCTGGCTTTATCTGGCCATTCCAGTCCCCGCCCACCATTAACTAACGGCGGTGGGCACCGTTCCCGTGTGCCCTCTGGCCACCTGTCTGAGGCAGGGCCTCGCTGGGTCCCAGCCCGGCCCCACGGATTGTCCCCAATGCCAATGTTTGATTCGTTTCTTTTCCCCTTAGGCAAACCCCCCAATGCTTCCCTCTCCAGCCCGGCGCTCCTGTTCGGGGAGGTCTCAGCAGATGGGATGGAAAACCCCAGCTCCAGCCCGTTAGCTGCTGTGCTGTTAATTTGCTACATCTGGTCGCCGGGGATGGGACTTGCTCAGTTTTTATCTCCCCGAGCTTCTGCCTCGAGCGCCAGCCCCATGCGGTGAAAGGACACCGTAAATACTGCCAAGCCAAGCACACACGCGGCCAAGAGGGGAGCGAAATCAGAGTGGGAACGAAGCTGCCGCAGAAGCCTCAGGCGCATTCAGAAGCCAAATGTGGCCACTGGAACCCCAAGCGTTGCTGTGAGCGCAGCCGTGTCGGAGAGACGGGCAGAATGAAGCTGCAGGAGTCCACCGGCAGACCATGGCACGTCTGATCCCGGGCCAGTCTCAGCAGGGGGACCTGGACCCAGCCCAGAGACCCCTTCTCCTGCAGGGAGATCTTAGCTCTGGCCCCCCTCGCCGGCACCCCTCACTTCTGGACTCGGATTTCCCTTGGGATAGTGTCAACTCTCCTGCTTCTAAGGTCATGGTCGCTTTGGGGGCCTCTGGGGGAAAATGAGTTGGAAGAAACCTCCCGGACTCAGCCAGCATCGAGCAGATGCTGCTGCATGGAGCTGGCTAGGAGAGGGGTAGGGTGGGGGTGGGGTGAGGGGGGCGTGTGAGTGACAGACACTAACATTCATCCCCCTCATCTGGATTTGCTCCCATGCAGAGAAGGATTTTGGAGGAACCGATGGATTTACAGAGCCCGGACACTTGACAGAATTAATCTCAACCCGAGTGATGGACAGTCAGATGGCCAGATAGCCCCGGCGCGGGCTACCCCATAAGAAGTGATGCATCTCTTCCACTTCCCATTGTTAGCATGAGAACACAGCCTAGGTCCTACACAGAGGTACCGTTCCACAGAGACCCACCTCGCTGCGCTATAAGAAGGAAGGGGCTCTCTGAGGCACTGGAGATGGCTGGAGGATGCGACGCACTCAACAGCAGCCGTAGACCATCAAACTTTTTCCCCTAGTGGTTTAATTCCTCTCTGGGGGAATCATCTCTACGAGGCTGCCAGAAACCAGAAGATTGGAGCCTTTCCTCCAGCATTTTCATATTTCTGAGGATGCCAACACTACTGCAAACTCAACTGTGACACGAGTTTTTCTTTAGATTCTATTTTTAGGGTTTGAGTTTCTATACATATATCTCTATATTTATATATCTATAGGTTTCTATACGGCCATATCCACAGACACCCCATCTTTCTTGCGCGCCGTGTGGCTGTGGATATAGCTTTCGAGATACAACGATTAAGCCAAAGAATTTGTTGTAGGATTCTCCTTGCAACAAGACTTTCTAGAGCAATAATTTTTTGTGCCCAGACAAACTACTCTCGGGAAGTTTTGTACGAGCCACTGCCCTGCAGCCAAAACAATGAGACCTGTGGCATTAATTGTAGGGTTTAAGACATTGTGGGTTTTGGCATTTTCGTCTCTTTCCAACACTCTGGCGGTGAATAACAGTGGGAGATGGTGGTAAGTCTCTGCTTTTGCCTTTATATCCATCCTGTTCATTCTCCTTTTGCGACTAGAGCAGCCGTGGAGGGAGAGAGAAATCCAGCAGACAAGTGCAGAGAGGGGGCTGCTCTCCAGGCAGGAGGGAACGCAGCTGCTCTCCACAGCATCCGGAGATGTCTGGGGAGACATTTCAAGAACTCAGGTGTTTGCTTCTAAGGATGAAAGAATAATGATACTCTGCGTTGATGAGAAAAGGCACCTTCCAAGGGGCTTGGACTCAGGGTGTTTCATCCAACCCCAGCATACCTGGCCCCTCCGGTCTTGGTTCTTTTTCCTGTAGACAGATTTTGATATTTCTAACCAGATTTGTTTTCCCTTCTCTGTGCTCCTCTGTCAGTCATGGGCTGGGGTGGGGGGGAGTTGCTGAGGGAACTTGTTGTAACTTCCCCACTAGCTAGCGATCCATTCATCCCCATCTCCATCCCCAGCTGGGCATGGTGCTGTACAAAGACTGGCATAGGACGATGCACACAGCGTCTTGGGCTAATTCTATGGAGCAGGGACTCTCTTTTCATTACGCGTGTCCAGTCAGTGCCGGTGCACCAGGCGCTAAGCCCATACTAGGCACAATCACCAGAGTAGTCTGGCTACACACGCTCGCTGTATTGACACCTACAAACTGAGGCACTGTGTAGACACACGCCTACCCACAGCTCTCCAATACACACCACCCCTTGGTGTGTGCGCACTAGTTCTGCTTTCCATTTGGGAGCCTGGACACCCGTATTCACGGGTGATATTAACCATCCACTGTAGTGCAAGCCCTGCACTGACATTTCACACTACGTGTGTACACACACATGCAGACACACACACAGAGCAGCAGGTATACCGCGCTATGCAATAGCTTATGTAGATACACACAAAGAGACACAGACCCACATTTACGCCATATCATATGGGCCACAGGTGTGTGTTTGTCTGTTGTGTGTCTGTGGGCTGTGGGCTGTGATCGCTAGCTGCAGCGCGCGATGCGTGGGGATAGACGGGCGGGTGGGTGCATTAGGCTCTGTTCTATGTCCCCCCCCCAAACACACCCATCCCCCCAGCGGACGCACACTTGTCCCCGCTGGGAACTCCCATCCCTGCCGTTGCTGGGGGGCAGTGGCAGCTCCTTCCCCTCCCCGGCCGGCTCCGGGGGTGGCTTCTCTCTCCTCTGTTTTAATTACTGCCTAGTCCGGGCCTGTCAGGCTGATTTAGGGCTGGGGGGGGGGGGTTGCAGCACTTGACCGCTCTGCGTGGAACAGGCTGCTTCAGAGCACGGCCGGCCAGGACTTAGAGCCGCCTGGAGCCGGCACCCTGCCCCCTGGCATCTCGGAGCTGGGAACCCAGGGCTCTGCCCATACCTGGAGCCTGCCTCTGCGGCCGGGCCTGAGCCTTTCCCTCACCCACGCACTGGCTGAATGTCCTGGTTCTACCCCTTGCATCTGGGAGGGGAGTCAGAGCAGGGGGGGCTGGGAGCCAGGACTCCGGGGTTCTCTCCCCAGTGCGGGGAGGGGAGCGCGGTTAAGTGGTCAGAGCAGGGGGCTGGGAGCCAGGACTCCGGGGTTCGGTCGGCCCTGCGACGTGGCACCTTATCCCCGCTGTCCGCAGGGGCATCATCAACGTGGCCTCTTCCACCAACCTGCTGACGGACTCCAAGCACGTGCAGCTGGTGCTGGACCCCTCCCTGCAGCTGCTGAGCCGCCGGCAGCGGAAGCTGATCCGCCAGAACCCCGGCGTCCTGCACAGCGTCAGCAGCGGCCTGCAGAGCGCCATCCAGGAGTGCAAGTGGCAGTTCCGCAACCGCCGCTGGAACTGCCCCACCACCCAGGGGCCCCACGTCTTCGGCAAGATCGTCAACCGGGGTGAGGCTGCCGGGGGCTCCCGGCGGGGGCAGGGCTCGGAGCGGGGGCGCCCGGCCGTGATCGTGGCCAAGAGGAGGGGGAAACTGAGGCAGAGTAGGTGCGAGGCCCTGGCACACCCAGGAAGGGGCTCCAGGTGCCACGTGGCCCCCTCCTACCACGTGTTGAGGGCCCCGCCCCCGCGTGCCACGCCTCGTGGGTCACATACCCCCCCATGCATTGTGTCCCCCCCCATCCCCGTGGGTCACACGATTGGCCAGATAAGTGCCGCGATGTCACCTCTACTTCCCTGATTGGACGAGCTCCCCGGCCAGGCCTGCCCAAGGGATCCCCCAGCCCGGACTCCGTGGGCATTTCCCTGGGCTGGCAGCCAGGGCTCGGCAGGGGCAGGGCCTCAGGCCCACACGCCCAGAGCAGCCCCTGGCCAGTGGGGCGACTCCTCTGCCCGGGGGCTGCCAGCCTCAGCCCCGGTGCCGCCTCGGTCAGCGTTTTAAAAAACACTTTCCAAAGGACGGCCCCGTGGCCTAGTGGATGGCGCCTGAACTGGGCTCCCCGGACTCCTGGTATCAATCCATCCCAGCTCTGCCACCTTCCCTCTCTGCCCCACCGTTTCCCCTCCCGCCCCTCGCCTAGACTGGGAGCTCCCTGAGCTGGGCCGGGGTCTGTGCAGTGCCCGGCGCGACAGGCCCAATCCCGGCTGGGCTGTAACGCCCGCGATAACACCACGGCCCCTCTGTGGCGCGTGGGGGAGCTCGGTCGTACCCCCACCGAAGGGCAGAGCTAGCCTCTGCCAGGGTGAAAGGGCCGGTGACCCTGGGGGGGGAGGTTGGGCTCCTTTCTAAGGCAGAAATCCCACCCTGCGAGCCGGCTCCCCTGGCCCAGCTCTCTGCCATATCCAGCCCGGCCAGTCAGGTGCCCCAAACTCTGGGTCTCCCCCACAGGCCCAGCAAGCTCCCCTGCCCCCCACCAGCTCCTCCCCACCCAGCCCCCTGCTGCAGCCGCTCCCCCCAAGCCAAGCTCGTAATCACCCCCTGCTCACCTGCACAGGGACCCCCGCCTCCGCAGCAACACAACAGGGGCTGCAACTTCCTGCCACCTGCCCCTTCCACCTGGCGGCCGGGAGGAACCCCCCTCACTTCCCCTCACCGCCGCTAGGGGGAGCCAGGGAGCTCAGTATGCAAACGAACCTGGCCGCAGGTGGGAACACACCTTTCATTTCCCCCTTCACCTCTAGAGGGAGCCAGGGCGCTTCCCCGAGCTGGCACCAGGTGTTCCCTGCGCTGCACGGACACAGGGCAAGCCAGCCCCACCGTACTGCTGGGAGACAAAGTGACTCAGGTCTGGCCTGGCCCAGCCCCCCCGCCCCCCCGCCCGCCTCTGGAGTGAGCCCCTATCCTCTTGGCTCCCCCACCCCCCCAAGCCAGGCTACCTTTTGCACGGTGCCCGCTGCTGCGTGGGTGGGCAGTGTCTTGGGTGCCCTGCCAGAGGCAGCGGGTGCCCTGCAGCTCCTGCCCAGCTCGCCGGGACCACGCCCTGGGGCGCTCAGCGTCAGCCCGCACGGTGCTGGTGCCCTGAAGGCCTTGGTTCCCTGCCCCCAGGCTGTCGGGAGACGGCGTTCATCTTCGCCATCACCAGCGCCGGCGTCACCCACTCCGTGGCCCGGTCCTGCTCCGAGGGCTCCATCGAGTCCTGCACATGTGACTATCGGCGCCGCGGCCCGGGGGGGCCCGACTGGCACTGGGGGGGCTGCAGCGACAACGTCGACTTCGGCCGGGTCTTCGGGCGCGAGTTCGTGGATTCCAACGAGAAGGGACGGGACCTGCGCTTCCTGATGAACCTGCACAACAATGAGGCGGGACGGATGGTGAGTGTGCACGCGTGGGTGTACGGGCACGTGGGGGTGGGGAGACTGTGTGTGCATGTCCGTGTGTGTCCATGTGTGTGCATGTGTGTGTGTCCATGTGTGTGCATGCGTGTCCGTGTGTGCGTGTCCGTGTGTGCTTGCGTGTGTGCGTGTCCGCATGTGTTCACACGTGTCCGTGCGTGTGTGTCCATGTGTGTGCATGTGTGTCTGTGCATGTATGTGCATCCATGTGTGTGCGTGTGTGTCCGTCCATGTGTGTGCATGTGTGTCCATGTGTGTGCATGCATGTGTGCATGTCCATGTGTGTGCATGTGTGTCTGTGCGTGTGTGTGCATGTCCATGTGTGTGCATNGGGGGGTTCCCACGCTCGCTCTCTGCTCTGAGCCGAGCCAAGGCGGCGCTGGGCCCGCGGAACTCCCCGCCACTGGACCCGGCCCTCGGCGCACAGACCGGCCCCGCCCCGCCTTGGCCCTGAGGCGCAGGGGCCGGGCCTGGAGCTGCATTGAACCCGGGGGGGGGGCCGGGACCCCCACAAAAAACCCACACGCGGCAGTCCAGCATCACCCAGTATTGAAAATGCACTTTTATTGTTTTCCTTTCAAAACAAACTCAGAGAAGCAAACTTTGAAACTCACTCGTTGCCTCTTGGAACATAACTTCTATACAGTTCAAAAGTCCATCCCGTACAAAACATGCCACAGACAAGTTCAGCTTGGTGTTGCTTAAAAAGAATCATTTTATCCCCCCCCCCGCATTCTTTTCTTTGTTCCGAAGGACAACCTCGCTGTACAGGCTTCACACAAAAAATAAAACCCCCCACACAAAGGAAGATTCCTCACAGAGTCCACGCTTGCCATAGTTTCATTTTAAACTTTATTTTTTTAAAAAACCCAACAAAATAATAAATGGTTATTTCAGGATCATAAAAGGTAAAACTTAAAATAGAATATCTGCAACTGTAAACAAACAGAAGTATTGGACAAGGCTTTGAATGCGAATTTACAAGCGGAGAACTTTAAAAAAAAAAATCAAAGATCAGCTCTGGGACTGGATTATAGTTTATATAAAAATTAAAAACTGTATAGGTTTTCCCCCCTCCCCAGCTAAAATCTACAGGACTATTTTATACTCTAACCATAGTCTAAAAAGTCATACAACCTGCTATATTCTGTTATTTTCTTTACTCTTGCCCAGCTTTCATCATTTTTTTTGTAGTAATTTTTTAAATTTTTATTTTATACACTTTACAGCCTTCCAAGTTAATGGAAAAAACAAAACAAAAGTTATACTGGCTTTTTCTCTCTCACACATCTTTATTTTAAAATAACATCCAGTGGTTTTATTATTGGTAAAAACGTTTTTTTTCTCTCTACACAGCTCCCATTTTATTTACAGTTTTAAATTTAAATTTTGTGTATATTTTTTATTTTATTATTCCCTGCCCTCACCCCAAGTTTTAACATTTCATTTTAAACCTTTTGCAGCTTTGAATAGTTGCAGAAGCAGCTTTTTAAAAACGCGACAGTTCTTCTCTCTCACTTGAAATCTTTTGATTTAAAAACATAAAATGCCCTGGGGCCCCCTCCCCCAGATTTCACTCCCCCCCCAAATAATCTCACTTCATTGAATTCCCTCTCCCGCCCCAGGAGAGGAAGGAAGTTTAATACAAAAGAGAACCCTCCTCAGCTGAGCCAGGCAGCTGTGGCATGGGAGAGCAGGTCAGGAGTTTGTTTCTGCTTCTTTCCTCACAACTGTGCCATTCCCTGTGCCATCCCCGAGGGGGTGGGGGTGTTATGCCTTTGTGCGTTAAGAGATGTCAAACGATACAGTTTAATGGAAAGGGGCAGCGAGCGCAGGACCTCCAGCCCCCTCTGGTTTACAGCAGTCTTAGAAGGTCCCTCCCGGATGAGCATTCAACCATCAGCAATAGGGTGCTATAGCAGGGGGAGGCTGGAGGGGAGAAGTGGGGCCTGGTTTGTAAAGCCACCAATCCCCTCCCCTCCCCGGGGAGCCCACGCGTGGCAAGAGGCTCCTGGATCCTGTCACCTACGGGGTTTCTATTTAACAATGGAGACAAGAGCAGGGAGTGGGGAGGATGTTTGCTCCCCCCCAGATCTCCCCTCCCCCACAGTCCAAAATCTCAGCCAAGCAGAGCACAGGAGAGAACCCCCCAAGGTTCTACTATATACAAGCTAAGGTATAAATAGATAAATACCCCCCATACCATGCCGACATTACAGACACAGACAGCCTCCTCAGGCCAGCCTAGAGCAGCAGTTCTGGTAGTGAAAGGGGAGCTGGGTAGTGGGGGAGCAGAGTGGCTCAGGCAGGGCCCCCTGCCCCACCCCCAGACTCAGGAGTATGGCAGCAGCAGCAGCAAACTCAGCCTGAAGCGAGGCTCCCCCCGGAGCTCAGCTCCTCCAAACCCAAACGCCTGGTCTCTCCGCCACGCTGTGCTGTGCTGGGAAGGTGGGTGGAAGCAAGGCCAGGGTCTTGGCACATTCTAATTAAAGCCCCGAACCCCCACCTCTCCTGGGCCCTGCCCCTCGGCTGGCAGCAGGGTGCCCAGCTTTGTGCAGGGTGGGGGAGTCGCCAGGAACACTCCTGTGCACCCAACCGGGCGGGGCCCACAGGTGGGGGGAGGGGATCCTGGGATATTTTATGGGCTCTCCTTCCAAGCAGAACCAGGTCAGAGCTCAAGGCTACAATCTCCCTTGGCCCCAGGCTCCGCCCACTACCACTCCTTGGGCTCCCCAGGCTCCGCCCACTGCCACTAGTTCTCATTGGGAACTAGGAAGGTTGCGCGTGGTCAGGCTCGGAGGGAGGGTCACATTGAAAACAGCAGAATCTAACACTTAAAATGAGGTAGGTTTGGGTGCAGAGGCTCCTTGTGTCCATCGGGGGGGAGGGGGGAGCCCTTTTCTGCACGCGGCTCTCCCCAGCTCTGCTCCAGCAGCTGGTGCCTCCTTCACATGCTCACGGTGCTTTCGTTGACAGAACAAGAAATAAACCAAAACCCAAGCGAGCTCTGGCTGTCTCCAGAGAGCCGGGCTGGGAGGTTTGGGATTGTCAAGCTCAAGGAGTCTCTTTGTTACCTTGGTAAGTTAGCGAGCAAATATTATTCATTTTTTTGTTTTGTTTTGTTTTTTTTAAACAAACAGACTGGATCTGAGCTCCCCGTGGGTCCGATACCTCGGCTGCCCTGCCCCGGACTCCGAGCTGGAGCACCCCGATCGCCCTGCATCCGTCCAGTTATTTACAGTGAGCAAGGTGGACAGAGCAGGTTTTGTTGGTGCCATAGGCCCTGCCCTCCTCGCAAAACAAAGAAAACCCTGAGTTGCCAGTTCATCAGTTCCACTCATGGCGCTGCGGCCACCCACTCGGGGAGAGCAGCGCCCTGCCAGCAGAGGCCCAGGGCCAAGGCGCGCAGGGCTGGAGTGGCTAGGGAGAGAACCGAGGTCCCTGGTCTTTTCAATACGCCCTCCCTGTGGAAGTTAGTTGGACAGCATCCGATGGGTGTGAGCGAGGACCGGTGCCCCCTGGAGCCACCTCGCCTTTGGAACCGAAAGTGGCCTCAGCTGACCCACCTGCACCAACCTCACTTCCTGGGTTCCAGATGGGGCCGTTTCCCCTACGCCATCTCTGCTTCCCCCGCCCCCAGCATGGCAAAGGGGGAGGAGAACCCGCAGCAGAGGCCTCCTTGCGGCAGGGGCTGCCTGCGACTGGTGACCCCGTGGCGGCTAGTTCATCCATTTCCTGCAGTTCCAGGCTCCGCAGTGGCAGGGGATTTTATGCTGATCGTCTTCAAAGTCAAACTGGTAGTCGTAGGTCAGCTGGGGGCAAGAGGGGCAGAGTCACACAGCCAGCAATGCCCTGGCAGTCACGCCACCGGCTGCCAAGCCACATCACCCCTGCAGCCCCCCTCCTAGCACATCTGCGGGAGGAGGGGGCCTGGTGTAGCCCTGCCCCCTCCTGGCCCACCCAGACTCTGCTCTGATTGCGGGGCCGGCGCCTTCCCCAATGCTCTGAACAGCTCAGGGGTGAGCCTGTGAGGCTGGCACGCGGTGGGGGGGGGGGGCAGATCCTAGTTCTGTTCAGAGGAACAGCAGGGGGGTGCTGCTGGGGGTGGGGCAGGGTGACCTGCAGGGCAGGGGCTGAGCCAGGAGGCAGCACTAACCACACGCCAGGAGCCCCTAGGCCAGGCTGGGAGCACACCCAGTCCCCTACCTCCTCCCCTTTGGGAATCCGGCGGCTGGAGATGATGATAATCTTATCTTCCTTGTCGAAGGTCACGACCTCAGCCACACAGTTCGGGGCGCACGAGTGGTTAATATACCTGGCAGGAAGGCAGAGAGGAGGGCATCAGAGTGGGGATGTGGGGACAAGGGGCAAGCCCAGGTGAGGGGTCAGGCCCTGCGTTCCCCTCTCCCCGCAGCAGGCACAGCTTGGGGGACTTGATACATTGAATGCCAGATACCCATCGCGCAGCTTGGGAGGGGAGAAAGGGTGCCTGACAGAGTGGGGTGGCTGGAGCCAGAACTCCTGGGTTCTCTTCCCAGCTATGCCACTGCCAAATCCCTTCCTCACTCTACTTGGGTTTCCAAGTTCCCCATAGCCCCCGGATCATGGGGCTGACGTGGGTTCAGAGGGCGGGATGTGACTGCGCTCACCCAACGGCGCAGGTACCCCTGTGCGCTGGCCTTTCAACCGGAGATCGCGCCAGACTTGAACCCAGCACCTTCCAGATTGTAGGCGGGTGCCATAATCCCTCAGCCACTCCCGTCCGCACAGCAGGAGGCTGGGAGTGTGTGTGTGTGTGGGGGTATGGTCAGTGACTGCAGAACATCCGGCTGAACAAAGCTACAGGGGGCAAGCGGCTCCCAAGGGTGCATTTGCCCCACACCCTCACCTGGCTGGGCCCCCCGTCAACGTGGCGTCGATGACGTGTTCATTGTTGATGCGGAACATGTAGATTCCTCGGTTCTGGGGTCGGAAGAGCAGAGACAGCCAGTTATGCAGCTGCAGGGGCAAGGGTGTCCCTGGGAACAGCCCGGGCTCTGAGCCTGCAGGGTGCTCCAGCCTCCCCACCCCACCCCCCCCGGCCCCACCCCTCACACCTGCTCCTCGTAGATCTTCTCGCGCCGGTTGGCCACCTCGTTGCGGATGATGGTGCCGATGTACTCGATGACCATGGTGTGCTTCTCCAGGTCCTTGGCAGCGTAGAGCCCCAGCCCCTGGATGCGGGAGCGCGCCAGGTACACGTTGTTCTTCCACTCGGTCTTGAGGCGGCGGTACTGCGAGGACTTGGAGTGCACGAACTGCTTGCTGTAGGGCGTGTTGGTCTCACCCGTGAAGGTGCTCTGGTAGGCCTTGGACATGCTGGTGCTGTTCAGGGTGTGGGGCCTGCGACAGGCGGAGAGCATGGGCACGGCGGCAGTGGGGCAGATGGGGGTGGGGGGAGGGACCAGCACTGACCCCCACCCCTCAGCACATGGGAGAGCCCAGCCCATTGGGGCCCAGTTTGCAATCCCCTCCTCCCCGGCCCAGCCCCAGGCCTGGGGAATCCCAGCTCCAACCCAGGCCAGGTGGCCCCCCGCAGGAAATGGCCCTCCTCCCCCTCCCCCGCTAACCGTTTGTAGTGGGTGAGGATCTTGGGCTCGGAGCGGGCGCAGCCGGTGGGGTTGATCATGAGCGGCAGCTCCATCAGCGGGTGGCGCCCATAGCGGAACAGGTAGTTCTGGCAGCTCTCCACGCCAGGCAGCTGGGAGGGACCAAGCAGAACCCGCCGTGGGTCGGCTGCCAGCACCACAGTCCTGGTGCCTGCAGGGGACCCACTGAAAAGGACGAGCCCTGTTCCGCACCCCCGTCCCCTCGGGGTGCTTCCCTGAGTGTGCCCAGCTGGCACCGGCACCGGCACCGACCCCTGTGCTGGGCCAGGGTCCCCGGGGGAGTCCCGGACGACGTGGTTCCGAGCGTATCGCCGGGTGCTGTGTCCCTCCCACCTCCAGCCTGCCCCTCCCATCGGGTGAGGGGTTCAGGGCTCCCCTCCGGTACATACGGACTCGGCGATGCGCAGCACCGCGTGCACCGTGAGGCCAAAGAGCTCCTCGCCCTTCAGGTACTCGGGGAAGAGCCGCAGCATGTCTGCCTCCTTCCTCATGGCTGCCACCGGCTCAATGATGCGGTTCCAGACGGCTGGGGAGGGAGGGAGGGAAACATGAGACTTGGCTTCCTGACCTGCTCCCCGCCAGCCCCCCTCACCCTCAGCAGTGATTCCCGGTGGCCTGGCAAACAAGCCCAAGGCATCAGCTCCCCCACCACTGTGAAATGCAGCCACCTCTGGGGCGGGCTGCAACAGCAGGTTAACAGCCACAGAATTATGCTGCCAGAGACGGGTCACCCAGTGCTCCAATGCAGCCAGCTCTAGGGTGGGACACAGCAGCTGTTTATACACGGATCCCCCCCAAGGCCGAGCCGGGCCCAGTCTCACCCTGTGGCGAGGAGTCGGTGAAGACCAGGTCCTCCAGGCCCTGCTCGATGACCTGCACCACGAACTCGGGGCGCCCGTTGTTCTCGCAGATGGTGCAGCGGTAGCAGCAGCGGCGGTTGTTGGTGCGCAGGCTCCAGTAGATGCGGGTGGCCTCGAAGCCCACGGGGTAGAGGGCTGTGACGCTGTGGAAGTCGCCCATCTGGTGGGGCAGCAGCTGGCCGATGGCATGGAAGAGCAGGCCGCCCACGCGGAACATGTGGAGGCGCTCGCCGCGCTGGATGATGCTGGCGATCTGCTTGACCTCGTCGCGCTCGATGTAGACGCGCCGGAAGACGGTGAAGGTGCTGAGCTCCTGGTCGCAGGGGCCTTTGAGCTTGTGCAGCGGGCACAGCATGGTCTTGTCCTTGAAGAACATGCACTTGGCCCGGATGGCGCAGGCGAAGTGGTAGACGCTGGGGCAGCGGATGCGGTTGCAGCTGTTGGTGGCCCCCGTCTTCTGGCACAGGGAGCACTTGGTGAGCAGCCCACGGTGCAGTGCCCCCTCCACGTTGATCAGCGCCCCGCCCTGCGTCTCGTACACCTCACTGGACCACAGGGCGCAGTTCAGGTGCACCCAGAGGTCCAGGTCAAGGTTGAGGAGGCGGGCGGGCCCATCGGTGGCACCATCCCCCTCCTCGTGGCAGAAGCAGCACTTGCGCAGATCCCGGGGCACCTTCTCGGGCCGCAGGGTGGTGCCCAGCTTCTCGATGAACTCGGAGATCTCCTTCTCGCCGTCCTGCTTGGCGCCGCCCTTCTGGATGGTGATGAGGAAGCGGAGCCGCTTCCACCGCACCCCCTTCCACTTCTTGAGCCGGGGCCGGGGCTCCTCTCCCTCCTCTGGGGGCCGCGAGCGCTGCTTGAGCTTGGGCGGCGAGCGCGCCGCCTCCTCCTTGGAGGGCGGGGAGAGGGCTGGCGGGGAGGGGGGCGCGGGGGCCACCTCAGGGGGTGCCTCTGGGATCCTGTCCCCGTCGGCGGGGCTGGCAGGGGAGGGGACAAGGGGGGACAGGGGAGGGGACGGCTCCTGGGTCAGGATGGAGAGCTGACGCACGTCCAGGTTGGAGACGTTGTTCACGTAGCAGTGCTGCACGGCCTTCTCCAGGCCCGGGCTCTCCTGGGGGCACAGAGCAGGGCTGATCAGAGCGCGGCCGCAGGGGCGGGGCCCAGCGCTTCTCAGCGCCTCCCCCCCACCCCATAGCCAGCCAGCCTCCCTGGGGGGACTGGGGGGGCTCACCCAGGAGATCAGCCCAGCCAGAGGCTGCCAAGCCAGAGTGCGGCTGGCCCTGTGCTTTGACACCCCCCCCCGATTCCGGCCCCGGGCCAAGAGATGCCCACCCCCCCGCGCCTGAGAAGCCCCCTGCCGCGCGTCACGGACCTGTTTGAGCAGTGTCAGGATATCCAGCTCGTTCTTGAGGCTGTACCCCGGCAGCATGGCATCAAACTGCTTCAGCCACTCGGTGCCAGCATCGGGGGCTTTCCCTGCCAGTGCCGCCCTGGCCTTGCCGCCGAGCCCACCTACGAGAGAGACGGGTCCCCATGGCTGCACCGCAGGCTCCCAGCGCCCGGGCGGGGGGGATGGAGAAGCCCTCTGTCCACAGGGCTCCTCCCCCCGCGAGGGGGTCCCAGGGTCTGCCCGATACTCACCAGCCCCGTCCGTCTCCACCTTCTTGGCCTCAGGCCCGGAGCCCCGCACCGGGCTCTCGGGGAACAGCACCTCGTAGGAGCTGGGGATCTTCACGCGGAGCAGCTCGGCCACGGCCACCATGACGCCGTTCAGGTTCTGGGGCAGCAAGAGGCTGGGTCAGAGACGCCAGGGCAGGACCCTGCTCCCGAGCTCTCCGGGGCAGGGCCCGGCGAGACGGTGCCAGGGGGCTCTCCGCATGGGCCGAAGGGAGCCCCGGCCCTCCCCACTCCCCCCACACGCGGCGCCTCCCCCACCTTAGCAGCTGTGGCCGAGACGGTCAGCATGACGGAGACTTCGCTGCCTTTCCCCTTCTCCCATGCGACGCCCTGCGCCAGGGCCACCTTCCCGCCGTGCTCCTCGGGGGGCCTTGGGTCAGGGAACACTGAGAGCAGGAGGAAAGACAGTTTAGGTGTGTGCAGCGCCCACCCCCAGCTTCCAGGGACCCCCATGCACCCCCCAGGCCACCCCAGCCACGCCAAGAGGACATGCCTCCTGGTCCCTCCCTGGGTATCCAGTCCACTTCATAGGGTCCCCCCATGCACGCTGCCCCCAGCCTCCAGGCCAACCCAGCCCACACCCCAGGGCCCCCTATACACACTGCACCCAAGCCAACCCAGCCCTTAAAGGGGCACTCGCCCACGGGGATATCCTCCCCCCAGCTACCCAGCCCACCCACCCCTACCCCTGCCCGTGCCCACCTGGGATGCTGGCCCTGGGGATGATGGGGATGACGGGCGACAGCACCCGCTCCGGCAGTTCCGGCTTCACCTCGGCCAGCAGGGGGAAGCGGGGCGGCTCCTCGCCCAGGACGCTCTCTGGGGACGAGGCGGGAACGATGCTGTCGGGGGAGTCGCTCTCCTCATCGCTCTCCATCCTGAGAGGGGGGACGTTGGTGAGACACCGCAGACCAGGGACCCCGCTGCCATCACTCATGAGAGCCTGGGGGGCCATTGCCCCTCCCCCACTACACCCAGGAGACTCCCCACAACCCTAGCCCCCCCCCCCAGTACAGTGCTTGGCATGGCCAGGGGACAACCCCACCCTCCCCAAGGGAACTGGGGAGGGGCAAAGCAACGGCCCAGCCCAGGACGGGAGCCCACCCCTGGCCCAGCTGGCTGCTCCCCCAGCCCCTCACCTCACGTCCTCGGTCTGGTTGTGCGGGGGCGTGGGCAGGGCTGCCAGCAGGTCCAGGCTCTTCACCTCCACGGCTGGCGCGTCTGGGCGAGGGAAGGAGGGCGAGGGTCAGGGAGCACCAAGGCCTGGCACCAGGAGCCAGACGCTGTCCTGCCATGGGCATGCGGCCCAGCACATCAGCCCCGCCCCCGGCCCTACAACTCCGCCCCCGTCAGCCCCACCCCCAGCCCCACTCTCCCTGGCAGAAGCTCCTCCCACATCCCATCCGTGCTGCTTCTGGGTTGGCCAGCAGGGGGCACCGAGTACCCACACGACCCCCCCCCAGAGGTCATCGCCCCCCGCAGACACTGCTCCCCTGGGGAGGGGGCAGGTTGCCAGCTCCAGCCTGGGCCCCAGCGGTGGGACTGGGCATGTAGCCCTCGCTCGCCTTACCCTTCCGGCCTTCGGCTTCCCGGGCCTGGTCCGGCTCCTTGGGCTGCTCGGCCAGCTCCTCCGAGGAGGTGACGCCGTTCACCATCTTCTGCTGCACGGAGGGGGGTGGGGTGGGGGGCAGCGAGGAGGGCGGGGTGGGCGGGTTGCTCAGGTTGTTCTGCCGGAGAGGATCCATCATGGATGGTCACGGTCAGGCAGCATCCCGCCCCGCCCCTCCCTGCCCCCAATCCCTGCCCCTCCTGCCTCCCCCCGCCCCCCCCAAGCGGGTGGCTCCGCTCTGTTTGTTCACCCACAGATGGGGAGACTGAGGCACGGGGCCTTGCCCACGCTGGGGCGGGCGGTACCTTGGTGAGCAGCTGGGTGTAGTAGTCGGGGACGCTGTCCAGCACGGCGCTGCCGAACGCCCCCTTGAGCTGGTTCTTGCCGTTGATGGGGCTGCTGCCGAAGGGCGCGAAGAGGCTGAAGTTGGCCGTGATGGTGGGTTCCACCAGGGGCAGCAGGGAGAACTCCTGTGGGGGGAGGGGGGAGAGATGCAGTCAGGATGGGACACCCCCGAAACTGCCCAAGCCATGAACCTGTGGGCAGCTTCTCCCCTCTGGGCTGGTACAGACAATGGGGGACCCCCCCCACCCCGCATTCCCTCTCTGTTTGTACGTCCATGTGCAGAATGAATTTAGTTATGGGCACCAACGTGGAGGTGACACGCACAACAAAAATCATGTGGTGGGGGTGGGGCCGAGGGATGAGGAGTGCTGGAGGGAGCTCAGGGCTGGGTGCAGGGGGTGACGGTTCCCACTAGGGGTGAAGGCCCTGGGATGGGGATGAGGAATTCAGAGTGTGGGACGGGTCTAAGGGCTGGCACAGAGGGTTGGGGTGGGGTGGGGGGCGGGGATGAGGGGTTTGGGGTGCAGTCTGCCCAGGGGCTGTGGTGGGGAGAGAGGACTCTCCCCAGCCCCCTCTCGCTGCAGCAGCTCGGGGCCGGGGGAGAGGTGCCTTTTCCCGGCTGTGGCAAGTCCGGGTCAGGTCCACGCTGGGGCCGGCGGGGAGAAGTGTCCCCCCCCGCCCCCAGCCCCTGCACACAGCTTAATAGGCAGCTGCGTAGTCGCGCAGCTTAGAGCGAATTTAGCCCCCCACCCCACCCCCGCATTGGGCCCCCCTGGCGTGCGACCCAACCAGACCAGGAGGCCTTGGGAGACCCAGTCCCAGCCCCTGGAAATGGCAGGGCCAGGTCGGGCTACGCGAGGTGCCAGGGGGCGAAGGCAGGTACCTGCTTCAGCTGCTTCATTAGGGCCTCGCTGGATTTGAGCCCATCCTCCTTGCGCAGCTTCTTGCGGGAGGCGGCCACCCGCTCCCCGCTCTTCTGCGCCCGTTTGGGCTTCGGGGCCGGAGGCTTCTTGCTGGCGGAGGGATCCTGTGGGGAGAGGGTGAGTCGCGGGGCTGCCTGCTGCCCCACAGGGCAGGGGCTGGGTGCGTGTCCTGCACACCACTGGACTGACGCCCCCACCCGCCGTACACCCCCACACACACCCGGTATGGCCCCCGCTCACCTCTCGGCCAGGGGGAGCTGCCTGCAGCCTCTGCTCCAGCCCCGAGAGCTTGCCCTCGCTGTGCCCGTTGACCTCGGCGCGCAGCCCCTCGGCGGAGCGCTGCGACGCCAGCTGCACGTTCTTGGCCCGCAGCAGCTTCTGCAGCAGCAGGTGCCCGGCCTCAGACCTGGCGCCCGCCAGCAGCTGGCTGCCCATCAGTAGATTGTTGGCCGGGGCGGGCGCCGGATCCCCGTTGGCCTCGCGTTTCACAGCCTGGCCCCCGCCCAGCACGCACTGCGCCGTCTCCTCCTTGGGCTCCTGCTTGATGCAGACCCCGGGGGCCTGGGCTGGCAGGGGAGAGGCCTGTGGGCCTGGCCTTTCTACCCCCTGCCCGTTGACTTGACTCCCGGCCGGTGGCTTTCTCGATCCATCCGTGGGCTCCATGCTGGGAGAGGAGTGGGGACCCTGTGCTGCCGGCTCCCAGTGGCCAGGGGTCCTGGCAAAGGACTCCTCCCCTGTTTGGCTGGGGGGAAGCTTTGGGACCGTGGGCACCGGCTCCGCCAGGAGGCTGTTCTGGGTGGGCGTCAGCCTGTGCTCGGGCTGTGCCCCGGGGCTCTGTGCCACACTAGGCGGCCTGACCAGGGTGGGCGGGGAGGCTTCCTTTGGCTCTTGGGGGCTCTGTTCCCGGCTGGGGCGGGGGTGCTGCTGCACAGAGCCCAGGCTCACCATGCTCATGGGCGGCTGGACCGGGGCAGCTGCTGGTGGGGCAGAGAGTCTGAGCACCCCCTGCTGGGGACTCCGTCCCGCCAGCGCCGTGTGCACCAGCTCCGCCAGCGGCTGCTGGGGGGCACTCAGCGGCACTCTCTGCTGGCCGGCGGACGCCTGCTCCATGACAAACCCTGGCTGCATCTGCTCGGCAGCAACGGAGGGGCCGGCTGGCCGGACCTGGAACACTGTCCCCGGCTGCCTCGGTTGCTGGCGCACCATGGAGGCCTGCAGGGCTGAGGGCGGGGGCGGCCCCTGCTCGACGGATGCCTGGGCCTGCCCCGGGAAGGGGCTGGCCTGTCTCAGCGCCTGGCTCTGATGCAGCAGGGTCTGCTGGTGGCGTTGCACCAGGAAGGCCTGGAGCTGCTGCTGCTGCTGCGGGGTGAGGTGCCGCAGCTGCGGGTTTTTGGAGATGACGCCTTGCAGCTGCGCTCGGATTTGGCCCATCACGGGAGCGGACACCTGGCTCAGGATGCTCTGTGCATGGGACACCTGCGGGACCAGCATGCTCTGCTGCGGCTGCCCCACCAGCCCGGCCTTGTGCTGCCCCGCTGGGCTCGGCAGCCGCTGGCCCGCCAGCCCTTTCGCTTGCTGGTCTACGCTTTGTGCTGGCGGCTGGCCCACAATCCTTTGCGGCGGCGGCAGCTGGACCATGATGCTTTGCCCCTGGCTCGTCATGCTCCCGGGCTGCTGTTGCGGTTCTGCCCCTGAGCTCGGCGGGGCCAGCAAGCGAGGCCCCTGGGCAGGGTCCGAGTGCGGCTGCTCTGGCCTCATGGTGCCCCCCAGCTGCGCCAGCCCCGCGCTGTTCTGCAGCGGTGGATGAAGCAGGTTGCCTTGCTGCAGGCCCCCCTGCATTCGCTGCAGGGAGCTCGCCATGGTCTGCTGCGGGGAGGGCAGCGAGCGGGGCTGCTGCTGCTGCCCCGGCTCGGGCTGGTGTTTCTGCGGCTGCTGCTCTCCGCCCGGGGGCACCAGCTGCTCCTGGCTGGGCAGTGCCAGGGGATTGAGGTTCTGAATGCCCGGCTGCTCCTGAGGGCCCATGTGCGGCTGCCCCCCGAGGTCCTGGCTGCCCGGCCCACCCACAGCGGCCGACAGCTGAACCGGATGCTGCCCCCTGCCCTCGGCACCCTCTGGGGGCAGCACAGCGCTCTCTGCCCCTCCCTGCTGCTCCTTGGCGGCCGTGCCCTGCGGGGCTGGCTGAGCTCCCTGACTCAAGTGCAGCATGGAGGGGGACTGGCCCAGGGCCCCATGCTGTGGAAAGTGCTGGATCTGCTGCTGGGCGGCCTGCCCCTGCCCTTGCCCCTGCCCCAGGAGGCCCGGCTGGGCGGCCTGCCCCTGCCCCTGCCCCAGCAGGGCCGGATGCTGTGCTAGAGAGCTCTGCTGCTGCTGCTGGGTCAGCAACGTCCGTGACTGGCCCAGAAGTCCCGCCTGCTGCTGCTGCGCTGGCGATAAAATCAGCCGGTGGCCCATGAGGCCGTGAGTTTGCTGCACCAGCTGCGGCGAGCCCAGCACCCTCTGCTGGTGGGGGGCTAACAGCACCTGCCTCGGGGGGGTCTGGTGGCCCGCGACGCCCTGATGCTGCAGCATGGACACCTGGGAGTGCCCCATCATCCCCGGCTGCGGCGAGAGCGGCTGGACCAGGATCCCCTGCTGCTTCGGAACCATGGGCTGCCCCCCACTGCCCTGCTGGGGAGCAGGGGGCTGCGACACCTGTCCCAGCATGCTTTGCTGCTGTTGCGACACCTGTCCCAGCATGCTTTGCTGCTGCTGCGACACCTGTCCC
>NC_048313.1:12719223-12750637 GCF_013100865.1 Trachemys scripta elegans
CCGCCACAGCCATCCCCAGTGCCACCCACCACACGCCAGCCCAGCCCTCCCGCCCGCCACAGCCATCCCCAGTGCCGCCCTGCTGCCCACCACACGCCAGCCCGGCCCTTCCACCTGCCATAGCCGTCCCCAGTGCCGCCCCCCGCCCGTCACACGCCAGCCCGGCCCCCACGCCTGCCACAGCCGTCCTCAGTGCCGCCCACCACACGCCAGCCCGGGCCCCCAGCTTTGCCCAGTCCGCCCCCGCCCCATCACACGCCTCTACCCAGACTTGCGCCCCCTGCAGGCGAAGGCTGTCCCCCCCCCCCCCCCCCCCCCTTCTCCCCTCTGTGTGCCCCCCCCCAGCACCCCCCCACCCCCCAAGCCCCCACCTGGTCCAGCTGCTTCTGGATCTTGCTCTGCTGCTCCGTCACCAGCTTGAGCTTCTCGGCGTCGGCCTCGGGGAACTCGCGACCGGCCTTCTTGGCCGTGCGCTGCTTGGCGCACAGGGCCTTGCGGGACTTGCGGTGCACGCCGATCTGCTCCTCCAGCACCTTCAGCTGCATCTGCAGGAGCTGCTGGGTGTGGAAGAGCCACTCCTCGTACTGCCGCTGGTCGGCCTCGTCTGCGGAGAGGGGCACTGGGGTGGGACAGAGCCGGGGAGACGCCCCCCCCAGACACTGCCCCCCCCAGCCAAGATGGTCCCCCGTGCCCCCCACCGGGTCACTGGGGCTCAGAGAAAAACCAGCATCTCCATTCACAGTCAAGCCCCACAGCAGCACCCCATACAACCCTCCAAATGAACCCCATCCTGGCAGGGGGCCCCCACGCTGGACCCCCCCCACCAGCTACTTACTGATGATGCCCTGAGCGAAGGTGGGTGGGTTGGGGCGGGTCTGAGATGGGTCGCTGCCACTTCGCTCCTAGGAGAGACGGAGAGTGTTTATGATGATGTGCGCCTCCCCCACCCACACAGGTTATTCCCCCCTCCCCCCGGTGCCACACGCTGTCCCCTGCCCGCCCCAGCCCCACACGCTGCCCCTCACACGGACACCTCCCCCTTGCAGCCTCCATGGCCGTCCAGACGTCCGTGACTCATCGCACCCACGAGCCCTGGCCCGGCGGAGGAGACGCCTTGGTGCTGGGTATTTGCTGGGCAAGGCAGCATGGGGGCTCCCCGGGGCAGACAGCCACGTGCTCACCTGTCCGCTCCCAGCTGGGACGTGGTTCTGCATTTCGGCCGCGGCCGTGGCCCCCGAGAGCCGCTGAGCCAGCAGGGACACCTGTTGCCTTTGGAACCAAATCGAGAGAGAATGAGCCAGGAACCACTCCTGCCCTGCCCTCAGCTGCCTGCCCGCCCCCCTCCCACGCGTGCTCCCCCCTTACCTGTTCATCCCAGGGGCCACCCCAATGCTTCCCTGAGCCATCACCTTCTTGATGCCCTTCAGTGCCACCATCTTCGCCTTGGCGATGGGGTCCATGATGTCCTCGGCCGCAAACTTATCCAGGTCTGCGAGGAGAGAGAGTGTCAGCCAGAGCCCACTGCAGGGCTCCCACCAAGCCGGGCCAGCTGCTTCCCCATGGCTAACGCCCACCAGGCTCCCAGCCCGCAGGAGGAACGGCCACCCCCCTGCGTGGGAGTCTCAGTGCTCCCAACCCAGAGGGGTGGTGCAGCTAACAGACGTAGCTAGAGGGTGCCAGCTGCCAGAATCCATGCTTGGCGGGCTGTCATGTTGTTGACTTGAACTGGGACCGTATAGATCATGGTTGCAAGCAAGGTCCTGTAGTGGCACCAAATCTCGTATAAAGGGGGTCAAATGAGGTATCTAAGACAAAGTTATGGTTGCTGGTTAGGATTATGCTGTCTATATGTGTGTATCAATTTCGTAGTTGAAGTTATGAATATTGGCTCTACACTGTCTGTATTTCAAACTTATGCTATGCTTCTGGGAAACATCCCAGACAAACTGGTGTTAGCTCTGCCTAGCCTGCTTGATGGCCCATTATGGACCATCAGCTACAACTGACCCATTGAGAGAAGGTAAATACGCTCAGCAAAGTATGCAGAGACTGGCCCATGTGACTCCAGACTCCATTTTGCTGTAATTTTCCACAGTAAGGACAAAGAGGTGTTCTTACACCTGGAAAAGACTATAAAAGGCTGATGCCTCATCTCTATCTTGTCTTCAATCCTGCTTCTTACCTCTGGAGGGACTTTGCTACAAACTGAAGCTCTGAACAAAGGACTGAGGACCCATCCCAGATGGGGATGTTCCAGAGACTCGATTTTGAACCTGCAGTTTATTCTATCCCTGCTACAAGCCTGAACCAAGAACTTTGCCATTACTGTATGTAATTGATTCCATTTAATCAATTCTAGCTCTCATCTGTATCTTTTTCCTTTTATGAATAAACCTTTAGATTCTAAAGGATTGGCAACAGCGTGACTTGTGGGTAAAATCTGATTTGTATATTGACCTGGTCTAGGGCTTGGTCCTATGGGATCAGGAGAACTTTTCTCTTTTACTGGGGTATTGGTTTTCAGAACCATTTGTCCCCATGACAAGTGGCACTGGTGGTGATACTGGGAAACTGGAGTGTCTAAGGGAATTGCTTGTGTGACTTGTGGTTAGCCAGTGGGGTGAGACCAAAGTCCTCTTTGTCTGGCTGGTTTGGTTTGCCTTAGAGGTGGAAAAACCCCAGCCTTGGGCTGTAGCTGCTCTGTTTTAAGTGATTTGTCCTGAATTGGCACTCTCAGATGGGTCCTGCCAGAACCGCATCGTTACGGGCCCAGGCGGGGATGGAGCTGCTCCCCACGGCTCGAGCGGGCAGTTGGCACAGGCCCCATCCATGCTCATGTGGGGGGCAGGGAACAGGACGACTCCCCAGCAGTCTGGCACTTACCCCCGTGCAAGCTGTGGAGAGGTGCTCACCCCAAGCACGCCCCACCCAGGTTGGACAGGGTCACCCCTCAGCTTCCCACTCTCGTTCAGTCCTTGGCCAGTCAGCTGTGGTCGCCCAGTGCCAAGGGGATGCTCCTCCGAGACACGCTCCCTTCAAACGGCTTTCCCCAGCTGCGGGGCCAGATCCGAACCCAGGACCACAAGATGTGCCATCCTCTCGCCCCCACTGGCACCTACCTGTGTCGGGGAAGAAGCTGTTGGCCAATTGCTGCTGTTGCTGCTGCATGACGAGCTGCTGGGGTTTCATGCCCATGGGGGTCGGCTGCACCCCAGGTATCTTCTGCACCAGCTGCTGGTTCGGCTGTGGGGTCAGCGCCGGCTGGACGCCGTGCTGGGCCGCGAGGACGTGGGGCTGGGGCTGCGCCATCGCCATGTGTGGGGCCAGCACCTGGCCCTGCTGGGGTCCCACCACCCGCTGCTGCTGAGTCATTAGCTGTTGGGTGGGCACCAGGTTCTGCTGCCTGGCGATGAGGCCCAGCTGCAGCTGTTGCTGGGGCCCCACCAGGCGGGGAGCCTGCCCGTCTGGGGGCTGGGCCGGCCCTGCAGGGTGAGCCAGTACGGAGTGCTGCTGCTGCACAGTCTGGAGGTGCTGGGCACCCCCCGGCAGGTGGGCCGACATCTGCTGCTTCTTCTGCAGCTCCTTCTTCTCGTGCTCCAGCAGGTCCTCGATGAGCAGGGGCAGCTCGCTGGCCACCAGGGAGCTCTCCATCTTCTCCAGGTCGTCAGCCTGCGAGTGCTGGGCGTTGGCCAGGCCCAAGGCCCCTCCACCCAGCTCCAGCAGGGCAGGGCTCTGGCCGGGTGCCAGCCCGCGCCCCGGGGCGGCGTAGGGGCCCTTGTCTGAGCCCGAGGTGGCAGCTTGGCCGTTGTTAGGGAAGGGGGCTGTGCCGAGCCGCACGGGCCCCGCTCCAGCACTCAGCAGGTTCTGGCCAGACTTGAGGGTCAGGCCTAGGGAGGCAGCCATTTTCTCGGCCCCCTGGAGGGCCTCTGACTTGACGGGGACTGGGAGGCGGTCAGAGGCGCCAGTGTTGAACTGACAGGGGGATGTCTTCAGGCAGCCTTCCTCCAGCTTGGGCTGGATGCTGGACGGCAGGGAGGCCGGCTTGGCTTCCAGGATGCTGGCCTGGGCCTTGAAGGTTGGGTGGGGAGCCGGTGCCGTGCTGGAGGGGCAGGGGGTGGGCGGCAGCCCCTCCCTGGGGGGTGCCAGCTCCTTGGGCTCCCCGGGGCCCTTGGGGCAGGGCCCAGCCGGCTCCCTCTTGAGCAGGGCCTCGCGCTCGGCCTTCTCGTTGGCTGACTCCACCAGGCGCAGGTGCTCGTTGAAGATGTCCTTCTTGTCGCCTGTGTCCAGTTCGGGGTCGGTGTAGGCCAGCAGGTCGAACTCATCGCCGTTCAGCAGATCGTCCAGGTGGGGGTCGTTGGTCTCCAGGTTGTCCAGGTTGCCCAGGTCGTCGTCCCCCTTGGCCACGTCCGGGTCCAGGCTCAGGTTGGCCAGGTCGTCGTCCTCCAGGTCCTTGTGGGAGTCGAAGTCGTCGTCCAGGTCAGGCTCCACCGGCACCTCGCACGGGAGCCGCCCACCCTCCAGCGCCAAGTGGCTCTTGCTGGGAACTGGAGCCGGGACCGGAGCCAGCGGGGGCTCCATGGCGGGGCTGTCCTTGGGGCCATCGGGACGCAGGCCGGAGCCGGAGGATGACAGAGGGCGGGGTGGGCCATGCTGCAGTTCCAGGCCGCTGGGAGGCGGGGGCACCGGAGGGCCGCTTTTGGGGGGAGGCTGGTGGCTCCGCTCAGCCCCCTGCGGGGAAGTAGCGGAGGGCGGCAGAGGGGCCGGCAGCTTCTGGGGCTGCAGGACTGGGGCTGGCAGAGGCATGACGGAGGCACGCAGGGCCTGGCTGGAGCTCTCGTCGCCGGGCAGGAAGAAGCGTGGTCTGGCTGGGGGGCCCTGCTGGGCAAAGGGGGAGCCCATGCCCCCGGCTGCCCCCTTCTGGGCGTTGTGCCGCAGCTCAATGAATTGGGCCCCCACGGCGCCGGGCGAGGACGGGATCTGCTCGGCAGGGCCCGTCATGCGCCCAGCCAGGCCCCCCAGCGCCGGCCGGCTGAGCTCATGGCCAGGCGGCTGCTGGAAGCGGGCGGGGCCGGGGAGCCGCACGGCCGCCGCCTGCTGCTGCTGCCACATCTGTTGCTGCTGTGGTGAGGGCCCCTGGAACATGCCACGTGGGAAGAAGGTCTGGGGGGCTCCCACCGACGGCCTGCAACAGACAGGGAGGGTCAGGGAGCGGCCCCTGCCTCGGGCGTCCCGGGAGGTGCAGCTCCTGGCCAGCACAGGGTGCCAGTGCCACCGTCCGCCGAGGGCAGAGCCGTAGCCAAGGAGCTCGCTTGCTCGCCCCCCCCAGGGGAAGGTCAGCAGCAGCTGGGGGTTCTGGAAGGGGACACGGGCTGGCCACGCCCCAGCATGGTGTCGCCCCACTGAGGGGCTCCTGTTGGACAGGCTCAATCCCCACCGGACCTGCCAACAGCTTCCCCCGCCCACATCTGATGTCAGGGGACGGGGGCTCAGCCGCGGCACCCTGCCAGCCGGGACCTCCCAGCCCCCCCCCCCCCCACACAGTGGGGGAGCGAGAGGGGAGCGAGGCTCGGTGACTAGCTGGGCCAGGGGGTGGGGGTGGGAGGCTGGGAACGAGGATTCCTGGGTTCTATTCCCAGCTCTGTCACAAACTTGCTGAGTAACAGTGGGCCTCAGTTTCCCCATGTGTAGCTGAAGGCGGGGTCTGATGGGTAAGTGAAGTGCCCTGTGAGTGCAGAAGGCCCAGAGCACCGCTCGCCTCCAGCAGCCTGGGGGGAGACGCACCTGCCATTGAGGTCCATGGCGGAGGGTGTGGCAGCGGGAGGCGGGCGGGAAAGCCGTTCGTCCGGTGCGAAGGCCGCGGGCACCATGGCTGGCCCGGAGAGTTTGCTGCTGCCGGGGGCTGCGGGCAGATTCCCAAGGGCGCTCTTGTCCTGGGAAGGAAGGAAGGAAGGAAGGAGAGTGACTCCCCCTGTGCCCAGACTCCTGCAGACCACACCCTCGCCTGCGCCCTGCGCCCTCCCCCTCCAGCTGTGGGGGATCCGGACTCTCCTCCTGACCCCAGCCTGGGCTCAACCTCTTCTGCAGCAGGCGACTGGGAGCTCTAACTACTGCACCTCGCTGCCCTTGTTCAGGACTAGCCCCAGCCCCATCCAAATCTCCCACGCGCTTTATCTGATGACACCCTGCAGCAGGAGCTCCCCGGATCTGTGCCCCCAGGCCCCGGCCCTCTGTCCCATTCACAGAGGGGCCCTCGCGGGAGGGCGGGGCTTGTCTAAGCGCTGTTCCTCAAGGGCTGCGATGACCAATGTGCAGAGCCAGCTCCGACCGCCCTTGGGGGCCAGTACCATGCGGCCCATACAGCTACGGAGGGGTTTGGCCCCAGCCCCACCTGTGCTGGCTGGTAGGGTGCCAGGCCCCGGAGCTGCTCGAAGGCCTGGCTGCTGGCTTCGGCACTCCACGCTGCCGGGGAGGAGCTGGTGGCGGCGGCCGCGCTCTCCTTCTCCTGCCGCAGATTGTTCCTCTGGATTTGCTGGCGGATGAGGAGCTCGCGGAGTCTCTGGCGCTGGGAGAGGAGGGATGCACCATTACAGCAGGGCCCAGGCTGCACCCTGGGAAATCACCGCCCTACCCCGAGCTTCTGGGGGATGGAGCAGGGACAGGGCACCCATGGCAGCTTGGAGACTCTCTGCCCAAGTGGACTAGACTGACACAGGTGGGAGGGGAAACTGAGGCACAGGGAGGACGAAAGCCTTGCCCAAGTCATCCAGCAGAGCCGGGAACAGAACCCAGGTATCCCAAGCCCCAGGCCATGCAAGTACAGGAGACTGGAGGGCAAAGAGCCATTTCCCTGGCTCCAGCTCTCCTTTGTATCCTCTAGGACGTCAGGGTGTCCCTTGGCTCAGCCCCCACCCGCACGCCCGCGTCCTGTGCCTGGCTCTGGGAGGGCAGTGGGGTGCAGTGGTTAGAGCAGTCCCAGACAGCATCCCCAAGGGCTGTGGAGAAAGTGGAGTGCTCACCTGCCTCTGCTTCTCCAGCTCCGACTGGCTGATGCTGCTGACGGCGCCCTCCTGGCTGACTGGCAGTTCGGGCAGCTCCCGGCTGGGGAGAGCAGAGATCCCCGACACCACCTCGTCCCGCTTGTCAGCTGGCGGTGCCATCCCGGCTCGGGGCAGGTAGGTCAGGGAGCCGTCCTGCTGCTGCTGGGGGTGGGGGGGCTGCTGCGGCAGCACCGAGGGGGGCCGCAGGGGAGAGAGGCTGTAGGTCTCAGCAGGGCAGTTGCCAGGCCCCAGGGGGCTACCGGCCTGGTGGAAGCCGGGCGAGGAGGCATAGTTGGCGCTTTGGGGCTTGCCCATGGGCTGGCTAGAGGCAAAATGGCTGTTCATCCCGTGGGGTTGGTGGGAGGGGGAACCCTTGAGGGGCTCCGAGACAGCTGAGGGGAAGGTGAACCGCATCTGGGCCTGGGTGCCAGCGAAGACGCTGGCTCCAGGGGAGCGGGCGAAGGGGGGCTGCTGGCTCCCCGGCCCCTTGGAGTGAGGGTCACTGGGCTGGGCCGGAGGGAAGCCACCGCCAGCTGGGGGATTGTGGGAGATTGGGATCGATTTGAAGCCGGAGTCGGGCATTTGGGGCCGTGGGGGCTTGTGCAGGGGGGCAAAAGGGTCCCGGGACTGGGGGCGCGAGGGGGGTCTGGAGTAGGGGTCGGGTGACTGGAAGCGAGGGGTGACGGGTGACTGGCAGCAAGCCTCATTGGAGAGCGGCCGGGGGGTAAGAGGGGACTGGGAGCTAGACTGGGACTGCGGGCTGGCGGGGACGCGGGAGAAGGGGTCGGAAGGCAAGGACCTGGGGGGCAGGGCGCAGCAGCTGTCGGGGGGCTGTGGCCGGGGCGTCAGGGGAGGCTGGGCATAGGGGTCCGAGTAGCAGGACACGGAGGGCGACTGCCTGTAGAGGTCGGGGTGGCTGGGAGGTGAGGGGGCCAGAGCCTGGGGGTGGGGATGCGCCAGCCCTGGGCTCTGTGGCTCTACCTGAGAGACCCGTGGGGTCAGGGGGGCTTTGAACACGTCGGCTGCCTTCAGCTCGGCGGAGGAGAGGTGGGACGGGGAGTCGGCGTAGCCCATGGCGGCCATGTAGCCAGGAGAACACACTCCCGGGCCCCCTTCCTCCTTCTTCACCTGCAGCCCCCCAGCCTCCAGGCTCCTCTTCTGCTCCCCAAAGGGAGGGGGCGAGAGCAGGGGCTCGGGGGGCCTGGCCCCGGGGCTCCCTGGCACTGACAGGTTGTCCAGAGAGCCACTGAGGCAGCGTGGTTTCAGGAAGGGGTCTGGGGTGGAGGGCTGGTGCCGGGGAGTCCCGGGGGAGGTGGGGTGGAACTCTGGAGGCTGGGGGCCCAGGGCCGGCCGGGGAGTGGGCAGGAGCTGCTGCTGTTGTGTGGGGAAGGGCTGGAAGGCAGCTCCGGCTGTGGGGCTCTGACCCAGGGGCGAGGGGAAGCGGGGCTCCAGCGGGTAGCTGTAGGGGTCGTGCGAAGGCACTTGGGCTGGGGACTGGGAAGGAAGCTTGAGGAAGACCTCGCTGGACTCAGCTGCTGCTTCGGCGCCAGCAGGGGACTTCAGGAACCCGTCTGCGGAGCCGGGCAGGGCCACCGGGCTGTTGATGTAGACGGGCTGCCCCGCAGCACCCGGCAGCGCCCCCGGCTGGGGCGGGATCCTCAGGTGCAGTGAGGGTCTCTCAGGCTTGCGCAGCACCTCCCCTTTGGTCTGCTTGTTGATCTGGCTCTCGGCCTGCTGCAGAGACAGCGCGGGATGGGGGTCAGCGCCAGGGGAGCCCAAGACGGCATCGGGTCGCCCCCCCCACAAACACACCCCACCTTGGGCTGTGGAGGGGGGCTTGGGGCAGGGAAGGGAGGATCCGGCAGAGTCAGAGTAGAGGCCAGTTGCTCCAGTTCCTCCCTGGCCCAGTCTGGGTCCCTGAGAGGCCCAGCCGCTCTGCCAGGCAGGCCTCGGGAAGGAAGGCCAGAGAGGGGCCCCACAAGGCTACGCCCGTGTCCTGAGCACGCTCCCCCGGCACGTACCTTCTGCACCTTGTTGATGCGATGAGCCGCCCGGTTATCTTTGGCCTTTTGCTGCACAAAAAACAAATCAATTCTCAGAGCGAGGCTGAGAGATCCCCCGCGAGCAGGTCGCGCTCGCCGGCCACAGCCCCCAGCGGGGAGCGGGTCCGCCCAGGAGACTCACCAAGTAGGGGGCTTTGTCCGGGGCTGGGACCTTTCTCCAGAGCTTCATGATCTGTTTGCAGCGGCTGGACCAGTCTGGGAGGGGGACAGAGACTGATGTTACGATCGCCCCCAAATCACCAGCTGGCGTCTCTGGAGCATCTGGGGTTTACGTCCCAAGCCCCAGCCGGGTCAGGGCAGGTGGGGGCCATCCCCCCAGCCTGGGCTCCCCAAGATGCATGAGCAGGGGCTTCATGCAGCCAATGGAGCTCACGCCAATAGGAGAAAGTGCTCAGTGCCCTCATACCAGAGAGGACTATGGGTAAGAGCCAAGAGGTCAAGACAAGCTGGTAACGGAGCACCCCTCCCTCCCCCAGGGGGCACCCAGAGGGGCGAGAGCAGCTGCCTACCTGGGTAATCCTGCTTGAGGCTGGGGAAGTTCATGTTGGCATAGAGGACGGGTGAGATGGTGGACAGTTCGCCCAGCTCCTCGTCCTTCTCCCAGCGCTGTAGGCTCCGCTGGTTGTAGGAGAGCCCATCCCCCTCACCCTCCGTGGTCGGGGTGGTGGGCGTGGAGGGGGTGGTGGCAGCCGAGCTGCTGGCCCAGGGGCTCTCGGGCTCGCAGTGGTCTGGGCTGAAGAAGCCGCTTCTCTCCCTGCACCGGGGAAAAAGCACATGGCTTGAGTCAGCAGGGCTGTGGGCAAAGCCCAGGGCACATGCCAGCTGGGACAGATTCCAGCCCCTGGATTGAAGTAGCAGCAGCCCCCAGCTCCTTAGGGACCCACATTCACCCCATCTCCTGAAGGACCCCGTGCCCTGCCCCTCCCAAGAGCACCAGCACTGCCCGCCTGGCACGCACCAACATACCTGTTATCGAGGAACGGGGACTGGCAGACTCCTGAGTAGGACTCCATGGGGACAGCGGAGGAGAGCGAGCCCAGAGAAACACTCCCTGTGAGGGAAGGCAAACCGTGTAGCAGAAAGCTGCAGTGTGAGTCAGAGCCGGCCCCCCCAATCTCCAACACCCCCTCCCACCTGCCCCCATGGGGCTCCTAGAGCCAAGCCAGGTGAATGCCTAGCTCCTAAACAGTCCTAACACCACTCTCCTCCCCCCCAGGAATCACCCTATTTATTGCACATGGGGAAACTAAGGCACGAGAGGGGTGACCTGCCCACAGATCACATGGCACATCTATGCAGGAAAGAGAACCCAGGAGTCGGGTCCCCCAATGCTGTCCTCCAGCCCCTAGATGGTGCTGCCTCTGCTCAAACCAGGCTCCACAGCAAAGGGCTGGAGATGGGATCAAACGTCCAGGTTTGCTCTCCTGTGTCCTGCCAGGAGTAACAGACAGCGCCCCCTGCTGGCCCTCCCTTTCGCAACCGGCCCCAGAGGGCAGCCCTTTCACACCAGGAGCTTTTGGAGGGGGGCTGTAATTTATCAGCCACCCTCGGCACGCAGGGGATAGACAGGTCACCTTGCAGGAAGGGCCTCTGGGAGAGCTGCGCTCGGTTGGGGTCTCGCCCTCCCATGCCGGCCTCCATCCCTGCCGCCACGCAGTTCAGTTGCTGCTCCCGCTCGGCAGAGCCCAGCACATCCTTGAAGAGCTGCTGGATGTCTTTGCTCTCCATCTTGGGCAATTCTGGGGGCGGAGGAAGATCACCGTGAGCACAGGGCTGTGGAGCTGCACGGCCTTACGCCCCATGTGCGGATCCACCCCGTCCCATTCTCACCACCTGCCGGGGCGAAACCGCGGTACAAGACTTCCCCCACGCTGCACGTCAGGAGTCCTGACTCTCGGTCCCCCTAGGCTAACTACTAGACCCCACCCCCTCCGAGAGCCCTTCTGAAGCAGATCAAAAAGCACCCGGTGCAGGCTGAGAAAACAGTCTCACCACCATCCCCTGCTTGGTCGGCAGCTGTTCTGTGCGACAAGCTCCGGGGACTGGTCTCCTCGGATCACCAGGGGCTTCAGCAGAGGGGAGCAAAGGGATCCCTCACAGGACTGAACCACTAGCCTGGGCAAGCCCCTTGCCTTGGGAATAGCCCATGTCACCCTCTGGGGGAGCTGGCACCAGGCTGGCAAGACTCGTTTTGGGCTCCAGTACATGTTTGCTGGGGCCCCACCCCCTCCCATTTCACCCCAGTGACAGACACTTGGGAGGCCCCCTCAGCTTGGGGCCCTGGTTCAACTGTCCCCTTTCCACCCTTCTCGCCAGCCCTGGCTGGCACCCGCATAGAACCAAGGGAGGTGTGAGGGGTGTCGGGCGGCCTGACCTTCTGTGGGGATCTTGTCAAGGTCGGAGCTCAGGGCACCCTCGCCGGGCGTCGCCGGCTTCTCACTGTCCCCAGGATCCGGAGAACCTTTTGGCTCCTCTGCCCCTGGGAAACAAACACACACGCCACCACATCACCTCAGCTCAGCTCAGCACCCGCGGCCAGGGGTGTGCCGCTGGATATCTTCCTGCCCCACACCCCACACAGCCCCCCATAGGATGGGGGCAGACATGCCATGGGGATGCCAGGGCCGTGACCCCCACCCCGTCAGGGGCGGGCGTGCCAGGGCCGTGACCCCCACCCCCACCCCGTCAGGGGCAGGGGTGCCTGGGCTGTGGATGACCCCGCTCCCCCCCAGTAACTGGGAGCCCCTGCCTTCAGCACCCTCCCCCCCGAAATGAATAAGAACTGAGGGTGATGTTCTAGGCTACATCTCTATGGCTCCGAAGGTGGGGGAATCACTCTAGGACTCCAAACCATAGAGACTCCAGAGTCCTCCAGGACTGACCATAGACGCACCTTGCCTAGATAATAGCCCACAGCCATAGAGCTGAAGCTAGAGTGGCACAGCTCTATGGCCACGGGCTGGTTGGAGACTACACTCTAGGCAGGATCTCTATGGTCAGGGGAGTTGGTCAACAAGATGGGGAGCTCCAGGCTGGTTGAGGTTATACAAATAAGGTCATGCATATTCAGATTTTAAAATAAGAGGGTCACTATTTGCATAACCTTTTCAACTCTCTGTACCAGCCTGCCATACTGCTGAGTCCCATCCCCACAGGGAACACCCCCCAGCCACGGCCCGGACACCAGCCCCCCCCCCCAGCCCCTGCTCCCCACCCGCGGGCCAGCCCGGTGGGAGGTGCTCACCTGGGTCCTCAGCCTTCGCTTCCGCCCCTTTCGGGTCCTCCTCTTGGGCCACCAGGGCGCTGCTGTCCATGCTGTCGTCCCCTGGGGGGGGGGGTCACAGGAGGGGGACGCTGAGCCAGCACACGGCCCCTCCCTCCCGTGACGCCAGCCCCTTGGCTCCTGGCACTACCCACCCCAAGGGATGGCGCTTCCTACACAACCCAGGTGACCATGCCCAGCCCCTCAGATCCCTCACCACCAAGCCAAGTCCCACCAGCCAGCCCTGCCCCCTGCCAGCCTCCACCCAGAAACCAAGGACATCTCTGCAGCCCCCTTACCTTTCAGATGGGCAGGGGTCTCCTTCCCATCTCCAGGCACCCTCTGGAGTGTTCCGGGCACCCCAGGGTCCACCCTGGGTCTGGGAGCACCCTGGCCAAAGGGGGGGCAGGCAGCTCCATCCCCCACACCCCCTGCGGCCAGCAGGGCCTTCCGGCTCAGGTCCATGAGCGCCTTCCCGAAGAACGCTTCCTGCCGAAGGAGTGGGGAAGGGGATGGGAGGGAGCCAGGGGACATGTACCAGAGTTAACAGAGGAGCCAGACCCCTTCCCCACTCTCCCCTCCCCCTCCGCCCCCAGCAGCGGGAGCTGGCACGCCCCTGTCCTGCCGCAGCCGGGCTTACCTGGAGGTAGGCAGGGAACATATCCTCCAACTTGCTCTTCTTCCTGCCTCGGCGTTTCTTCTTCTCGTCCCCCTCCGTGGCGCCCTGCTCCGTGGCGCCCTCCGCTGGGATCTCCGCCGGCGCCCCTGTGAACAGCAGCTGCTGTTACTTCCGCCCTCCTCAGGAGCCCGGAGACATGGGGCCCTCCTGGAACAAGCCAAGCCTTGGGCGGGGGCTTCCCCATCGCCTCCCCGCCCCCCTCCAGGAGATCCCCAGAACTAAAGCGGGGGGGGGGAGGGAGGGGGTGTTCTGTCCCAGCTATACCCCGTGACACCGAGGTTAATGCCAGAGGGCCAGGCGCTGCTTGGGCGCACGTGACTCCTACCGTCCTCCGGGTGCCCCTCGGCGCTCAGCACCTCGCGACATGCCTCCACCAGTGCTGCCGAGCCCTTCTTCAGCCGCGTATGGGACTTCCGCTGCCGCACCATGAACCCACCGATCCCTGGGGGGGGGGAGAAAAGAGGAGCGGTGGGCGGTTACAGGGGAAGGCCTCAGCCCTGCTTGGCCGGGGCGGTTTCACTCCACAGAGGCCAGGGCACCCTCTGGCTCCCGCTCTGATGGGCTAGGTCCGGCGGGACGGCTCCGTCAGCCACCATTGACAAGGCTCAGAAGAGCCCAGCCGATTAGCCATCCCCAGCCATGGATCAGCGCAGGAGCACTCACCGGGGCGGTAGGGCTTCCGCTTCCTCTTCTTGCACTCCTCCGAATCCTCCAGCCCCTTCCCCGAGTCCACGTCGGCCCCTCCGTCCCGGTCGGGGCTGGCGGCAGCTTCCAGCTTGATCTCACACTCCATGTGCTCCACGCCCACTGTGCACGGGAGGGGAGGGGACGAGACGTTAGAGCAGGACTCCCCCATGCCCCCCAGCCGCGGAGGGAAAGTCAACGGATGATCCAGACTCCCTGAACCTCCCACCCCCGGCCCCACACATCGCTAGCCAAGCTGCGCCCCTTCTCCCCATGACACTGCCCCTGGAGGAGCCGGTTCAGCCCATCAGTGAGAGAGGGGGCCCCCCGGGTACTCCTCTCTCTGGTGCATCCTTCCCCCCACCAGCCGTGGGCCCCTGAAAGCCAGCAGCCACCCAGTTGGGCCCAGCAACAGCTTCCCCCCACCCCACCCCACGCAGATCTTCCCTCCCTCTCACATCTGCACCCGCCCCCAGCGCACATGCCCCCCAGCGCTAGAGGCTCCCAGCTGCAGCCAGCTCCTCTGGACACAGCGTAGGGCCCACCCATCGCAGCGCCAACGCCCTCAGACCACTGAGCAAAGACCTGCCGTCCCAGGCACTGCAAGAACTCTTGGTTCGGTGGGTTCCTGGGTGCTGACCAGGCCTGGCATCGAACCCAGGCATCCTGGCCCCTCTCCGAGCACAGTCAGGGAGCAGCCCAAGCAGCAGGCACCAGCACACCCGCGTACCGCACCAGCCGGCAGTGGGGAGCGCACCTTCACCCTTCAGCAGGTCGTCCCCGTCCAGATCCCCGTCCTTCTTCTCGTCCGTGCCCAGAGGGTCACCCCCCTCCAGGCCCCCCTCCCCATTCAGGGTGCCCAGCCGGGTCTTGCGCTGCCTGCGCTTGTGCAGGGGGGACATGGACAGGTTGCGCAGCACGGCCATGCCCGTCTCCGTCAGCCACACGCCTTCGAAGCGGAAATACTGGGGCTCTGCGGGGGGGGAAGGAGGCAGGGCCAGAGTTAGGAGCACACACTCTCCAAGCTGGCCTAGTCGCCAGGGTGCTGGACCAGGAGTCAGGATGCCTGGGTTCTATTCCCGGCTCTGCACTGACCCACTGGGAGACCTCAGGCCAGTCCCTGTGCCTCTCTGTGCCTTTCGTCTCGCCCGTTAAGACTGTGAGCTCTTCAAGGCAAGAGACTCCTTGTCCCCCTGCTCCATCTACTGGATTCCACAACACTCCCACGAGCCGGGAACGGAACCCAGGAGGCCTGGCTCCAGCCCTAACCGCTAGACCCCACTCTTCTCCCTGAGCCCGGAACGGAACCCAGGAGGCCTGGCTCCAGCCCTAACCGCTACACCCCACTCTTCTCCCTGAGCCGGGAACGGAACCCAGGAGTCCTGACTCCAGCCCTAACCGCTACACCCCACTCTTCTCCCTGAGCCGGGAACGGAACCCAGGAGTCCTGGCCTCTGCAGCACACCCCTCCCTGGGAAGAAGGTGACACAGCCCTGGCAGGGCTCAGCCCTTCCATGGCAGCTTCTGCCTTCCAGCTGGGAGAGGGACAGACCCTCCTGTGCCCCCCGGGCTGAGGGCCCAGTTCAGCCAGGGGCCCTTCGAGGGGACAGGGCACGGGGCACGTGCTGGAACCCCCCAGTGGGGCAGTGAGTGCAGCTCGATCACACAGGCTGGAGAGCGGGTCCCCTTCCCCACATGCTTACCCGGCTCCTTGATCTTCACTGGGATAATCTCTGGGGGGGCGACTGGAACTGGGGAGGAAAACACACAGCGGTGAGTCCCCATGGCTCCCTGGCCCACTCCCCCCACCCAGTCCCTCAGCCCCCCCCCCAGCTGCCCCAAGCACCTGCCTCCCGGCGCAGGGACCTACCGACTGGCTTGACCACGTAGGGCTGGCAGGAGCTGCAGTCGAAGCCCTCGTCTGCTGCCTGTTCCACCTCCTCCTCCGTGAAGAGATTGTTGCACACAGCATGGAGCCACCTGGGGGGACAGGGATGGGTAAGGGACGGGGCCCGGATCCTCCCCGTGGGGACAGGCGCTTGGCTCAGGAATTCCCTTCGATGCAGGAAGTCTGATCCGTTGGACTGGGCCAGGACGTCAGAGCTCTACTGCTCCCGGAGGCACCCCCACATTAACCCCGAGCGCCACAGGGAAGCCTCCCAGCACCCTGTGCTTGGGACATCACTCTGTCGGGGGGGCCCAGCCCCAAACAGGGAGCTTTTCAGGGACTAGCAACTCTGGTGTCTCGACTGGACCCCCCTACGGCAAGGTCAGGGCCCCAAGCACAGCCCCATGTGTCCCCCCTAGGAAGAACCCTGCTCCGGATCTTACACACCTTTCTGACCCTAACATTTCCAGAGACCTTTCCAAAAAAAGCCAAATGACCCACCCAAGAGTCTGCAGAGAGCCTGAAACAATAGCTCCTGGAGGCATGAACTGACCTGACTCCTCACAAAGGCTGTTGACTCTGAAACTTAATGGTGCCACGGGTGGCCTATGGAGCAGTGAAGGTGTGTGCCAGTGCGGATTAGATCGAACCCAACAGCCCAAGGAGCAGGGATTAGGAGGGCTGTGTTGTTCATTTGCATATTTCACTGGGAGCTGTCCCAGAATTCCCAGAGGCTGCTCCCAGATCCAGGGACCAGCCAGTGTTTAGGCCCAGACTGCATGAAGCAAGGGGGCTTGGCGCGGGCTCCAGGAGGCAAACACCGGCTGGGGTGCCAGACCCCCTGGGAGATGCCATGGCAGCCGTGTGCAGCCCCATGGCTAGCTCCCTCCCACACACACCCCTCCCCCAGGCAGAAAGGGGGCTGGGCCTCACCGGTCGCAGTGCCTGCACTGGATGAGCAGGTCGTCCTCCACGTACTTCACCCGGCAGACGGGGCAGGTGACAAGGCTGGCGCAGGGGGCGCAGTGCGTGTAGTTGTTCTGCCACTCACAGTGGAATCCAGGGGAACCCGCCCCGCACTGCACGCAGCACACGCACCTACCAGAGAGACGGGTCAGCGACAGCACCACTTCATCCCCTCCATGCCCCCTGGCCCATGCCTCCGACAGCCCCCCACGCACTGCACTCCCCCGCCCGCCTGCCCCCTCCCCCCCGCCCCCCCCCCCCCGAGAGCCCCCCAGCCACTGCCCATCTCATGCCGCACTGCACCCCCACCGGCCTGCCCGCCTCCTCCTCACCCCCCCCATCTCATGCCGCACTGCACGCCCACCCCAGGCCCCATTGCATGCAGAGAGAGATGGATCAAGTCGGGGGTCAGAAGAGGCTCCCCCCACCCTTGGCAAGCCCCACGGCATCGCTGCTGCCCAACAGGCTCCCCCCCTTGCTCAGCTGGGTCGGGGCCCCGGCTCCGGCACTCACCACTTGCACTTCCAGCCGCCCTTGGGCACCGTGTGCAGCGGCGGGTCCAGGCAGTAGGTGTGGTAGCTGATGTCGCAGTCGTCGCAAAGCAACAGGCGCGAGGGGTCCGAGGCCTTTCCGCACACCTCGCAGACGATGCACTCCACGCAGCGCCAGCCCTTCAGCAGCATCACCTTGGTGATCTGGGGAGCACAGCGGGGCTGGCACGGTGAGGGAGCAGGCAGGGGAGCCCCGCCCCCCGCAGGGCTGGCACCGGGAGGGGGAGGATCAATGGGCACAGAGGTCACACCCCTGCCCAGGACACCAGACCCAGCTCAGAGCACTTCTGCTGGGGCAGAGAGGAAGGCGTGTCCAAGGCCCAGGCACACAGCCTACGGGACCTGCCCTAGGGCCCCCAGCCCCAAGCTGGAAGGGGCCCAGCAGCACTGGGGCCCATGTGAAAATGGCAGCTGACGGGAGAACCCGGGTGCAGGGGGAAAGCTGCTCCCAAAGGTGCACCAGGGCAGGGGGCCCAGACTGCGGCTTTGGGGATCCAGTGCCTCCCACTCCGCCTTACCTTGCTGTTGACGCAGTAGGGGTGGTAGCACTGGGAGCACTGGGAACAGGCCAGCAGGTGCCCCTCAGCCCCGCGCCCGAAGCTGCCGCACACCACGCACATGTCCTGTCGGGGAGAGACAGATGTCGGGGGGCTGGGCAGAGACACAGAGTCCCCCGGCTGAGCCCGGAACCCGGCTCCCCCGCTCCTCCCCCCCCAGGCCGAGCCCTGAACCCGGCTCCTCTGCTCCACAGAACCCCCCTCCTTCCCCGTGAGGCCCATCTGCTCCCCCACCTGCATGAGGACGAACTTGTCCGTGTTGGAGAAAAGCACCACGGTGTTCTGCATGGTGTCATCCTCCTCCTCGTCATCCTCCTTGCTGGGGGAGCTGTCGATATCCGCTAGCTGGGGGAGCGGGCGAGACAGGGCGAACACGTCACCGACGGAGCAGGCACGGACCCCCACACCAAGCCGGGCACCCCAGGGCAATGCTCAGTGCCAATCCGGCCAGCTGAGCCAGAGATGGAAGCACCAGGTTCCCCCCGCAAGGCTGGGGAGGGGCCTGGCTTAGACACTGGGGGAGAAGGATGTGCTGCAGCACCCCCCAGCCCACGAGGGGAAAGCCCCTGTGCTCCCTCTCTCCCCAGCCAGTCCCCCCACCCACCCTAGAGCTCATCAAACCCAGAGCCCCCTGGAGGCATGTCCCCCCCAAGCCAGCCAGTCTTCCCGGCCTGGGATCTGAGCCAGCACCCCCTAGAGGGGAGAGGGCCCCCCATACCCACCAACTGCCCAATGGAGAGATGCTACCAATTCTGGTTTGAGCCACTGGGGGTTGGGGGGTCAGAGCCCATCAGTACAAGGCTCCTAGGGGTCACTCACCAACCCCAATGCTCCAGATACCGGTAGTGGCCTGGGCCCCCCACAGATCCCACCCTGGGGAGCGAGGGGACCCACAGCAGCCGCTTCCAAGGGCTGGGGGGGGAGGCAACGCAGGGACGCAGAACCCCCCCCAGCCCAGCCTTACCGCGAGGGTCTCAATGGACGAGGTGGTCGACTTCAGCCGAGCTCGGCCCCGGCCCCGGCCCCCCTGGGTCCCGCCTCGGGGGCGCCTCCTCCCCGGGAAGCTGCTGCTGCGACCCTAGGGCCGAGGGGAGGGGGGGGTTACAGCAACACCCAGGCTTCCCAGAGCCAGGGGACCTGCTCCAGCCGGAATGTCCCCCTGCCCACTCCAGGGGGCACCAGGAGATGGCACAGCCCCCGGGACTCGTGGGCGGGCCGGGACCCAAAGGGGCTACCCCTCTTTCCCCTTGTCCCCACCCGGCACCTCAGCAAAACGGCCAGCAGGGGATGGCACTGACAGCTGGGGGGGGGGGTGCAGGGAACAGCCTGACTCAGCTTGGCAGGGGGTGGCGCACAGCTTGTGGTGAAGGGTTGCCCAGAGCCAGGCCCGATCCCAGCAGGGACAGCGAGAGAGCCCCCATCCTGGTGCCCCCGCCACGCCCTGTACCCACGCCCCCCCTTGCCTGCCCGTGCCCCAGTCCCCCCTTACCTGTTTGACGCGGGAGCGCCCCGGCGAGCTGCGCCGACGCCCCTTCTCCCCCTCGCCCTTGGCCCCAGCGCCTGGCTCGAAGAGCAGCGAGTCGTCCGTCTCAGCCAGCGAGTCGGTGCAGTGGGGCAGGGAGCCGGCGTCGTCCTTCTGCAGGCTGTCAGTGGAGGTCATGCCCAGCTCCATGGAGAGCGAGCCCCCGCCCTCGGGGTCCGGAGAGCCCAGCAGGGGCTCCGAGCCGGGGAAGCTGCTCCTGGTGTCGCCCTGGCTCAGGTTGGAGATCTCGTTGACGATGTCTGATTTGATGAGGGTGGGACGGGGCCGCAGGATGGGGGGCTCGGGGCCCACTTCGTCCCCACGCTCCAGCAGCTTCCCGCCCGTCCCATACACCTCCATTGGGGTGGCTGGGCCCAGCTCCTCGGGCTCCAGCAGCATGGGGGACCCCTTAGGCTCGCTGGTGAAGCTGACCGGGGTCTGGCTGGACTCAGGGTCCCCCCGGCCCCGGCTCTCCTCCAGCCCGTCCTCACTCAGTGGGGGAGAGCCCCTCCCCCCGGCCCCTGCCTGCTCCAGCCCAGCAGCAGTCTCCTCCTCTTCCTCCCCCGCCAAGCCTGGGAACGGCCCCAGGGCCACAGCTGGGGTGGGCTGGGCGCCATCCTCCGCAGGGCTGGCCAGGGACCCCGCCTCGCCCCCTGCCGTGTCCATCCCCTCCTCCTCCCCACACTCCATCGCTTCCCTGGGCTGCGGGGGGCCCAGCTGGGGAGCAGGGGAGCCCGGCAGGGGAGCTGCGGGGGGCGTCTCTGTCCGGGGTGGGGAGGCGGCAGCAGGTGCCTTCTCCATGGGGGGCTGGGGGCTGCCCGCAGGCTCCAGCAGGGCCGCAGTGATGGCAGGGGGCCCCGCTGGCTGCTCGGGGGCCGGTTCCTCTTTGGCATCCGGTGGCCGCTCCTCGGGGCAGGCGGGCGATGTGGCAACGGGGGGGTCTGGGGAGAGAATCAAGGGCGACGGTCACTCTCGTGGGGGTGCAGAACCCCCAGCCCCCAGAGGGTTAATAGCATCCTACTTCATTGGTCGGCTCGGAGCCTCCCAAGCAGAGGGCCCATCTCCCAGAATGGCAGAGCTCGCAGACCCACCCCCAGGGGGGTTCATGGGGCACCCCCTCACCTGGGGGGGCTGGGGGCGGGGCTGGTGGTTCAGGGGCCGTCTCGGGGGGTATCGGCTCTGTTGCCTCGTCCTTGGCAGGTGCTGCCGGGCCTGGCTCCTCTTCCAGCTCCTCTGCCTCTGGAGCGGGACCTGGGGGACAGGACAGCTGGTTGTGGGCGGGCAGGAGGGGGAGACCCCACCTCGCCCACTCCCCTGGATCAGCAGGCCCAAATGCAGCGCCCAGCACCCTCAGGCCAAGCAGCGCCACCTAGTGCCTCCTGGCAGGCAGCGCAGGGCCACTGGGCTCTGCCTGGGCTCCCACCCCCTCCCTCAGGGATGGGGGCGCAGCCTGGGGGACACGCAAACACCCCACTTGCCCCACATTCCCTGGGCTCTCCCAAGCTCCAGCCTCTCTGCAGGGCCACCCAGACAGAAGCAAATACGACCGCTGGCTTAAAGAAGGGGAGAAAGTGAGGCACAGGGGGAGGGACTGGCCCAAGGTCCCGCAGCAGGTCAGTGCTGGAGCTTGGAATAGACGCCAGGGCCCTTCCTCCCAGCTGTGGTGAAGAGGTTGATGGAAACTTGTGGCACCAAGGAGTCAGGGCCCCCTCAGTGCTGTGGGGCCGGCGTGGGGTGGGGCATGCGCTCACCTAGTGGTTTGGCTTCACACTCCGCAGGCATCTCTTCCTGGGGCACGGCCCCGTCCGGCTGCGGGTGCTTCTGCTGCCCTTGACACGCCAGGCAGGTGGAACCCCCTGCCATGTCGCTGCCATCCGGGGGCAAGGGCCTGGGGGGATGAGCCACATAAGGAGTGTCTGAGAGCCCCTGACCCATCCGGCCGGCCAGAGATGCTGTGAGGATCCTCCCCCCTCCCCGGGCCCCCACACTGGGGCTGCAGCTAGAACACACTCTGGACCCAAAAACACCCACCCGGTGGTGCCCACGGCCCCTCCCCTGGCACCTGCTGCACTGGGCTGAGCAGCTTATAACTGGGGGGGCGGGGAGGGCTATCCAGCACAGCCAGGCCCAGACCCTCCTGCCCCCCTGCAGGACCCCCACGCACTTCCAAGGGGACCCCCTTTGCAACTCACTTCTGGCAGCTCTGGCAGCGCCGCGCGGCATCGGTGCCTCCCGCCGCATTCCGGTGCCGCTGACACCCTTCACACACCGAGTAGTTCTCATACCAGTGGCACCCGGGGTCGAGCGCCGCTGGCCGTGACCCACAGTCAGAGCACACCCGGCAGTTCTGCAGGGAGACAGACAGTCAGGGGGGCAGAGAATGGGACACGGGGCCTTCCCCCTCTAGGGGGCAGTGGATCTGATCTGACCCGACCCCAAGGCAGGGGTCAGGGCTGGCTGGCTCAGTGGGGTGGGGAATGGGGCATTTCCGCTCTGGGTGGCACCCGCTCTGACCAGGCCCCAGGGCAGGAGTGGGGGACTGGCTGGCTCAGGGTCGGTGCTGTGCAGGGATTTCCTCCCCTTGGATTATGGGGGAGGTGGGCCTGGGGGTCCTGGTCCCTCCCCCAGGGGCGCTGGCATCAGGTGAAGCAAAGCAGGGCCAGCTCCGTGGGACGAGCTGCCAGGGCCCCGGAGCAGATGCCACCCTGGCCGTCAGCCGGGCCCGGCCTCCCCGGGGCGCCCCCTGCAGGCGATGCAGGTGTGGAGCCCACCTTGCACTTCCAGGAGTCCGTGGGAAGGCTCTCGATGGCCGGCTTCAAGCAGAACGTGTGGTAGCCCTTGTCACAGGCCTCACACACCAGCATCATGGAGTCCGCGCCGGGCTGTCTGCAGGGAAGACGCTGCTGTCAGACAAGCCCCGGGCCCCTCACAGCTCTCTGGAGAGAGCAACGCTGAGGATAGAACCCAGGAGTCCGGACTCCCAGACCCCCGCCTCTAACCCACTAGATTCCCCTCCCCGAGCTGGGCATAGAACCCAGGAGAGTCCTGGCTCCCAGGCCATGTCCTTGCTGTAACCCACTACACCCCACTCCTCTCAAAGAGCTGGGGATAGAACCCAGGAGTCCTGGCTCCCAGCCCACCCTCCCCAGACCAGGAAGGCTGGTGCGGGTCACACAGGGCCCGTGCCCGGGGTTTTGCCACCTACCTGCATGTTTGGCAGACTTTGCACTCGGGACACTGCCAGCCAGAGCGCTTGCGTGGCGTGACGGGGACGTCCAGGCAGGTGCCGTGGTAGTGCAGCCCGCAGCTGGTGCAGAAGAGCAGGTCGCGCAGGTCCCCCGGCCCGTCGCAAACCATGCATCGCGAGTCCTCTGGGCGTGGGGGGCAGGGAGTCAGGGAAACAAACCCTCCTGCACCCGCACTGCCCGGGATGCCCAGCCTCTCCCTCTCCCCTCAAAGCCCTGTGCCATAGACCCTGCCCACCCCCTAGGGCTTCCCCCTGGCTAGCAGCATCCTCAGCCCCCCCCGCAACACACCCTCCCCCTCAAGGATCTCACACCACCTCACCGACATCCATCACAGCAGTGACAGATCCAGGAAGAGAACCCAGAAGTCCTGGCTCCCAGCCCCTTCCCACCCACTCTAACCACTAGACACCATACCCTATCTGAGTCCTGGCTCCCGGCCCCCTGCTCTAACCACTAGACCCCACTCCTCCAGCTCCTTAAGCCTCCCATTATCCCCTCCAAAACTCCACCAAGCCAGTGGCAGAGGTGCCCCCAAGCAGCCCCTGTCCCTGCCCTTCTTCACGGGGCGGCACCTACCCATCTGCACTGCCTCGGTCACGTGCTCCGGGCACAGGAGCCAGAGGGTTTTCATGGACTGGAAGGAGCCGCTGGCCGCCGCGCACGGGAAGTGGTAGTGCCGCAGACACCCCTCCGAGTGGCACTGAATGGTAGCACCCATCCTCTGACAGTGTTCACATTTCTGAAAGCAGCAGGGACCCCAGCCCGGGTTAGAGATGCGGATGGATGGACGCTGCCGCAGCTTGGCTCCGCCAGGGCAATCCCCAAGAGCCCACCAGCCCCCACATGCGGCCACCTCTGGGGTGAGATGCGGCAGCTGCTTAGCGCTATGAAGCAACATGAGGCAAGGATCCCTCATCTGGGGCTGAGATGCAGCCACCTCTGGGATGGGACATAGCAGCTGCTCGCACAGTGATCGCTCACGCAGCACAGATACGCAGACACCCTCTGAGGGGAGCAGGGCACCTGATTAACAGCCTGGCAGTTTAGGACAGGAAGTGAAGGAGAAGCCCTTAGCGGGGCGCAGCCTGTGGGTGGGAAATCAGGGAGGTAAATGCAAACACCCCTTTGGTGTTTGCCCAGGAGGCCAGGGTTCGTGTTGAGAGCCCCAGGGACAGGGCCTCACTTTTACACCTCTTATGGGGGACAGTGCCTGTGGCAGCATCGGGACCCCTGTGCTGGCAGAGGGGAATGTCCCGTTCCCCCATCCCATCTCTTCCTCAGAGCTCTCCCCTCCGGGGGAGGGGGGGGGGGACGCACTGGCTCCACTCTGATTAGCCAGACACCCCACATGAGCGCAGCCCAAGGGGTCGCCTACCCCCCCCCCCCACAGCCGCCCCAATGCCGGGAGCCCACCTACCCTCCTTCCCTTTCCCATTTGCTCGCCCCCCACCCCCTCACCTGCGAGATCCCTGAGAAAACAGCTTTGTCCACGTCGCTCAGCCCGGCTCCGGCCTGCCGCTGCACCCCCGCCGACCAGGCAGCACACCAGTGGTGGGCCCAGCAGTGCCCTGCGAGGGGAGGCAAGGTGTTAAGGGGGGGGGTCAGGGTAGGAGTCCCCCCATCCTTCTCCAGAACTCTGCCAGTGGGTGGGGAGCCCTCCACAGAGACATCTCAGGACCCCATGGAGGGGGCACAAAGCGCCTGAAAAGGAAGGAGACGCCCGAGCTCCACAGCAGCCTTTGCGCTTGTGTCCCTGGGCGGGGGGGCACTGGCAGAACGAGGGGGTGTGAGAGGCTGGGGTGGCAGGGGCAGCAGGGGGCACCAGTACAGCTGGGGGTGGGGAGCCTAAGGCTGGGGCAGCAGGGGGCAGGGGCAGCAGTGGCACCAGCAGGCCTCGCGGAAGGAAGACGCTCGCCCCATGCTGCTTACCTGTTGGCTCGAAGAGCTCTCCTGGCGACACCCCCTCCGCGAAGCCGATCAGGGACAGGTCGTCCCCAGGGGCCAGACTCTCGCCAGGACCCCTCCCGGCCGGCAGCCCGGAGAGACGCTCAGTCCAGTCGGGCGCCGGCTCGAAACGCTGGAGCTTCCCCTGCCCATGCAGGCGCCACTCGCCGCAGTTGCAGAGGGCGCAACGCCTGGGCAGGGCGCTGGGGGCGGAGACGAGAGCAGAGTCAATGGGGGCAGGGTGGGGGGCCCCCAGAAACACATTCCCCTCCCCCCCTCCAGTCACGACCCCTCCAATGTTCTCCTGCACCCATGTCTCCTTCCCGTCCCTGGGGGGCAGAGGGCATCCCGGCATCCCCCTGGGCTTTTGGGTCCCAGCACTGATCGGGCAGCTCCATTTGGCTTCCCTACAAAACAGGGGATCAGGGGCATCATTCAGGTGGGACGGACCCACTCCCCTCGTCTGCTCCCTGCCCTAAATCACAGCACCCAACTCCTGGCTCTGCTCCCCTTTCCCCCCTACACCCAGTGTCGCAGGTGTCCCATCCCCCAACACTCACCTGCAGGCCTGGGGCGGCTCCTTGGCTTCCGGCTCCTGGGCAGTGGGGGCCCCTTCCGGCGGCTTCAGGGGGTCTCCTTCCACGCCACCCCGCTCTTCCAAAGATGCAACCCCGTCGGCTGCAACAGGGGAGCTGCCCCATCAGGATCCCAGCAGCAGAGGTGCCCCCCCACTGTTACACCAATCTCCCCCCTCCCCACCACTCGACGCCCCCACAGGCACAGCCCCTGCCACCGCTCAGCACAGCCCTTCTACTTTCAGGGCACCAAGTGCATCCCCCACACCCAGCAGAGGCCGTCCCACTGGGGGATCCCTCTGCACCGGGCGGCTGCATGTCGGCCCCACCTTAGCCCGGGCAGCTCCCCAGGATGCACCACGGGGCTCTAACAGGACAGTGCAACGCCTAGCGAACCACCTGCCTCATCAGTCACATTCCCAGCATGGCGTGGATCATTCATCCATCGGCCCCCTCCAGGCCCTTCGCCCACGGCTCACCGCTGCTCCCTGGTTACTGGGCTGGGCCAGTTTCAGACCCATTGCTCTGATGGGGAAACTGAGGCACTAGCCCACGATCAAACAATACAGCTGGGGAAAGAACCCAGGAGTCCTGGCTCCCAGCCCCCCAGCTCTAACCTCTCAACCCCACTCTTTAGGGAAAGGAGTTTCAGGTAAGCGGGGGACACATAGGAGCTGGCAATTCCCATGTAACAATGCCCCAAAACTCCAGGTAAAACGTGGCCAATTTGGCTGTTTCTGTGGGATGGAGACGTGTGGCCCCATCTCACCAGGCACCGGCCGTGCCACACTGCAGCCCTTGGCAACGGCTCAGGGCAGCCACCAGCCTCCAGACCAGGCAGTTCCGGCAGAGCTGCAATGGGTGCCCCCAGCAATGCCCCATCTGGCTCCACCCCCCCGCCCCGGACTCACCTGGCACCTCACAGTCTTTGGCCTGGCTGGGCGGTTTCCGATCATCCATCCCGTCTCCTGCCGTCCCTCCCAGAGAGACCTGCGGCGGGGAGGAGGGGACACGTCAGCTCATTAACACCGGCCATGCCCTCACCCCCCGTGCCCTTCGTCCGCCCCCAGCCCTCCTCCCATTGGCACGCCAGACCCTCGGCCGCTGGCACAGACCCCGCACCGCGAGACCGAGCCGCTCGCCTCTGGGTCACTGTCCCAGGCCTGAGGAGCGGCCGCAGGCATCGCTCCCACCAGACGGCCGCTCAAGTGGGGTAGGTCTCGGCCAGCTCCCTGCAGGCAAGGGCCCATGTCACAGAAACCAGCCCCACAGCCCCAGCAGGCCAGGAACTCTCTAGCCAACCCCCCTCCCTGTCCCCACCCCACAGGGGTCAGCTCCCAACCACCTGCAAACCCCAAAGCCTGTCTGGGGCAGTGCCAGCCCCACAGGCCTGGAGTCTGCAGCTCTCTGCTTAGCTAGAGCGGGTGCAGCCAGGGCAGTGACCCGACAGGCTTCCCTGCCACAAACCCGCTCCCGACCCTTCACTCGCCTGCCGAGAGCCAGCGGAGCTGTCCCCTGCCTGGGCATCGTCAGCGCCAGACAATGCCCAGAGACACCCCTGCATGGGCACGGAGTCCTGGCAAACTAGTGGTGCCCACTGGGCTCATCACATAATCCCCCCCAAATCAGAACCAGCCCTGTGCATCAGCAGCCGGGACACGAAGAGGAAGCTCCTCTCCCACCCCAGGGTGGCTCTGCAGGGCCAGGCTGGTGGGGCAGCTGGAGGCAGGACTCTGTCACCAGGGTCGTCGGACAGGCACCTGCCAGCACCACAAGAACGACCAGCGTGCCCCCCACGGCGGGTCTGTTCTGGGGAGGTCTGGCCAAATCCCAGGCTTGTGCTAAAGTAAGCAGGACCAGAGAAACTGGGGGGGGGGGGGGGGAGAGGAGGAGGATCCCAGCATGCTTTGCTCCGAGCACACATTTCACAGGACCTGTGTGCCAGCCGGACACACCTCCCACACTCCGAACCCCTGCCTGGTCCCACAACCCCAGCTGCCCGCCTCTCCTACAACGCTACCCAAGGACAAACGGAACCAGGCCAGCTGCAGCCAGCACCCAGGTGCAACATGGGAGATGTAGTTCTACCGGCTGGCCACGGCCGTGGGCCCAGGAACAGGAAGGGGTCGGCGCAGTGTATCTGGGGCAGGGTGTTCGCAGGCGAGGCCTGTGGCATCTGCAGGGACTGACCTCAATTAGAGCCACCGGGGATGGTAGCCGCCAACTTCCTTCCTAGCACAGCCCGCAGGAGTGGGCACCCCCAGACGCCAGCTGGCTCATGGGTTCGGGGGGCCAGGCCTCGCTGAGAAGCAGCTGGCCCAGTGGGGGACCAGGCAATGCCACCTTACCCACCACGCTGCAGTCCAAAGCTAGAGCGAAAACAAGGGCACGCGGACGCACTCAGGGCTCCGTCCCCTGCCACTGTGTGATCTTGGACAAGCTGCCGCCTCTCCGTGACTCAGTTTCCCCATCAGCGTCACAGGCGGATGCTGCCCTCCCCAGCCCAGTCCCTAACGAGCGCGTCAGGCCAGAGGGCAGTGTTTGTTTGACCTTCCCCTGGGCGCACAGACTCTCCTAAGTGCAATGGGATTGTTCCCTGCGAGCAGCCAGGGTTTGAAGTGTCACCTGAAGACAGAGCTTCCTGGGGCAAAGTCCCCCGGGGACAATGGCGGAAGGGGAAGAGCACGCCCCCAAAAACATCCTAAGGTGCTCTGCACCCGTCTCCCGTCCAGGCAGCGATCAGCCCTGACCCTGCTTAGCTTCAGAGATCCACTGAGCCCTCAGCTGGGGCTGGCTGCATGGACAGTTCACCTGGGGGGAGACATCACCTCCCCCTGGCCCTGGAACAGCTGGCCCCAGGCACGGTCAGAGATGGGGCACTGGGCTAGACGGCTCCAATCTGCTGGAGCCTGAGGGATGTTCTGTGCCACCTCCCCAGCCGCGCTTCCTTGGGAGACAGGGCACCTGCTGGTAGAGTCGGCCACAAGCCCTGACCACCCACCCCCGGCCTTTGCCCCCGGAGTCCTGGAAAGCCAAGTGCAGCTTTACCCAACCCACGCCAGGCATCGCCAGCCATGAGGGCAGGAGAGGATGAGAACTAGGTCAAAGTATGGGGCTGGAGGGCCAGAGAAAGCAGCTCCCATGTTAGCACGCTCCAGCCGCCATGTCTGCGTCTGGTGGGAAGCAGCATGGCCTAGTGTTCAGAGTAGGAGATTTTTCTGGGGAGTGGAGACTGGTGGGTTAGAGCAGGGGAGGGCTGGGAACCAGGACTCCTGGGTTCTCTCCCCGGCTCTGGGAGGGGGCTGGAGCAGTGGGGCTGGGAGCTGGAACACCGGGATTCCGTTTTGACTCCCATTGTGACCTTGGGCCAGTCACTTCTCAGCACCTCAGTCTCCTCCTACTGCAGAAAGTGGGTAGATGAGGCACGACCTGGCGAACTGCCAAGCCACTCCACTCCCCACTGACCCCAGCAGGACCCAAGGGACACGCAGCCCCCCAGGGCCAAGCCAGGCATTCACAGGTTGCTTTGAGGTCCTCTAAAAGAAAGTCACTGGAGAAAAGGCCAGGTGGGATGGAACTGATGGCACCAGAGGCGGGACAAGGACGAGGGAGCCTTGCAGGGAGACTGGCAGGGCCTGGGTACGCCCCCGCCAGCATCACCAACCTCTCGCTGGTGCCACCAGGGTCAGCAATGGACCTTCCCGGAAAACCTGGGCTGAGAACGAGACCTCCCAGCGCCACGGGGGGGCAAGGAGAAAATGAACTGAACCATTGCTGGCTGTTTCTCTGTCGGATGCAAAAGATTTCGAGGTCTCAGTGAGCAAAATCAGTGCACACGAGCACCTTGGGCCCCGATCCCACAAGAGGATCCCTGTGGGCAGATCCCTGCATCCACAGCGGCTCGGCAGGGGGGCAAAGGCTCAGACCTCATGGAGCCGATTGCAGAAGCAGGGCCATAGAGACAAACCCCCACTGAATCCTGGACTGAAGGGCCACAAACCCAAACCCACCGTCAAGATTCCCAGAGACCCTTTCCTTCCCGAGCTGCAGGATTTGCCACAATCACCAAGTTCTGGATTAAGAAGCAATTTGGGCAGCTCCAAGCTGGCGCCAAAACTGAAACGTCTTCAAGGGATTGTGTCGGGGGCGGATTTCCTGTGACCCCCCCCTCAGAGCATCACCCCCCCTTTCTAGTGCATGCTCCAAAGGCCAGGGCAGGGGGCCGTAATTTCATTGCTCCACTGAGCCTCACTCCAAGGGGCTTTTGTGTTTTGTTTTTAATTAGGTCCTGCAACACCCCACCCTAAAAAGACCAAATCAGAGATGGGTCCCCCTTGCTACACAGAAAAATGGCTCATGGGAGATGCGCAGCCACACAACCACACAGGGAGTGGGGCTGAGAGCGCGGTGAAGGCCCTGGATGGAGCCAGGACGCCTGTGTCCTACGGGCGGAGTGTTGTCAAGTGGTTGGAGCAAGGGCCTGGGCATCTGGTCAGCAAAAAAGAGACACAAGGCGCCCCCCAAAAGAACTGGGTTTAGGTGGATTGTGAACACTGCAGCCTGACCAGACCCGACACAGGATCCCTTCCCTCTGACCCCCCGCTCTGCCGGCGTAACCGTGGAGTAACAATGCCAGCGGAGCTGCTCCCGTTTTACACCAGCGCGATGCAGCTCAGAACCTGGCCTGCAGCAGTTCTAACCTAGCATTAATTTAAGCAGCACATGGTGTCCCTTTATATTGATTGGGGGGGCCCGGGGGGCTGCCTTTGAGCCCGGACTCTGGAGGCGAAATATGCAGCGAGCCCGGCCTTATTAAGCAGAATGCACGGCCCGGCTCCAGCCCTGGCACTGCAGCCCCTGGGACTCCCGGCCATTGTGTCTGTTTATAAGGGGGCAGACCCAGCATTACTCCCACTGCGTGCCCTCCCCAGTATCCTCTCTTCCCCATGCGACAGGAGAGACGGCGGGAGGTGGAGGCGGCACCCATGGGGAACAGCACATACAGGGAGAGCAACAGGTGCAGCCCGGCCTGTCCTGAGACCAGAGACAGAGAAAGTGTTTGTGGACTTGCTGGGGGAAAGGCCCCCCCCCAAACACACACACACTCATCCACCACACCGGGAAAGCTCAGACAGGAGGCGGATTTAACTGGGGGGGACAGGCGCAGAATCTGGGCCCCACGGTCTTTGACGCCAGTGATGGGGGAGGGGTGGGAACTGCCTACCCACGGCTGTGGGTCCTGGTCCCCTGAAGCTCAGGGATCAAAGGGAGAAGCTACTGGGGAACAAAAGCCTGGGAAGCCCCACTGCTGCCTGGGAAAGGGGGGAGAACTAAGCAAGAGCTCTGCCCCCCACCCCCACCCCAATCCCACCACTTTCTGTTTGAGCAAATCTCCTCGGGCTCCCTGCTAATCCTCTGGAGATTGCACTCAGCCCAGGAGAGCCGCAGGCCGCCTAGGCCGCACCGAGGGTCACACTGTTTCTGGGGGGCACCACCCCCCAGTGTACACTTCCTAGTAAAGGGCAGTGTGAGGAATTGAGGGGGGAGCAGCCGGAGGAGGGGGGGAGCCCCGTTCCCTCACCCCCGGTATGTTTACAGGAAGCAGGGGGGAGAACACAGCCAACCACCTCGAAAGGGCAGGGGGAAGGGGAAGGGAGTGAGCAGAGTCAGCCCCCCCCATAATACCCCCCTGCACCCCCCCTTCGGGACAGGGGTCAGCCCCTCTTCCCAGGCTCCCAATGCAGCAGAACGTGGGGGCGACACAGAGAGACCCTGCCCCATGGCGAGAAAGCTCCCCCTAGGCCTAGGATCGGGATTTATACATAACAAAAGCTCCCCCCAGGCCCCCCTGCAAAAAACAGACTCACCCCCCCATGCCCCCCTCCCCCCCCCCCCCCCCCCCCCCCCCCCCCGCCGAGATCCATGGCTGTGCAAAGGGATCCCCACCTCGAGCTGGGCCCTGGAGGGGGATGAACAACAGACCCACACAACGCCCCCCCCCACCAACTCCTCACGGGGGGCTGGGGGCTGCACCCCACCGCGGGCCGGGGGCGGCGCTCGGACCGCTCCCGGGGGGAGCCGCGGCGCCAGGAGAGGCCTAGGAGCAGTTCACTCCGCTCGCTTCCTCCCCCCCCCCCCCGGGCATGGCCGGGACCCCCCCCCCAGCGCCCCGGGGAAGGGGGCCGAGCCGGGGGACCCCACTCACCGCTTCACAAGGCCGTCCAGAAACCCGCCCCCGGCCCCGTCCAGCGCCGGGCGGCCGCCGGGAACATCGTCCAGCAAAGAATGAAACAAAAAACAACACAAGCCGGGGGGGGGGGGGGGGGCGATTGTCCTCCCCCCCCCCGCGCCGGACAAAACTCTCCCCCGACGGCCGCGGAACCGGGTGGGCCGGAGACGCCGCTAGAGCCAAATCCGGGGATCACACCGGGGGGGGGG